>NW_023339707.1:16591813-16624546 GCF_004916995.1 Morone saxatilis | reverse complement strand
ATATATATATATATATATAGGACTTGATCTCTATATAAGCTTTATTAATTAATTGTAGACAAAAGGGACAGTAACTGTGACTACTGTAACTCATAAATACTGTTTGTGATGTTGGCTTTAATAATTAATTAGACAAACTCTGGTGCATAAGTTGGCTTGATCTTTGCACTTACAATAACTTACAATAATACATTTAGTATGTGACAAAACAGAAAGCATTCATGTTGTGTTTTAGAAATGATTAAATACTGCATTATGAGCTTTAAAGTAGTAGATTACATATTCAGATAACACTTGAAATGTGGTCTAATGTAAATGAGCTTGGTTCATGGTGCATATGTATGTAGCTCTGAGGCTTTTTCATTCTCTCACTGGGTTACTTACTCATGGGGTCAGCAGCGGGGTTCTCACACAGCTCAGTCTTAGCCTCTCCATTGGGCCTCTCGTTGGGCTTCTGGGACAGACGTGATGACATCGTGGCAGCTGTGACCACAGCCTTGAAGCTACGCTTCCTCTTCTGTACGTTCATCTCAGGGTGAAAGATAATGATGTACACCTTGGGCATGTAGAGCATGCCCAGTGCTACCGAGGCACTGAGGTTCATGGAGATGGTCAGGGTGGTTGTCTGTATGTACAGCTGGAGAGAAGCACAGACAGGTAAAAAGTGGTTTTAATACAGACTGGAATAACATCAAACCTAATTTATATGGACACTTAATTTCTATGAGGGATGCACTTTGATTTGACAGCTCTATGAGGCAGACAAATAAGTCAGGAGCAGCATTTAAACCCTTATCAAGAAAAATAAGAGACAAGACAGCTATGATGGCAAAACATCTGTGGCCAATTACAGAACAGTCACACTGTTGAGCACAGTGATGAAGCAAAACCTAATAATAACCATTGCCCGATAACAAAATACGAGCATCCAGGGGAATAAGTTCATTGGTCATTGTCCTTTTTTCCATCCTGGAGTGTAGAGAAATGACAAAAGGACCCTTACCGTTAGAGGATATGTTCGTTTTATATACTAATATAATACAAAACCTCCTGACGATAACTGATAGTATTTGATAATCTACCATTACTATCAGATACTGTATGTAGGTGGTCTGGATGTTTACTGTGTGTGTGTATGTGTAGCAGGGGAAAAGAGCAGCCATGCATACGGTAACATAATCCAGCAGCATTTATTAAAGCCTGACCTGCAGCTACTCAGTTAAGCCAAAGTCGGTTCAAGCGTATTAATGACAATAGCAGAGGCATCACCATGACTTTAGCAACATGTCCTCATATTGCATCCTTTCTACAAGTCTATCCACCTGAACCTTCGCCTAGATTGACAGACCACACTGTCGGGGTGAGGAGTTGTCCGTGGTCATCTTTCCTTTCCTTTCATATCAGATGTTTTATCTCACTACTCAAGCATTCATCAGACCAATCTACAGCCTCTGAGCTACTTCTTCCCCCACAAACAATTTATGTACCCAGGTACATTTTTGTGTAAATTCTTCCTAGACAACACTAAAAGACTTCTTCCATGGACTGAAAACAGCGCAGTATACAGCAGTTCTACATTAGTTTTCCTGTAGCTGTGGAGTGCAGCCTGTGAAAAGCTCTCACTGCGTTAAGTGGCAAGATCATTCATAAGAATGCTATTCATGTGAGCCCAACGCAGGTACATTCTCTTACATGCTTCCTCCACGACGTGCTCAGAGGTTACATAACACCTTTCACATTGTCAAGCTGTAATTGCGAGCTTACATAACACTATGATTTAGGTTAACACAAATTTTATAAAGTGACTTCATTAAAAGGTAGTGATTTCACTAAGAGGTAGTGAAGTCAGTAATTCAGCAGACACGCAAGAGACTCTTGTTTCACTTAAGGGTCTTGGAGGAGACAGAATCACTACAAGAGGGGTTTCAAGAGCAGATCACCAGAGCCTCCTCACTAATCTACTACACTTGAAAGCATCAGATGTCACTTATATGCTGCCTTCCAGTCAGCCACTACTGATGTGGATTGGGAAGAGGATACAATTGTAAACACATTAGCCACCACAGTGTATCTGCAGAGCAGCGAAATGTTCACTGATTCAGTGAGAGGAGGAAATGTCACCATTTGCATACAGTTTTCTTGGTAAATAGCACGGCTAATGGTAATTTCTTTCATACAAGAAAGACTCATTGACATGCCAGTCATGCCTTTGTCTTCCAATCTCCACCAACAATTCTGATGCCTGATATCATCAACATGCCAATACACTCAACTGCTTCTTTCTCTCTCTACCTCCTCTTGTTTCTCTGTGGAGCAGCATAAGAGGCAGTGATCTGGCTGGCGCACCATGCATTAATAACTGTATAAATATCACAATGCTCTCCGTGCACTCACTGTCACTGTCACTCGAAGCTGGGGGACAGCGGAAATGTTGCACGTTCTGTGTCTGAGCTGCAAATTAGCAGCGTTTATGATTAGATATTGGGGCAGCCGATCAAACGTTTGTGAGGAGTACACATGGCAACAAATATAATCACAAGAGATTCTCACCCCTGTGCTGTGTTTCCATGTTTGGTAGTTGTTAACCTGTCTGGTATCCATAGTAACACTACAGAGTTTGGTGCGAGCAACTAAACACGGCTGGAATAAGCTTTTAATGAGATTCTGATACCATAGACACTGCAACGCTGACCCTATCAGAACTGATTTACTGACCATGGAGGAGAGTTGATTCGGGAGCAGGCTCACAATAAGCATGAGGTGCTTACTCATACTCATCACATTCAAGCAAACACACACACACACCAAAAAAAAAGTGTAGATATGCAAGCTTCCACATAAACACGGCAAACCAAACCCTTTTTCCTAATGTCTCTAATCAGTGGGACATGGTTTTTCATTTTGCCTCTCTATGAGCTTGACCCAAATTCGTAGCCCCTCTCACCCACCACTCGAATGTTTAGCTTGTCACAGAACATTCATAATTAATTCCTGTTGCTTTAATATAAATAAATACATGAAGTCATTTTCATAACTGCTTGGCAACTCTCTATTTATAGCCGGGGTAATGATTTATTAACGTCCTCATCAGGAATCAAACGCCTGCTTTTGAATTTTACATCTCATTGACAAGCCAAATGCCGATATCCTGCCACAACAAACGACATGTCTTCCACTTGGACAAAAAGCCGTTGAGGGAAATTCTCATAATTATTCTCACCAGGGAAATAGTTACAGCAAAGGCAATTTAGTTGGGTATGGTTGAGTACTATAAATGCACACAGCTACAAGGACTTGATTCAGTAAGTGACAATTGGGATGCTCTCTGCACCGTTACAGAATGCCTTCTATAATGGATCCATGGGATTTGCAGTCTCCTCTCAACTACCTGGATGTCTCTTGTTGTTTTGGGTGGCCTACTTTCTAGCCTGGCTCATGTCATGAATAACTCTGTATGGCTTTGTGCTGCAAAGCCCTAGTCCATACTGGAGACACCGCTCTGTGTGGATGGTCTTCCCTTTATTTTTACTCTGCACAGGAAGTCCCCATTACTGGGCTTCAGTATTGGTAGATGAAGAGATTGTGACACATATAACCAGCGCTGCATGTGTTAAAACAGGTCATTAATAGTCAAAACAATCTGAGGAAGTTGCAATTTGTTGGAATACATTGTTTACACTGTTTTTTCTGGTGATACGTTTGTTGCTCTAATCAGGCCCAGTATTTATCCAGCATCTTAAAATATGAAATAAGCACCGACTGGCTAAAAATTCCAGGGGTGATGGATTTTTTTGTCCATTTAGCAGTAAGAGTAAAATGGTATTATCTTTCTGAACTTAGTAAATAATACAATTTATATAGATTTGTCCCAAAACATTCAGGCAGAAACAATATGTGAGAGGAGATATGTTTTGCTTTATGACAATAAGCTTGTTAAAAGATACTATTATTGACAAAAACAGAGTCATTTTCATGACTGACTTTGTGCTGGTGCAGAAAACTCATGCTGTTTCTGCAGAAACTGCTGTCCTCACAATGTTACACTTTTTTGCAACGGGGAAAATCAACTTCGCATCTGTGATGATACTGTGAAAAACAACAATTTAAACAGTAATCAAAACTCTGATTGCTCAAATCAAACTTTGATCGCTTTTATCTTCATTAGACAACACCATTAAGATAAGCCGCAAGACAAGGCTGCTTAGTAAGAGTGCAATAAAACTAAATTAACTTATTGGGACAACTCAGCTTAATTACAACAGGTACAATCTATATCTTGTTTGTTATTATTAATTATAGCAGAGCTACAGTAACTAAGAGATGTGTTCATACATACAGTATGTGAATTGTTATGGTGTATTTCCTGGGTGACAATACAGAAATTATTATTTTCTCCCACCTACATGGAACATAAAGTATAACATTTTATGTTCTCTGTGGAGAGGCGTGCCACAGCGCACAAGAGGATTTCTAGCATCCTTGCTGTGTGTGCAACACTGATACAATACATGCAAAAAATGTGGCATGTTTTGTAAAACAATGTGGTTGGATAAGGCTGATATGATAATTTCCCGCAGCTGAGTCAAATTAACTTCTATTCTAATTTGCATACATTTTAAGCCAGACGAGTGCCTTGCCAGTGTTTACTTAAAGTCTTCTATGTAAATGGATATTGGTAAATAAAATGCTAAGTTTTAAGTTATTTATTAGTTTTGGCATCCTATGTATTATCTTGGCAAACCAAACCGCAACTGTCAGGAAAAATACAAAACGTCACCATCATTTCTGCTTTTTGGCTCTGTGTGTTGTAAAACAGCGACGTCACACTCTCTCCTATCTGATAAATAAATCTCTTCTCTTCATTTTGGTAAATGTTCAACATCCATTTTCAAAATGAAAACTACTATCTTTCCTTCTTTCCACTACTCGTGACCAGTTTTAGCCTTTTGCCTGCAGTCTGCCTCTGGTGCAATCTACTCAAGGTTTCAAGCATAAAACATCTGATAGGCAGGAGAATTTCACATATTATTTTCAAAAGACTCCACAGCTTTGCAATAAGTGTCAAGTCCAACTCCAGTCAAGTGCAGTTGTTTGCAGAGAGACAGGAGGATTAGAAGTTGCAATTTTTCTTTCACCTGCTGAAAGCTTGGATGGGAAAGTTTTTACAAAGTATAGTTAGTCATTGCTAATGATACTTGGCAGCACAGCCTCTTTTCAAGAGAGCTTGTGGGTACAGAAGACATCTTACAAGAGCCTAAGTGGTTTCTAGACATGTACTGAGGTATGTATATTTTCATGACATGGAGTTCTTTTTGTGTGACTGATCTTGTGTGTTTTACTAGAACGTTTCTGAGCCTCTGGAAAAATGTGACATTATATCATCATCCAACTCATCTGAGAAATGTAAAAAACGTCCAGTTTCGTGGTCAAAGATGTTACCAAATAAGAGAGTTTTCATGTTCAGTGGCAAGATGCCTTAAATTTAATAAAGTAACACTCCCAGTCATGTATGTTAACAGTATTTTTCACCATTTTTTCTTTTGTCTGTCTGAACAGTGCCTTGCAGGCCTGGTGTTTGTTTCAAAAGTCAGTTGATCTCCAGGCCTGAGGACAGCTGAATTTGGATGCTGGTGACTCTCTCAGTAATTAACTTGAGAGTGTTGAGTAGTTGACTGAGCACATGCAGGTGCACAGGAGGCAGGGGGATGCTCTGTGATCTTTTGTTACCATTTTCGCATGGCTTCCCTCAACATGAGTTTGAATGGGCAAAAAAGGGGGAGGGGGCGAGGGAGTCACAGGTGTGGAAAATAAGGGGCATGTAAATGATGTTCAGTTAAAGAAATTCCACTCACTGCAGTCACAACTTCTGCTACAATACAGTACAACAAAACAACACAAGGCCAAACGGCCATCTGGATTGTTTTGGATTATCACTGGAAGCTGGCATCATATCATATCATCTCAGTGTTTTCATAAATCTTTTGATATTGGACAACCTGGGGTGAGAGAGATTATTCAAATCTGCGTGGGTGTTTGACCACATCTGCACTTAAAAACACAACAGGGCAAGGTGCTTATAAAGTGAGGACACAGTCGAATGCATCACGCTGGATCACATTTAGCCTCCAACAGTTGATTCACATGCAGATATACACGCTTTGTTTTTGTATTTTGTACCGAAATCTTTAGTGAAGAATTCATGAGGGGAATACAGTCCTACCAGCAACAAATGTGAGGGTATAAGTATAAATTAGCTGAAACAACGGATAAGATAGCTTCACCTTAACTGCACTGAAGCATTTGCAAAGCATGTTATCAAGACATGCAAAGGCACTTCTCACTAGCTGTGGCTAGGGAGTAAGCGTTAAGGCACCCATATAGGCCATTACACCAGAATGCTGTGGTGTGAACTGGAGGTGAGTGTAAGGCAGGAGCGGGTGTAAAGAAAGAGTTAACTGCATAAAGGCGAAAGATAAACACATTACTGCCTCGCTAGTCGCCACGAGTAGCATAATGAACTCCTAATCGCTGCTGAGGGTGTAATTCATCTATGAAATCAGCAGCAAATTGAGATGAGGAAAATCAGTTTCTGATCCATCTCATGCCGTAGCTTAGCAGGAAGGATATTGAACGCTGTGCCTCTCAAAAGGTTAGGAGTAACACTTCCCTGTCGGCATCGATATTCTGTCAGTGGAAAACTTCCCCTCCGTGCCGCCTTGTACACGCGGCTTGCCAAGCAGCGCACGCAACTCGTGAGTCCAGCAGATGAATGCATCTGTATTCTGCCCAGTGCTGGCCAGATAAGCAATGACTAGCACATCAGGTCAAAATGTCAGATTCTCAATCAACTCCAGTAGCACCCAATGTCAAATGCTTTGTTGAGTAGAGCGCAGCTGTCAAGAGATGGAATGTGTTGAATCAAACTTCTATTTACCCCTCATTTCTCTCTGCCTTCCTCCTCCTCCAGCTCCTCACCCTCATCTTCCTCCACCTCCTCAAACTCGCTTGTCTCCCTCTCCTGAATATGGCACAATAGTATATGTTGAGCCCTAGGCGTGAGAGCTAAGATAATGGCATCTGGAGCTGCCGGCACCCCCATCTGTATCACTCCTCAGGCATTTCAGGATTCTGGTGCTTAACATCAACCCTTCCTCCGCTTTTACATGCCTATTTCTGTCTGTGGTGGTCCTAGTGTAGGTTTCCACGCACATCAGAGCTATGTGAATATGAAATCAAAAGAAAATGAGCCCATAACTTATACAGTCACTATGTGTGTGTGTGTGTGTGTTCTCCCTAACACACTGTTTGTGTTTTCATTTTGTGTTTGTACAAATATGCATGTGCGCTGTGTGTTTGGACAAGATAAAAACAGGGCCGAAGGAATGAAAGGGAATTTTTTTTAGAGGAGGGAGAGAGACAGACAAAGAGAAGGGTGGTGACAGAGAGAGAGAAGGCAAAAGAGAAAGAAATGACTCACCTTCTCTGCCGACTGGGCTGTGCCAAAGAAAATCGGGATGAAGGCCAGCCAGACTATGCAAGTGGTGTACATAGTGAAGCCAATGGGTTTGGCCTCATTGAAGTCTTCTGGTACATCCCTAGTCTTGATGGCGTAGATGGTGCAGGTTACCATCAAAAGGATGCTGTAGCCCAATGAGCAGATTATCTGTAGGTCTGTGATGTCACACTTCAGCACGCCACGAGCCAGCATGGGGTTGATGGTTTTCTGCTCATCGTAGTCGACGATGGTGTTTGGAGGGTCCACGGCGAACCACACCAGCACGCCCAGCAGCTGCACGCAGATCAGACTGGAAGTGATGGCAATCTGGGAAGTGGGACTGATGAAGCGCGGGGCTGCGACCGTCTGCTTGCCCTGCTCAAAGATTCGATAGATGCGGTTGGTCTTGGTGAGCAGTGCGGCGTAGCTGATGCACATGCCAAGGCCCAGGAAGATCCTCCTGAAGGCACACACAGCTACATCAGGCTTGGCAATCATGAGGAAGGTGATGATGTAACACAGAAAGATGCCAGTTAGCAGCACATAGCTCAGCTCTCGGCCCGACGCCCGCACAATGGGCGTGTCGTTGTAGCGTACGAAGGTGGCCATGACAAAGATGGTGGCAATGATGCCAAGCATGGCCAGGAAGACGGGAATAATTGCCCAAGGTGAGTGCCACTCCAGCTTGACAATGGGGATGGGCTGACAGGCGGTTCTGTTGGGGTTGGGCCTCATGTTGTAGGCACACAGTCTGCAGGACGTCTCGTCGTACTGGTACTGGTAGCCATCACATAGCTCACAGTGCCAGCAGCACGGCATGCCTTTTACCCTCTTCTTCCTCTCTCCAGTTTTGCAGGGCAGACTGCAC
Source organism: Morone saxatilis (assembly GCF_004916995.1). Taxonomy (NCBI): domain Eukaryota; kingdom Metazoa; phylum Chordata; class Actinopteri; family Moronidae; genus Morone; species Morone saxatilis. Next base: position 16,616,183 of record NW_023339707.1, on the reverse strand, counting down.
ACAGAGATAGGCACCTCCTGCTCCCCATCTGGCCACTGAAGCTCCTCCAGCTGGGAGAGAGATGACAGCACAGGAAGAGAGGGTTAGCAACAGGCTGATAAGCCAGAGGTACCACTGAATATGAGAAATTATGAATATGTTCTGACACAGCTTATTAACTGGTGAATAATTACTATATTATGATTTTCATGAAGTAACATTCTTTGCACAAACAAAGTACAAGGCAATCTTTGCAAATAGCTAAAAAAAATTGAAATGCAGTTGAATAAACGATTAACCTAATACAGTACAACAGCTTTCTTGCCAATTTCTTCCAGGGATTGACTTTTCTAATACTTGAAAGTAATTGAAATCACCATGGCAACAGAGCTTACCTTTGTTCAGTGAAATAAAAATAAATAAATGTGAAATGCAAAAGACATTATGTTTTAATACAGGAGCCACTGAGGTATGAAATATGTGATGATAAGGAAGGAGAATGGGATTTGGGATTGCAAAATGCCTCTTTTAGACTTTGCAGAGCTATTTCTATTTATGATCATGTCATCAAAATGAAAAGTGCAGTGTACAGACGCACTGAAGAACTATCAAAACCCCTATCCAAAAAGGCCCTGAGGTGTTTCATGATTTAAGCTCAAACTACAGTATAGTCTCAACATACAAGTCAGCCTGTAAAAAGCTGTGAAGAAATGGAATTTTTAGGGCTCTTACAAATTTTGTTAGGGCATTAAAAAAAGCTAGGATAATATTCGGAGCTGATCTTTTGATTTATTATGAAAGTCCACTGATCCATGGCTTGAAAAGCATCAGAAGATTAAAGATACTCCAACATGGTTTAGGCAGTTTCACAGAAATATATCAGCCAAGTAACCAAAGTAAATTACTTGGACTCCAACAAACAAAAAGAAAAAAGATTTGAGTGGTACTAAATTAAATTGATTTTATTGTCATCTAAAACTGCTCGGATATGACATGTTTAAAAGGGGCTTTGGGACAATGAGTGTATAACAGCCTACGTTAAAATCAGAACAGCATAGCGTAAAACTATATTAGAAATGAAGAAGAATTAATTTTAGTGATATTTTAGTGTGTATTATGCCTTGTAAAGTGAATTTGTGAGCTAAAGGTACCCTGTGGAGTTTTTGTCATCTAGTAACGCTACGGAGCAGTTTTTTAATGTGTGTCCCTGCTTTGTTTGTCTCATGTATGTTCACAAGGAAACACATGCTCTTGATGCGATACACAGTTCTGTCAATAGATTCACATCATTGATCTACAGGTGGCGGTAATGCGCCAAGCAACACAACAATGTACCAGCCAAGACTGCAAGATTCAATATATCTGTTCTCTTAAAGACACATAATGTGATTTTCTGAGTAACACTCAATTTAAACATGACTTACAAGAATACCACTGGTCACTTTTCACTTACTTGTTTTCTTACCAAAATTTAGATGAGAAGATTGATACAAATTTCCTTATTAGCATGTTATGTCTCATTTGTTTAATCCGTACAAAAAATGGCCACTGGTTGCCTAGCAATGTCATGATTATTGCCAGACTCAGAGAAATAATCTGGCAAATAACCTCCTGTAAAACCACAACTTCCAGTTTTTATTCTTCAGTTTTGTACAGATTGAACAAAGAAGATACAGTGCGGTAATTAGTGAGCTTTAGAGAGGCTGGTAGGTGGGTTATTTGTTAAGCTAAGCTAACCTTTTTTTTTCTTTACTTAGAGACATTAGAGTGGTATCGACAACACATGGGCACTGCTCAGGCAAGCAGTGTGACCCGGCTGTGACTCCCGGCATGAATAAGTAATATTCCTTAAAATGCCAAAATATTCCTTTAAAAAAAATTACTATTTCTCTCATTCCTCACCTCTTCATTTCTGTGGTGTGAAATGGAATTCAAACAAATGTGAGTGTGCACACATAACTCATGTTACTAAATACCGGCAGATAAAACATTCCACTAGTTACAAATATCCTCACATATAACATGAGTCCAGCTGAGGATACTAACAGCATTGCTTCCTCCAAATGTGGCAACTGTCAATAATTGCAGACACAGAGCTGTACCTTTGCAGCAAAAACACACACACACACACACACCTACAGTGTGTTTCTGTTGCGTGTACCTGTATGACAAATGTGTTGTTTCTGTGGTGTCTGGGTAGATTATCATCTGCCATTTATCTGGGGGCATGAAGGTGCCATTTGTTATTTGGACAATGAATGGTGCTCTCTGGAAAACCTCCTGATTACACACAGTGTGGCAACGGTAATGAGACCAACAGCTCTGTTGCTATGGAGACCAGAAGCAAGGTTTTTGACACCTTGGACTCATACAGATGCCATCGTTTTTTCATTTGGGCTTTTGCTTTAGTTGTTAATTTTTACAATTAATTTGAGCTTTAGACAGCTGGAACAGCATTACATTGTACTTCTTTACCAATGATCACAAATCATCATTCCAGGGTAACCTTTAAATTAAACTGCTCTGTGTTAGTGAACAAATAGCTATTGCATTGGAATATAATTGCACTGTAACAGCATTTGGTTTGTAATCACACTAAAACAGAAGTCTCCAGCAACAAACGTTGTTCCACCTGTGCTATCAAATCCATTGGGTTGAGTTTAATTCTTGTGATCCAGAGTGCCATTATGCAAATGTTAACTCATCCATATGTAAATATCATGTTTTTGTAATCTCAGTTACATAGAAATACCTAGAAATTTTAGCCCAGGTTTCATCCTATCATGCAGTATGGGCAATTTTCAAACGATGTTTCTTTATTGTCCACATGAATCACCCAAGCCCATTCTAGTGTTGTGACAGTGAGATCTATTACAGTGGCTACAAACCAACACCTTACACTTAGAAAAGCAGCACAGCAGCTGTCTCCAGCTCTACACCCAACACTAATATTAGACAGTATTTTTTGTAGGTGAATTAAAGTTATTTAAAGTTAGCATGGAATGAATAATGCCTTATCCATGTTCTTATCCCATGGGTTCTACTATCTTTTGGATATGCGAAAAATAAATTACATTTTCACACATTCTCCTATTAAAATCCTTCACTTTTCCTATAAAGTACCCAGAGCTTTCATATGATTTATCTTGCTCTCTTGGGTGTACCTTAAATTACGTCTGACAAAATGGGATCATAGATTTTGAGTTTCATCATGTACAGTAAAACCTGCAGGAAAGCTACCGAGCACCAAGAGTAACATGGTAGGTGTGTATTGAGGTGTCAGTTTCCAACAACATCAACATCTTCCGCAGCTCTCTGCTGCCAAATCCTGAACATATACAGTCTGACACTTGGGTTAAAAACACTTCCTCCCACTCGCCTTCACCGTCAGCCCTCCAACCTATGCAGTGATCTCCAACAACGGAGCAACATCATTGTCTGTTTTCTTTGTACTTTCTTCTTTTTAATGTTGAACTCTCAAATCAAAACCCTTACTGATGTTATAGTCTAGAAACATATCAAACGTCTTTTTAATAGCATACAAATTGTGAATTGTGATCTAAAATTATCACATTTTATTCACCTTCACACACTGATCTTAAAATCCTCACTTTTTTTTTCTTAAAACCCTTGGGATATTTGATAACCTTTGATAAAATTATGTTTCAATTATGAATATACACATTTGTCTTCTTAAATAAAGTCTGAAAGTAACTTCCTGTGGGACTAACATTAGTAGGCAACACATCAACTGAGATGTGCGTGTGTTTCCCTATTCATCGCCAGAGGAAAATATTACACCTGAGGAATTTTGAACATTTATATTCTGAGTAAAGATTAACACTGCCTTTTTCTTGCTAAATTACACAAACAGATTCATTTTTGCACCTAGAACACATCAATTAGACTGAAAGCAAAACATGCCTGCACCTGAGCTCTCTTCGTATTTGAGATGCAAATAATGTGCACCCCCTTTTCACAAAGAGATTTCAATTTAGGAAAACACGGGAAGTCTTCACGCTTATAAATCTTTAGCATTTAGACAACATTTGGCATTGTGTGTGTCTGTCGTCTGTGTGTTCCCTAGTACCAGTAAATCATCATACCCTGAGCTGGAGGGTCTCCACCCACTGTCCTACCACCTTATACTCTGGGGTGGAGGAGTTGGTCATCTGGAACTGGAACAGGTCATAGCGTCCTGGAGCATCACCGTTCTTGTTAAACACAACAGTGGTGCCAGCACTGCCTGTACAGAGCGAAAGAGAGAGAAAATGCAGCAAAATGACATTAGAATGGTAAAGTGTTAGACACACGCTGATGTGACAAAGTAAAGCAACTCTTCCAACAAAAGAATAACATGAACTCTTAACCCCTTGCCTCTTACTGTGCGGTGGCCTACAAGGACAACACAAAGGACCACAGTGCGTTTGAGTCAATTCCTCCCAGTTAAAACCTGCAAACACAATGACCTATATCTTGAACCTTTATGAAAATCACGGGAAGGGAAGCAAACTCCCTACTGACCAATATAGCACTTCCTCACCTGCTTCATATGAATCATCGCAGCTGCACAACGGCCACTAGAGGAATATATTTTCACATTCAAAACATGGTTGGATATGTGAAGTCCCAGCTGTGCTCTAATATATATTCGCTGCTATTTCAAATGTATGCACACCTCCTCAGTAATGCATGTCCGTCACACAGCGGACAACAACAGGAGATATAGGGAGGATTCTCAGGTCAGCCAAAGCATCATACGGTCCCCATCTGCTCTCAGTGTGTAGCAGCCTGTCTCAAGCAGAGCCCTGAAGATTTCACTAATTAGCTCAGAGAGGACTGCGGACACCTCAAACATTATGCATGAGGAAAAAGAGTTCTTTAAATGTGCATTTGTGCGAGCTCTTGAACCTGTCAGTATATGTTGTGGACGTGTTTACATCACTCAATTATACGAGTCTCATGACTGAGAGTGTGTGCGAGGTAGTGTGTTAATGCAGATGTCAGTCAACAACAGATCTCCCTGGCAGTAGCGTTGAATGTTGAGTGGCATTAATGGGAAAAACGGTTGTGCTTTATTTTATACATGAGGTCTGCATTGTTGATGAGGTCATTTTTACCATCCCACAATGCTGAGAGAGAACGAAAAACTGCTGCATTTTTACAGGTCTATTCACCTTGGCACTGCATACAGTAGCTCATGAGCACGAGTGGAGATACCATTTTTGAAATGGGACGGGGGGAGTCTGATGACACTTGGCATGGGAATTAAGTACTTTAATAGCTGTGGCTATAAAAAGTGTAGAGAAAAGACCATGAGCATGTGTCCAAAACACTTTTGGGAACATGTTGTCTTTTGTATCTAGAACAGAGCTTGTGGCTTTTGGTTGGAAGGCCACTGCACCTTTTCCTTAGTTTTCAGCCAGAAGGGAATTTCATCTCCCTCCAGTTTTTTCTTCCAAGGACATTTGTCATTGAACATTCTACAAAAGTTTCAGGCCAAAAGACTCTTGTAAAACAAGAAAGGCACAGGGAGAAAGAGGAAAAGCCCAATTCAGGCAACATGATAGGGGGCCATTTGAATAAAACACTGTGGACCAGCACTCAAATTTTCCTTTTTGACTTTGTGACACCATTGTGCATTACAAATGTCAGCTTGTAAAACCTTAAGTGGCCATTTCGATGTTGATGCAGAGCCACAAATCCCTCACTATCTGCTGTTATGCAAAGTGATGGCACATATATTCCACATTAACAATACAGAAATGGCACCACTGGAGTCATTTGACCCATTGGTCGTAGAACACTAATTCATCGGTATCCATGTGCGTTGGCACAGAAAATAAAGCGTGTTCAGAATGAATTCCAGTGTACTTGTAAAGCTCACAGTGAAAACCGTCTCAATATGAAAACCAAACTAAAACTCGGTGGGTGGCAGTCACCGTCCTGTCACTTCTACTTTCACCAAACCGACAGTAGACTTGTTGACACAGTGTATAAAGATGTTGACAAGGTATTGACTCCTGTGAGCAAAAGCAGTGACAGGGTTAGCATTCTTACTCCACGCCCCAGCAAAAACATACACAAATAAACAAACACACAGAGTCATTCAGTAAAGTGACATGAGTGATTGGGCACTTGGCGCTCTTCAGCTTTAGAGCAAATAATTAAGTGCCGTTTCTGTGTGTGCAGATAAAAAGGCATTAGAAATTCCTTTGTATTTTCTATTGCCTGATATTTTCAAGGGAACAAAATGGTCTGTGTAGACTCCTTAGTGAGAGCGCTGTCTAAGATGAAAGATTTATGCATTTGCATGTGGCTCTGAACTAAGACATGACAAAAGTGCACTGCTGCTGTGCTGCGCCGAGCAGTGTGGGTGGACTGGGGATCCACTGCTGTGTTTCTCTCGCATCATTATTCTCTCCTTTTTTTCTGCCTCTCACTCCTCAGCTCCGTGACTCGGGCGCAGTGGGGAGATCAACAAAGGAGGCTTACACTCCTTCGCTCTCAAACATACATTAGCAGCAGCACATACACAGGATAATGTGCATGGCTCCAGTCTAAATGCAATAAGGGCCAGTGAGATATGCCTGAGCCACAACACAACAACCTTTGCTTGCCAGTAAAAAGGTTTGAGTATATAATAGCAAGACAGGAAGAGGTAGAGGTGATAGAGAAAGTAGAGATCTTATTTTTGGCTCAGGTGAAATGAACCTCTTTCTTTGTCAGTGCCACACTGAGGTAAATGGAAGTCAGCACAGGCCCAGATGGTTATTGAGATTGGACAGCAGATTCTCAATCCCATGCATGAATCTGCACTTAGTTAAGGTCTACTTGAAATCTCAGCACTGCTCAGGCAATTGCATATATTCTGTTTTTTTAGTTCCACCTTAAAATCTGAAGGCTTCTTGCCTGCTGGAACTCTGCACTGCTGCCATAGCGACAGAAAGGCAGGCAGCTCTTTAGCGTTAAGATTGCTGACGGAAGTTTGTTTTTGTATGTTTTTGTATAAAAGTAAATGTAAAGAGTTATTTGCCCTGTTAAATATGATAAATGTGTTGCTCAAAGTGATGAACAATTTATAAAAAGTGCATAGGAACAAACTTTTAATGGATCAATATCATTTTAGAGCATGATGATATTGATATTAAAAACACATCAAAAATCCCATCCCTTTATTATGATAAACAAGGTCATTGTTATTTTCAAGTCTTGCTGCTGAAATACACGCTAGCACAGCAAATGTGTATTAATCCGCAGCAGAAATTAATCCCAAACAAAAGCACAATTTGCTCCTGTTTTATTAACAATTAACGTAAAAAAATGTCAGTACCCTGCTGTTATAGAAAATGATTGATACATTTATGACCCATTTCTAAAGATTTAAATCTTCAGTGGGAAGGAATGAGCTTAGGACAGACACAGACAGTGGTAGGGAAGACACAAAGTATTGACAATAACAAAAGAAATTTGTAGAAATTTGACAGGCTGAATCATACAAATACAGATTTCACTGTTAAGTTAACTTTTACTAAATCAGATTTTATGCATATGGTGATGTGTTTTCCTAAAATTTGATTTCAAATTGCAATATATAACTTGCTCACAGTATTGAACTGAAGGGCCTGTATCATGATACGTATTGTTTCACCAGATTAATTCCAGTAAACAGCACTAGGCTCAATCGCTGCGCACATCTTTTTAAATAGGTCTTTGTTGTTGGTAGGAAAATAACTGAGCCAATCAGAGCTTTTTAGGCACTATTACTAATGGGGAAGACATCTTCCTGTACAGGAGCCAGACAACCAGCTACATCCATGAAAAAAAAAGGGACAGGCATGAATGACACTGACACAGCTGTACAGGTTGTTGCAAGTCGCCTTAGAGATATAACTCTTAAATGAGCAGATGTTTTAGACTGTTGGGGAAAACTTCTGTTTTGACTGAAAATGTTTCCACAGGACGGAGGTCACTCACAAAAGAAAACCCCACCTCCCAAGACGAAATCGGCTAACATGACAAAATAACGCCGTAAAATGAAATGGCAATTCAGTCTTATTCTAAGGATAGAAATGTCACGTTCAAATTCCTCAAGTACTACCGCTGTTGATGACTAATGGCACTAGAGATGTGGGCTTAAATCAAGTTAAGTAAAGACTAGAGATGTGCTGCAGGTACAAGAAAATGCATTTAATGACAAAAATACTTTTTTAAAGTGTTCCTATTTCACAGCAAAATGTATTTCATTAGCAGGCGATCTATAGTAGCACTATGTTACCTTTTCATGTATTCATTTAACCAGGCATTAAAGCAAGATTTTTCTTCTCCCTGCTCCTTTTCAGACATTTAATATGTTTAGGTTTATTAGACTGTAGTTTATATCTTGTTTTGGAAATATACACTTAAATGATGCAAAAAATAAAGAATTAAATTAAATAAAGCACTGGGACCTTCAGTTAAGTGTTTGTACAAGATGTCTCTCCAAGTACATTCAAGTACATTTTTCCCACAACACACACACACACACACAGTAGAGTGTTATTTTAGTACTTTTTTAGTACAATATGACAATGAGCTGGGTCCACCTCTAAAAGTAGGCCAGTTTTGTGAGAAGATTACGCTGATTCTTTACTTTAAACAGCTGAATCTTATCTAGAACATATTTTGTGAAGACACAATGTACTTCAAAAGAGTCTCTAATGATCACTGGCTGACATACATGCCAGCACATTTGTAATGACAAAGGTTTCTCTTGTTTTAAACTCATATCCCATTTGGCTCTCTTCCTCCACTCACTTCTGCATTGTAGAGCAGTTGTCATTAATAGCTATTTGCCATTAATTGTTAAGTATCTTTCACATCACTTTCTGTACAGGGCTGAATAATGTAGAGGTTCAAGTACTGGCAGACCCATAATATATCATATTCCACAGATCCAGAAAATGTTGTGGTGCTTTGAAATATGAATGAAACTGAATGTAAATTTTAAAGTGTAGTGTAGCCCACAAGCACATGCTGCATGAAACAGAGGAGGTATGTATTTAGTTCTTATTTGCCTATTTTTTATTGTCTGAAACTGAGATGATTCTCTTGTGTCCAGAATTTTGTTGCACTCTGAATTATACTTGGAGATGGGTGTGGACACAGCAGCTTTAAGTAAAATACTTGAGTAGTAGTAGCATGTAGTATCGTTTTAAGAAATACACTTTGCTTTCTTGCTGAAAGTTAGATAAGAAGCTTGATGCAACAAAGACAGCTTATATCACTTGTTCTTCTGATGTTTGATGAGCTCATACCTCCTCAGACTCAAGCCTGTCAGGATCAGCTATATTTTGTGCTTAATGCTAACATTAATGTGCTACGGGTAGCTAAAATGTGTATATTTGGGGCAATATGATGTGTGCCTGCAAGTTTAAAGCAATTTGCTGAGAATTAGATGAGAATATTGATACCTGTAGTGTAAATGTTTAACTGCCAACAGGAGACAGTTAGCTTAGCTTAGCATAAATAATGGAAACAGAGGCAAACAGCTAGTCTCTGTCTAATGGTTAAAAATCCACCTACCAGCATTAACACATTGTATCTTATTTGTTTAATCTGTACAAAATCAGACTCATAAAAAGCTGTTATTTGTACGGATTTATGAACAAACAAGACAAAACTTGTTAATTAGTGAGCTTAAGGGTTGAGCCATGCTAAGTGTTTCCCCCCTGTTTGTACTAGGCTAGGCTGCTTTATATTTAGTGCACAGAAATAAGAAGGGTATCAATCTACACATCTAACACTCAAAAAATTAAAAAAGCATATTTCCCAGATGGTAACTTTAACTAATATACGGTACTAGGGTCAGTAAGCTAATTTAAGCTAATAAAAAAGTGTGACATAATTGTTTTAATTCATTCATAGATGGTTCATCCATAAATTCCTAAAAGCTTATACATTCTCTTATATGATATCTTGCTTTAATCTACAGTTTATTGTATTCTTCTAACGAAGCAGTAGAATAGAGTACAGCTGCAGTGATGATGAGTAGCTATAATCTAATTTAACTTGCTTGCTACAGTCAGTATAAAATGTCCTCCAAAACTCTGCCTAAGTAATAATATAACTCATTTTACTTTTTTCTCCACACATCTGACTGCAGACTTTTATAATGTGTCACTCACCGTTGAAGCTGGTATTGCGTATGTACTTCAGCAGAGTCTTTCCTTCAGCAGACTCCATTTGTGGACAGACGCCAGGATGATCAGGACATAAGTCCCTATGCATGTTGTGGAGAGCGTGGGCCATGGCATACACCGCGTCAATCACAAACTGCACCTTCCCTTCCTGCTCGTACTTGGAGTCTATCCCGATGCGCTCCTGGCCTGAGGCGAGGAAAGGAAGAGGAGGACTTACAGCCAAATGCACCATAAACTATTAGACATTACATCCTCGCAGCAGTGCATATCATCTCCAGCTTTATTTTTATTCATACATTTACCATTTTCTGCCAGTTAGTTTAGTTTTGATATTGTGGGAATTACACCTAAAGGTACATTGTGGCACAGAAAATAAGAAGACACATTTAATTCCCAAGTGGAAAATATCAAGCTGAGCTGTGAGACAAAGTGTTTGTGACAAACACAGCAGACTCAGATTGAATTACTGAGGTGTATTTCAAAGTAATAGGCTGCTAAGAACAGAGCTCACTTGTCCCATCAGCAAGGTGATGAAGATCACCATGAACTTTAGTAACATAGTCTTCTACAGTGGCTTCCTGCTCTTTTATAGTCTCCTCCCAGTGTACTGCCCTTTCACTATGGGCTGCTGTAAAGGTTTTGCCTCATGCTGCTGATACACTGCTTGAATACGTAATGTACAACCGCTGCTGGGTTTTTATGTTTGTTACAAATTGAATTAGCTATTTTATACTCCTGGTAGATCAAAGCAGCACTTAGAAGAGTGAATGAAAATTATAACAACACAAATACTACTATTACTTTTAATAATAATAATCATCATGTTCATAATCATCATCATTATCATCATAATTTTAATATTCAAGCTCCCAGTAAACAAAGAAGCATCATCAAGGAAATAACACAGAATTCTAAAAGACCATTTTCTCCTCAGTGATAGCTGTTCATAGTTCACTCACTGGAGGAGCAGATGATGTTAGTAGGAAACATATAAGAATGTGGGGGACTTGCATAAACTGAAGGAGGTCAAATTCAATCTGTGCTGACATTTCAGCCCATTTCTCAGAACTTAACATACGTTTCAACCCACACATAACCTTTTTGCTTTTCAAAGTACTGCATAGGGTGCTAAAACGACAGCCCTTGAATGCAAAAGACTCCCGTTTGCATTTAACATTCATAAATATCAGCTCAGCTTGAGGTATGAAAAAGAATATACAGAGAGTTGTACAGCCACTTACAATGAAAAAAGCAGAAAAAAGGCATTTACAGTCATTTTACAGAGGGTTTGTAGGGCTCACTTAGTGGTCGGCATCTTCTGTCTTTGACGCATGATAAAAGACGGCAAACAAGAGATTATAAAGGGAACGGAATCCTTCAGCAAACAGTAATTTGTGTCACCCTGCCATTACCATCATCACGTATGCAAGCAAGAAATAATACAGCAACCCACGTCATAGGCATCATCCTCGTAGATAATAAATGCAGTGCCATGTCTGTCACACCGTTGGCAGGCAGAGTTTAGGTAATACGAGTATGCATCGCTGTTAGCAACAACACTATCATTAATGCTACCACAAAAATGCACATGAACAGTATTTACTTAGCTTTCTGTAATTTTCTCTGTAATTTCCAACCTAAATAAAGTATACTCTGGCTCTGTGCAGTTAGTACACACGGCACGACTGTGCTGAGCTGTCAAGGTGACTGGGTTAAGGGGGAATAGAGGGAATAGGGGAAGAAGAGTTACAGGACATTAGCCACAGGAGCAGACGGTCTGTAACTGTAGTATGACTAAGACACGTGGTGCATTATTATTCTAATAATAAACTCTGCTTGTCCTGCACCCGCTGGGTAGAAACACCTGGTGTTAGACTTTCTGGCTGTGCTGCAGACAAGAGGGGTTGAATTAAAACCCCAACAGTCTATCTGCAGCTTCTAATGCGAACAAAAGGTCAAGTTCACATCAACCTGACATAGGAGGGCAAAAATATGCATCATATATTAGTGTAATACAGAAATGTTCCTACTTTGTTCATGTCAAAACTGATGTACCTGTGCATTTACGGCTGGAATCCTCTCTCTTTGAGGAACTGAGGAGTCTGCAGTCAAAGTTTTCCTCCCAAAACTCTGCAAACCACACGTTCCTGCGATTGTTCTCCAGGGTGAGAGCAGTAAAGTATTCATCAAACCCTGTGAATAGAGGAAAGAGGAGAATAGTTCAGTTCCGGACCAATTATCAACCAATTGAAACCTGAAGGAAATGAAGCGAAACTTGTGCAGCAGTACAGTGGTGGTGGCCGCTAGGTGTTGGAAGGACAGCAGCAAGCCCTACTTCATCAAAATTTGACCAAGGTGCTTCCTCTTCCTCTCCAGCCCCATGGAACTTTAATCACTTCTTTCATCTAGGAAATTACATTAATTAAAAAACAGGATGCATAATAAATAACGACGGGATTGTAAGTGGTGCTGCAGCCTGGTGCCTCAGGCTGCAAGGTCCTGTATGTGCCAAACAGGTTTTCTTCACTTCATGAAATCCATTACAATAGAGATGGATTGAAGGCATGATGTATTAGCTTAACACTAATTTCAGCAGGACTTAGGTGCTTGCATGAAGCATTAGCTTGAGGATAGATGACTTGCAACAAAGGAGAAAAAAGAAAGCCAGGTTTGCTAAAATTTGTTCTCTTGTTTGTGCAACTTTACCACCCAATGTGGGTCAGGAAACTGAGCTGGGACAAAACTTCACAGTGAGATTCATGGTGCAGTTTTTTTTTTTTTTTACTTTTTGTTAAAGAAACACAATTTTCTGTCTGGAGAATAATCTGAATTTTCACATTTTAAAGTCTCTCTGTCTGCGTCTCCACTCTCGGTTATCCAGTCATATCAGCTGAGTCGTGGGTAGCGGTGATAATGGCTAATCAGAGAAGAATGACTCAGCTGATTTTCTTTTCAAAAGACCATCAATGATGCATGGTGGATTAATAATATTCTCGCTGCCAGAGTGTACATTTGTCCTGGCTAGACCTCCCCTAATTAAGGAAAGCTTCATAAAACTCAGACTTTAAAATTTCCTCGATTGTGATGATGAGTGGTTATTAGGATTGTGACACTGGACAGAACTTAAAATAGATGGTGCATGCTGAGAATATTCTATTTCTGTGGCGAATTTGTACATGTCCTCTCTGACAATGCAGCAGTTTAATTTACTCGTTTGCTCCTCCTTTTTCCTGTGGGTGGACTTATTTAAGCTACATTTTTACAAGAGAAATCCAACCCTAAGCACGTTAAAAACGGACTGATAATGGTATTTATTTTGGAGTTTAAAGAAAATGTTAAAACTAAATTAAACCCTTTTTCTCAGACCCATAATTTTGTGTCCCTTTTAACAATGATACCAATTTCTCCATAGACAGCAGTCTATATAATATGTAAAAATACACTGATGAGGAAATCTGTGGTTACTCCAAAAGGTGACACAGTTTACACTGGTTCGTTTCAGTATCTAATAAAATCTTCAGAGTAGCCAATTTGACCAAACTGACTTTAGTCTGGTCATGTACACCCGGCAGCCAAATGCAACAACAAGGTCATACTTGTTCTCTGAGTCGAAAGTCATTCTGCAACATTTAGAAAATTGAGGACTGAAGTAGAAATAGAGGAGGCAGGTGAAACTGTGGGTGCATGAAAACGGAAGATGAGAATATGTCATCACAAAATATCTCTTTAAATGTACTAAATGTCAAATATATCCATTATTATTATCTAAATGTGTTAAGTGTTTTGAAGGGTGCAAATGTCTTATTATCAACCAACTCTGTAGTTCCTGTAAGCTCTATGTTTTAGCTAATTGTTTTGGTTTTATAACCTGCAAGCTTACCGTTTTGGTTCAGTCTCACTGCTCTCATCAGCACTATTTCTAGACGCAGCAGGCAGCTTTTTCTGATGAACAAGCTCTGACAACCCCACTGTACACTACTACTACACTACTATCCGACACCAAACAGCAGACAAAGTTAGCAATCAGCTAGTTTAAATAGTACATAGATATATAGATATTTATTTACAGATATTTTTGTTGGTAGACAGCAAAAACAGAGCTAAAAGGTGAGTGAATATTTAACAAACATTTGCCAGATGGTCAGAATTGTGACTCTAAATGAATGCGAATATAATGGCTGTTTACTGTTTACTAACACATTCACAAAGACAACTTTATGAATAAATAAAAGGTCAATGTTGTGCTTAAAGTTTGTTGCTGCCTCCATGTAGCGAGAATAAAAGGCAAAAATGTTTTATTTAAAGCAGCTGTTATCAATATTTTTATATTAACAATGGATAACTACTTGTGCTAAACAAGAGCTAAAAGGAGAGTTAATATTGGACTAACATTTGCCTTGTAGTCAAAAACACGACTCCAAATGAATGCTAATGTTGCTCTGTAACTGCTGAATCTGCAAATATACAACTATTTGCAAACAAGTCATATCAGCTTAAAAGGTGATAGATAATGTGTGTTGTGTTCACAGTTTGTTTCACTGCCTGCAAGTTATCCAAAACACAATTATTGCAGGTTTATTATTTGTTTTTTGTGAGTTTTCTGTCTATAAGTAATTACAAATACAATTGGGTTAAAAAACAAAAGAGTTACTGTCAACAAAACAGTACAGTGGAAAACAATACAACATGTGAAGTGTGCAGTGAATGTGTGTGTGTGTGTGTGTGTGTGTGTGTGTGTGTACCTTCAATGGAAGAGCGTTTGGGCAGTATAGTGACTGCACCCACCGCTACATCCTCGAGCTGGTGGATCGGGCTGCTCTTGGCCCCCCAGCTGTCAGATCCAATCCACAGGAAATGGCCGACCTGATTGGCCCTCTTGGTGGCATTGAGAACTCCCCTGCAAGGACATTTGTGTGTGAATTAGGAGAGAGCACAAGAGGTGTGTGCAATCTAATATCTATTACACAAAGGCACAGCTAGCTTTAAGGAGTTGTTTGGACATTACAGCTCTGGCATAGATAGTTCTTCAGTTTCCGATGGAGAAGAGGAGAAACTATTATTATTTTGCATTAACTGGTATTTTTAATCATTTATTCAAATATAACAGTGGTTGTTAGAATCATTTATGTCCATGTCTCTCAGTCATCTTCTCTTTTCTTCCATTAATACATCCACTTCTGGATTATTCATTCAGAGTTTTCAGGTACTAAATGTTTGACTCTGTGTGTTCTTTACAACATATCCCATGGGGCATTGTAAATGAAACAATATCTCTGTTTTGTTTTGTTGTGATCTGTATTCTCACTTCTCCTCTGAGGCATGCTTGTGTTTGTGTTGTTGGAGGTATATTTGTGTAGCACGCATGGTAAATCTGTGCCTCTAGCCTGTCTACAGGAGCTGCTACTCAGAGATTAAAGACCTCAACATGGCAAGTCATCAACGCGCCCGAACAACATGGATGAAGCCAGAATGAGCTGCGCTCCTCACCGTATGTCTTCTTCACTGGCAAAGATGATGACTGCCCGCGAGTGCTGTGTTTCCAGCAGCTGTTGGATGGCTTTGTCATAATCCTCCAGTTTAGGGTTGTGGGGAATTTTCAAAGACTGGGCGATGCAGATTCCACCTTTTTAATGGGAAAGGAGTAAGTAAGTAATGATAAGGCCTCTGGGTAATCACACCCATTCACTCACTCTCGCACACAGATGAACGCACACACAAAAACCTGGGGTCACAATAGCTGCTTTTTTTTCCTATGGAAATGGAAAACATCTGAACACAATACTAAGAGGATGCTGTCATGCTTGCTATGGAGTCTAAATGATAGTTGTACAGTGTATACATTTACATTTTGGCAATGATCTGAAAACCACAGCAGTGTGCAATATAACACTCAAATTGTGCCCTCCGACTGAGCACCAGAATCATTTCACAGAGTGAGAGAGTTAAAAACATATCTGCTATAACAAATTCAATGGTCTACTTCAACAGGGGACATAAAGCTACAGATTTTATATAATGGATTTGAGAGAGTCCAACATCTTGCCATTGACTTTTCATTCAAAGTCATTATCAAACATCTCTTGTTGGAACCTGAACCAATAAGATAGCACAGCCGGCAATAACAAACAAAGAGGATATTAATACTGACAATAAATCATTCTCAGACAGGTCACCACTAATGAGTTTGTACAGGATGAAGGTTACTGATTGCTTCCGTGTGTTGCTATATAGGTGCTAGATATTTGGCACAGTATATTATTACAATTGGCTTTCAGAAGTTTACTAGATATTGTTGTCTTCAGGGTTACATTCAACAGCTCATTATCGGGCAGAGAAGCAAAATGATTTCTTTCATAAAAAAAATAATAGAGTTTTGCTTCTGTCTGGTGTGGTAATTATAGGTGTGGAGGACAAGCTAACCTCTGAGGCACTTTGGATAAACAGATAATATGATCACCTGAGTGATAGAACATCTTAACTACTGTAGGCCTAGACTTGAAGAAGCAGCCTGTGTCCTGAGTCAACAGCAAAGCTCTACCCAAACCAATTAAATTTTCTCCCACTCAAGCATTTTAATAGCCTACCCAATAACCTTTCAGTTTGAGTTTCCCTGAGTAGACAGAGAAATGGAAGGAATCTCCTAATTGCCAGTCTCCTCAGGCTCATTACTTTGATATAAACAGCTTTTAGCTGGCAGATCACACATCTTCAGTTGGGGTTTAGTGTGGTGTTTCTAAAGGCGGAAAATAGCAAAATGACAACTGCTGAACCTCCTCTTAACTAACCATTTTTCAAGTATCAGTTGGCAGAATTGAGAATATTTCTTGATTTGAGAAAACATCCTGTATGTGCCAAAAGACCTCTGGGATGGCAGCTGTTATCCTCCTTAAGTGGACTAAACATAAAAATGGAGATCCCGCAAATGGCCTAGCTGTTGCTTAAGGGTTTGTGGTATCCTGTTAAAGTGAAACGTGCTTGGTGTCATTTGTGCAGAGCAGCCAGCATTGTCAGTCTCCAAGGGACGCCACTAAAGCTCTGTCTCAGCACAGAGATTTTAGTTGATTTCAGCCAGAAAGCCTACAGTATGACACACTTCCAGGTTTCTTTTAGGGAAAGAGACTCTAGCACTGCATAATATCTGATTGTGGTGTATTAGCAGCACCCTTCCGTTCCAGGTATCACACGCACATTAATTCCAGAGATGACATTTTTTTGTAGAGAATTTAAATCTCATGAAAATGTATTAACTCCATTATGAAAAAAAAAGAAAAGAAAAACCCTGCAGGCTTGTGTGGAGAGTTATAATGGTGTAACAGTCTTGAACAGAGATATATTATAGGTCACAACAGTCAATAATACAGACAGAGACCACAGGAGCCACTGATGAAGATAAGAAGCACTTGGAGCAGATCCCATCTTCAGAGAGCGCGAGCACCAGAGCAGAATGTGCTGCCGGCTTAAAGCTGCCCTACAGACTGCGGACCGGTGGCTAAATTATTGAATGCCTGCAGAATACCTCATCTGTCAGTCAGTCAGGTGGTCAGTCAGTCAGTTAGTCAGGGAGGCAGGCACGATGGAAATGCAAGTATTGTATCTGTACTTCCAGAGTACTGTGCTGTGAGTTGGACCGCCTTCACCTGTCACTGGAAGGCATTGTGTGGACTTGAAAGAGTCCTCGACTCAAACAGTGGGTTTAAAGAACAGCCGCATGTCTGTCTTGGCTGGAGATGTGTGATGTGAGACGGATGAATGTCAGGCTTTGGGAGAAGAGAGTGTTTTACTCCAACTCGTTGAAGTCTTATCCGAGAAATGGGATTGTATAGTAACACTTTGCCTACTGGCTATGTTACAGCGCCAGTATACTTCATCAGAACCGCTTGTTAGATGGTCGAACAGCTTTTGAAACCCCCTCCCTTCACACCTTTCTGATGTGAATAATAATGTATAATGTATATTATTCGTTATAAAACTATTTCTGGCCTGGTCTTCCAGGAGAGGCTGTTATGTGCGCAGTTATCCCCATATTTACACAACTGAACCTTCCTAAATCCCAATCCTTTTTGCTCTGTGCTCTAATAACAGTTGAGCGAGCCTCGGTCAGAATCTCAGTCAACTCCTTTCCTGTACTTGTGTTGAAAAGCGACCGCATTCCGAAGATGGTTAAGTGACATATATATTGTCACATTAGCCGTGGTTCACACCGCCTACGTCTGCGGCGTGTCTTAACAGATTAGAGCAGTCACACTGCTAGTTAATCTACATCAATCGTTAGCTAGCTAGTTACATTTGAAAGCTGATGTTAATAAAAGTAAGATGTGGCTATATATAGCCTCTTTTATCTTTTAACTATATTCAAAATGCCATTGTCTTTTCAACATAGACAAGCCTAGCACATAGCGGCATAACTGAGTACAGGAAAGTAGAAGGTTGACCTGAGGACTTAAGACGGGTCAATTCTAAACAGATTCCAATGTTCTTGGACAACTAGTTGTATGCATTGGTAACCCAGCCCTTATAGTAGAAATACAAGTTTGTTTTGTCTACATACTCAAATAGAAGATGTGTTGGTTTTTAAGACTGAAAGTTTTAGCTGCACTTTATTAATTTACTTATGATCCCACACATAATATCAAAACTATAGGTGCTGTGAACCTCTACCCTCTGCTCTACATTGTATTAATATATCAAAGACAGCTTAATGATCACGATGGCCAAATTCATCAAGCTCTTGGAAGTTCTCCGCTTATCTGCCTGAGTGCCACAGGTCATGCACTGCATTAACTGCTTCAATTATTCATCCTCAATGCCCTCGGTTTTGAAAATGCACTCCAGGGTGAGGAATCCAGCTTCGCCATTTTGCTTAGTGAAATACAAATCCCTTTAAATTAGAGGCTCTTGATGGATTCGACCCCCCACCCGCCGACTCAACACCCTCCAAACCCAAACCTCCAGGGGATCCGTAATGCTGCAATTATATTTATCACCTCGACAGTCACAAGGCAGACCTGCTCCCTCCAGAGTCTCCCCGCTGGAACACATAGGAGCACATCAAAATGGGCTAACATGCAGCTGACATTCATATTCTACATCTGTGTGCCCTTCCATATCCTGTGTGCTTTTCCACTGTTGGTCTGAGACTTGGCAATGTCGAAGGGTCATGCACTAATATCGTGGTTTATTTTATGGTGTGTATGGCTTCCTCCCCAGTCCTCTCCTACTGCTAAACGTGAGTGCTATATTTTACTGGGAGATTTTTTTTCCCCCCTCACAGCTCAGACTAGATCTAAAAATGCATCGTGTTGGCAACTCGCTGCAATCAATTCCACAGTGATACTTTGTGGGTGGTTTTCCTCAAATGTGAGTCTTTTTATCAAATGGGAAAACTGAACTCCATCGCTCTGGCCTGAGTCCAGACAGACACAGAAAAATACAAACAAGATTAATCTCTGCCAGCTTCACCTGGAGCCAGAATGAAGGTGCAGAATGGAACAGTGCCTAAACAGGGGAGAGAAAGCAGAGCAAAAAAACAATAGAAAAAAACAGAAGAGATCAATACAGGCTGACCATCACTCCAGTCTCAGCTTGGGGTAATGGGCAGCCATATTGCATTAGTCCGCTAGATGGTTCTCCTTGAAGTGGTGAAGCGAGAATCCTACTAATGCATCTGACATTTCACAGCAACCAAACAGGGCAGCCACAAAAAAACGTCTCAGGGCCTCAAGGATCAGCTTGCATCGATGCTGCAACATCCACCCAACAATGTTGTTGTTGTTCTGCAGTTTGGCAATTTCTAGACACTAATGTGGGTTTAATATATCTATTCACAACACACTAACAGTATTTTCTAGATATTTTCTCTTTCCATATTCAGTAAGATGTTTACTTTTTATGCCATTCAATTCATTCCCGGCAGCCCTGGTGCAGAACCGGTGCCTTTGAATGAATCCTGTGAATGTACAGTTATGCTATTACATAATTAATGTGTTTATTAAAGATAAGATGCCTTGGGTACTGGAAGCTTTCCTTTAGAGGAAATAATTCCCATTTGTATATGAATACGAAATACTGCAAAGTGACTGCAGCTCAGTAGCAACAAGATGAGTCAACAACAACAATGGCTTATAATTTCATACTCCTTGTGTAGCTGTTCAAGAGTCATAATAATATCAGTGTGTTTACTGCGCTTTGCAAGAGAAAAAAATAAACATCAGTGGAAAATGCATCTCAGAAAACCAGCTTGTAGGAACTGTGTTTATTACAGGATATAAGATGAATGAAACTTCCAAAATAAGTCTTAAATAAAGACTTTTCCTTATTCGTTCCTACACAGGCTACTTTCCCTTTCTCTCTGTCGATGCAAATTACACGGCCACAAACAGCTTCCTAAAGTTTTAATGAGTGATCACACTGGACACGAATGCACACAGATAAAATATTCATGCATGCTGGACTTGTGATTGGTGCCTGTGGGATATCATTAGCTTTCCCCATTTTAGAGGTTTCCGCACATTAGTCTGTTAGAAGAGACAGAGATCACTCCCTGCAGATTTACAGGAAATGGATTGGGATCCATCGAAGTCGAGGTTAGAAGCAGCAAAATACTTGCTCCTGTTGTCATGAGTTGCATGGATGTGCCATCAAGGATCATGGAATGGTATTTTTTCCAGCCCAGATAACATCCATCCAAGTGATTATTTCACAGAGATGGAAAAGGGATCGAAGTTCTGGACACACAGCTATTTCCACTTTTTGTGCATTAAATACATTCTTGCATTCACGGTCAGTCAGTTCAAACTGACCGTGCTGTAAAAATGTATGCATTTCCTGATCTTTTCGAAATGCTGCAGCTCCAACTGGAAAGTCCCTACAGCACAGCTCTAAAGCACAGCACAGTAAGCCACATGATTTGACAAAGATAGCCGTTGTACTGTACAGCAACTGAGCGTCTCCTGGCGACAGCAGTGACTGCTGATTCACATTTACCACCACATGCCAACAACAGCATCAATGTGGAAAAAGCAGGTGAGTCAAGCATGTGCACGATTTTCAGGCCAGTTACAGGCAAAACCCCAACACCTTCTCTGAATGCAAATTTATGTTGTAATTACTCTTCAAGATCCTTATTCTAACCTCTCAAAACCCAAACAACTTAGCTGTTAAGCCTGAAAAAAGATCATTGCCACTTTAAACAATCACCATTAATGTTACATTACAGGACCCAACAAACAAGACTGATTCTAATAGCTTGTTTTCTAGACCATTCAGTGGTTCGACTCTCTCTGTTTAATCATATGGTTTCCAAGAGAAATGTCTAGAGACATTTACCAAAGAAGACCAGCTTCTTCTCTGAAACGACTAAATATTTAAAACCTTGCTGCTTCATACCCACAACCAAACCAGAGTGGTTTGAACTGACTGACCACAAAGCTGACTGCCCATCATTACCAGCCCTGCCAGCCCAGCCCTTTTTTATCACTAGCAGGGATGAAAAAAATTAGGTTGAGTGAAACAGGAAAGGCAGAGTGTAAAGCAAACCCCATGTCTCTTGAATGACCAGTTGCCAGACCGCTCTCTCTCGTCTCTGTTGGCTAAAGAGAATACATTAGACATTTTCAAACAATTACTGTGTACCCCGCAAAAAGATGCAATGGTTATATTTTAAAAATTGTGACGCGGGTACAGGCTGTGCTCTATATTGTGACGTGGCATCCTCTCTACAAGCTGTTTCACTACATTTCCAGTAACACTCCACAACTCACTGGGGGACTGAAGCAGAAGTTGCCAAACAGATCAATAATTCATCCACCCAAAACAGATTTTTACAATAAATTGCAAATGCAAAACTGATCTTGCTCTTGTGAAATTCGAGTGCATGTTTAAATCATAGAAACAAACCAACAAAAGAAGGTTATTATTCTGTTCAGTGACCATCACTGATCACCTTTCTTTACCTGCTTCTTTAGAGAGTTGTGTGAAGGCCTCCACTCCCTTCTCTCCATAGCTTCCCTCTGAGGCGATGGTGGAGACGTAACTCCAGCCCAGGGCTCGGATAATGTCCACCATGGCCTGGGCCTGGAATGAGTCTGGAGGAACCACCCGTGAGAAGAAGTCATAACGCCTGTCGTCACTCAATTCCGGGGCCGTTGACGCATAACTGATCTGCGGGATCTTGAAGAGAAGAAGTGGGGTCGGGGAGGAGAAGGGAACATTTAGTCATGTGTTTGTGTTATTCTGGTGCAACATCATAGGTCGTTGCTATGGTGACTAAAAGAATCCAGTTTTTGAATGGCTGTGTCCAAAATTAATCCCTTTTTACTACAACATGTACTACATTAACTGTGCGCCATTTTATTTGAGTGTCTAAATTCTGAGCGTGACATGTAAGCACAATATGCCCCCAGTTTAATGCTCACAATGGAACAAAAACTAGTGTCCCTGGCATGTATGGTAGAATTTTGCTAGCAATCCCACAATGGGTTGTGTCACATGTAATAGATGTGAAAATTACTGCACTTACCAGGGCTATATTTTGAGTTTATGTGAAATGTATTTCTTTTGGGAAAAGATTTTTTTTTTACAGATTAAACAAACAATATACCATGTGTTAATTAGCAAGGCTAGCCATTTCCCCTGTTTCAAACCCTTGTGTTAAGCTAACTTGCTGCTGGCTGTATATAATATTATTGAATGTACAGACATGAGAGTGGTAGCAATCTTCCTATCTATCTCTCAGCAGGAAAACAAATAACAGCGTTTCCTAAACTATCAAACTATTCCTTTAATGTTAACATGTTTCCTTTGTTTCACAGTGAAACATTTGCATATTTTCATCATATATAACATTTTACAACTTTCACCATACAGACAATGATATTTGTCCCATTAAAATCGCACAACAACAGCACATCACCCGCGGCTCACAAGAGCAGACGATGGCTGTGGTTGAGAAAATGACTTGCAAAACAAATAAGCTATACTTTTTTCATATATTTCATATTATCTTTTCAATCAATTGATCGTCTAAGACTATATTCACATTATGTAAGTATGTAATATTTTACATGGTCTATATTGGGTCTGTTACCTGGGCAACATGCTGTGCTGTCACTTTCTTTTCTTAACATATCAATGAAGTCTTATTGCAGAAATGTCTTTGCAGCACCTTTTTATGAACTAGCAGCACAGCCTCGTAAGCGCTCTCTTACACTTCCCTCCCGTTGAGACCTTCAGATCTTCATCACCCTACAGCATATCCAAATATAAAATTTGAAGAATTCAGTATCTGTGCTACTTTTGTCTCTTTTATTTTACCCTATATTTCACCGACAGCAGAGTTAAACTAAGATGATACAGTACATAAAACAGACTCTAATACTTTGGCCATGAAGATCTAACATGTAACATTGGTTTGCAACATGAACTATGACAATATTGAAAAATATAACAATTTAAACAACAATATTCTTTACCATAAGAAAAATTTGAACTCAAGGTCCACTTACTAGCCTATTCTGGAACTTTCAACCACATATGGAGCGATGCATGCCAGCTAGTTCAGTCAACTTGAGCTACACTGAATCTTGATCATAAACCAAACACACCATCCCAATTGGCAGGTCTATTAAAGCTGCAAAATTTTCCATCTCTCCCTCTGCTGTGTCAATGCCACTGCTGCCCTGCATCGGTACTGCTGCCTGTTCTTTAAACCCCACCACAACCCCAGCATCCACACGCAGGCTTCCTAGCCAGAAGGGGTTTAAGATATTTGCTCATCACTCCTCAATATCTCTATGTAAACCCATCTGTTGGGAGTGATGAGGTCCGAGCCTGGACGCCAAACTCTAACTATGATGTACTGCTGCAATAAGAATTACACACGTGAGTTGTCTGACTGAACTCAAGGTCTAAGAGGATGGGGTTTCCTCAGTCGTCATGGAGATAACTCAGTTATCATTGGTCACAAAGGAAACCCCTGTATCTGCACTTGATATATTTGACAAAAAAAGTTTTTTCAAGGTCCACTTACTAGCCTTTATGGAGCTTTCAACTCCATTTTACAATCTTTTTTGGCTCTTTGAACAAAGACACGGGTCAATATGTGACCCGAGTTCCATTCTTAGGTCACATAATGATATATCAGCACAACGACTGAGTGAACTCCAATCGTTGAGGAAGTCTGTGAGATGTGGTTGAAAGCTCCAGAAAATGCT
>NW_023339707.1:16579665-16591785 GCF_004916995.1 Morone saxatilis | reverse complement strand
AAAAAAAAAAAAAAAATCAAAGCCATCAAGGAAATAGTAAGTTAAGATATTTTTGTCAAACTAATGTTTCCAAGAACAAGAATGAATTTTCACTTGATTGATATTTTTTCAGGGAGGTTGCATGTGTTAACTAATACTTATCTACTTTGTTTCCTCAAAAATGAAGCAGCATAATTACCACTATCAACTAACAACTGACACATACTATCTATCAACTGAACAGCAGACATGTAGATAAGGATATGCAACAGGCTATATCAATAAAGCTCTTTACAAAGATGCAAGATAGTCACTTTTCCTAATGTCGTTGAAACCCCTTAATGGCCTGCAGGTGTTCTTCTTCCCCCCTAACAATTCTTTAAATTGCTCAGCCAAGCTAGCAGAATTGCTCTTAGCATGGAAATGTCGATCGGTGAGTTGGTCTGTCTGTCCACTTTTCCTCTAGCACCACCAAGACTTTGTGGTTTTGAATGAAATATCTCTACAACTATTGGATGGGTTACCATGAATTGATGTATTACCATCTGGTACACACATGGAGAGATGTAAAGAGATCTAGTATTAGGTGGTTCATAGTGCTGCCTGATCAAGTCCTAAACATCTCATCAGCCACTGTGTTTGAGGTTTTGAAACTGCAGTCAACCCCGGTGGCATATCTGGGATCAAAATGGCTACCTCCCATTAGACAGGTGGATGCATACACAGGGGCTGACATCATTTTATTTTGAACCCAGAGCAGTACCTCATCACACAGTCTAATCTAAGCACTGTATGAATGCCATCCATTTCTGTTAGAGTGATCAAAAGCAGTCGGACACTGGGGAAACATAGGAACGAGGACACAGCAGCTCGCTGATGGGATTGCTTCAACTCACAGAGTGTGAGTTATAGCTTTGACCCACAACTCAAAGAGAGTCAACCGCACAAAGCTGACAAATTGAGGAGTGGAGGAAGAGGTCAGACTCAAGAAGACCCAATATGTTTCAAGTTACCCAAAAGAAAATACTAACTACAAAATCAGAGAACACAAAATCTATGACGCAATTAAACAAATTTACATGTGGGAATGCTGCTGCGATGCCACAAGTAAAACCACTTCATGAGTGCCAAAATTGAGCGTACTGGGTCAAAGAGAGAGAACAGGAAAGTAATGGAAAAGCAACAGCAACAGTGATTTGCATTTAAAAAGACTCTTTTTTTGAAAAAGGGAAGCATTTATTTGGAACATTTCATAGGGGATGTATCTCAACAGAGCTGCTGTAGTAATACTATGGAGTCAAAAGGTGTTATAGGTTTGTTGAATCACCTCCTATCTTCGCCCCAGTTGGGACAGAAAGCTGCTTGAACATTTGTCTCTCTGGAGCTTTTTGCTGCAGGGAACCATTTAAGATGGCAAAGTCTTCACTTTGTCCCAGGTTTGTACCCTGTTGATATAATTTCTACACTCCTTATTCCCAGGAAATCTACACACCTTGCAGTACAAACATAAAGTTTTCAGCCTGTGCTTTTTTAATTACCACTTTGACCTCCAGGTACCAAAAGTGCTAAATCTTGATTGAGAAAATGCCGAGGTGTGAGGATTAAAGCTGGAATTATGATACAAGGAGATGCTGATTAACTAATACCGATTAGAATCTAACACCTTTGTATTTTTTTATCTGGCAGCTAATGGGATACAAATTAAGTCGAATGCACACTAGTAATTTAACCTTCTCTATAAAATAAGTAAATTAAAATCTTCTGAACTTCATTATGTCTTTCTCAGCAAATTACAAGCGACACAACTTTAGCTTTTCTACTTGAGTCACAGTTGCATGATTGAGTCCCAGAATGGTTTCAACTAAATAAGCTCTTGTTGCAACAAATTGCAGCAGATTTTAATTTCTTTAGTGAAGATGATAATGCAGCGATAATAGGGTGAGGAGAATGGATATTTTATCAACATTTTCTAATCGTTTTCTGTAAATAATTAGTTTAGAATGAGTAAAGAATTATTTTCTCATAATCTTTCATCTATATAATGAATTTGCCTGTTTCACAGTTGCAATTGATACTGCTTGCAATACTTCTCATTTCGTTAGGACACTAAATCTATAACGTGAAATATGGCATCACACACAACAATGTGGTCTATGCTCCAGTAGCAACAAGGTGAAAGGGTGATGGCAATGCCTGCAAGCAGTCTGCATCGACAATGGCTACAACGACCATGAACCGATCATAAGCAACTGAATTCAAGCCAAGAAAGAATGATTAACGATGCCCCCTTTCAGTATCACAATTACCCAAAGCTGATGTCTGGCACCTGTCATCTGCTGTATAGATCAAAGTTAGGATTGCTGAGGGTAATCGCCTGGCTTGCTCTTGAATGTATCTGGGCTGACAGGATCGATGGAGGGAAAACACAGAGGTCTGTTATAGGGGACACTGTTTTATTGATTTACCACCACAAAGTGCTGTGACCGCCCTGAATAAAAATCTGTTTCTGAAGTCTAAAGAAGGTTAAGAAAAAAGCTAGGCAGGGGTGGGAGGTGGTAGGTGGGGGGAGGGTGGTAATCTGCTTATTGACATTAAATGAGAATTTCAACCTGGGCGTTTAAAAGGAGAGGTGACTAAGCGAGGTTGTGTAAAGGTTAGACACGTTCACAGTAAGTGGGAATGCCAGGTGAAGTTAATTAGAGTGCCTTGGCCTTTCGGTTGCATTTTCACATACAGCAGCCCACAAGCACCATGGGCAGCTCTAAAGAAAGGTGAGAGACTGTGATGTTTGTGCTTTAACTGTCCTTCTCTGCTAATGTGAAGGTGATGATTCTTACTAGCTGAGAGCAACAATCGCATCTGTGTCTAGCTGTGCTGCTCTGCTCCGTCTTTTCTCTAATATGCTTGATGCAAAAAGAAATGTTATTTGAAGAAAAAAAGGCAGCATATGGCACAACGCGACTCTCAGTTGGGGTAATGGCAACCATCTATCCTAGCCATCTGAGAAGAGGAAAATCTGCAGATATGACAGGCTGTTATGACAGTCCATGGGTTCTTAAACAAAAACTTAGACAAAAAACAAAGGCCATCTTTCAAACACAGAGCTTTTTCCTACAAAATACAGCAGTGTCAAAAATTAGGCATGGAAAACTAGAGTGATGTCTGGACTGGGTTTGGCATCCATTAATCCAAGAGCCATGCTCAAAAACAGAGCTCCAAATGAACTGTGAGTGGCAGAGCTGAAATGTTTCCCATGAATGGCTTTAACTGGAGCGAGGGCGACCAGGCAGTTTCTGTTGCAGGAATCCCTGTGCCTCTATTTGCTGCATGATTAGCTTCTAAGTATATCTTGACATCAGTCAGCTCCACTCGGCTGTTTGCAACAATCACCACGGTGACGGCGGAAATGACAGCGGGTTCTGACAGACCCGACTCTAACCCCATGCTGCCTGTGGCCGGACGCCAATGCACAGATTGTCCTCGTGACACCAGCACAATGACATACACACACAAAGTATGATCCCTTGAACGGGCCAAGGAGCCATTTTGAAAGCTATTCGACAACTACACACCCCACCCATAATGGAATAAATATTTGCTCGCAAAAAATATCCCTAGTCAGAAGATTTATTTGTAGCTCCACTGCCTGACGTTGTAAACCAGCAACGGTCGATATCCTATAAACAAAATAATACAGTACGATAAACAGGCCTATAAAGATCTTGAGCAGTTATCAAGTTTTACATCTTTCCTGCTAAATCAAGGCTCAGCAGCTCAGTGACAAGGGAGGGGGATCAGACGGCCATCGGTTTGTATTCAGACAGCAGTGCCATTTGTTAGCAGGGCAGAGGTAATGACTGTGTCCATACATGCAACCTCAGGCTGGGCTTTGGTAATCTCTTTTCACCAGAGCACGGCACTGCCAACACAGCCGAGGAGGCAGGGAGGAAGGGCGGGGGAAACCGACAGCTTTCCTTCCTTCACTCTGTCACTCTCTCCCCCTCTCTTCCTGCCCATCTGTGTCTCTCACTCTGACTCAAACTCTCCTTTTGTGATGGCTGTGTTTCCTCATTGTGCCCTCACACAACCTGGGACTTTCAGCCTCGCTCCATTGTTCTCCGCCCCTCTGTGTGTTTCATCCCCGTCTGAGAGAGACAAGTGAGCCTCATCTTCCTGTGTGTCTCTCCCTCCCTCCCTGTCATCTGTCTGCGTGCAGACACGCCCACACAGATGATCAGCAGACACTTCCTGCCCAGAGAGGTCCTCCGGCTGCCAGTTTCCCCCCAAGCCGAGACAATCTGCCCTCAGTCATTTGCTCACATGCTACCCAACTTTCCCCTTCTCGCTGCCCTTGGACTTTCTCTATTCTCCCCCATTTTCTCCCGTTTTTCATTTAAATGCTCGCTCCTAAAAAGTACACTCAGGTACGACTAATTTGCATTAGTAAATACATTTTGTTGGAAATGTATTGCCAGTGGGATTATGTTTTTTTAATCAACAATGTATCTGCAAACAGTTCATTGCCAAGGCAAAATCAGTAGAGGTTTCAGTATCAGTGCATTTCACTGATGTCCCCTACAATGCCCGCCTGTGGAAACTAAAGCATCATCATTAGGAGCACAACAACCTGTAAACCTTACATTGACATATTATCACCTTGGTTGATATCACCTTGCTAAAGTTGATATGGCGAATGTGTTCGTAAACAGTTGCTTGTTTAAACATCCAGCAAACACAGGGCAACGTTCACATTTATTTGGAGCCATGTTTTTGGCCACCTGGGGAATGTAAGCCCAATATTTGCTCTCTTTTAGCCCTGTTTCGTTCACCTCCAACTCCTGGGGAAAATAGCTGGCTCTTTGTTAAATGCTCCACTATGTTCACCAGCTATAGCTAACATAAGGTGCTGAGCTAGTAGCGTGCAGCAAGTTTTTGTCAGCAATAATGTTCGGTAAAGATAATGGTCACGTTTAAACACTGCGAAATGCAGAAATAATTTTTTCCACCATATGGTATTTGGCAAAGAAAAGTAGATGTTCTGTAGTGATCTCCTCTCCAACACCAGCCTCTCACATCACACTCCTACTACATCTCTACACCATTTTAATGCCAGTTATTCTGCAAGGACCTTACCTGCATAGTGTTTAATCAGTCTGGCTATTTCCTGTATTCTGCAGCAGCTTTTTGCTGGAATCACAAACACCACCCTTTCAGAGTTTCTCACACCACTGAACTAGAACTGGTGTTACATGACAGAAAGTTAGGCTTTCATAATCCTTTATCTAACACGACCTTCCACCGTCTCCTTCTTTCCGCCCACTTCTCCTTTTCCCAGTCGATTCCCTCACCCTCTGTCTCTCCTGCTCGCTCCATGCCAGTCCCCTGGGCCGTTCCAGTGCTCTATGCTGGGCCTGAGCTCTTGCATGGCTGCCCTGCCAGAGTGTATTTTAAGACAACCAGCATGTTCCTCCATGAGTATAGAGGCTAGGTATGACTCACAAATCAGATATTTGACCAGGAGAGTCACACAGTAGAGTAGAGCCGAAGCGTGGGAGGAAAGTGTGGATAGCTCACAAAGGGAGCCTGACCGACCTCCATCTTTCCATCTGGTAAACAGACTGCTATTTCAACTCTATTGGTATTTCAAAGAAATAATTGTTTCTAAACACCAAATAGTTCTCCAAGCCTCATCGAAGAAGAGTCCGCACCATGGAGAGGTTTGACATCTACTGTATGTCGTGCAATGTAAAGGTGCTGTGTGCTGTTACAAATACATGTCATAAATGGAGCCTTCTGACTTAAGGATCTTGCCTTTCAAGCTGGCATAACATGACATGAGCTTTTTATCTTGTCACTCATGAGAGTTATTTTGTACAGATACTACAGTATCTCTTCAAGTCATTTTGTAAAGCTTCTTTTGACTTAGGCTTCACACAAATCGAGGCCCTGCAGAGAACAATGCAGTTCAGCAGAACAGCCTTGATCATCATGGCTGTGCGGTGTGCTCTCTCCAGGTGCGTCAGAAACTCACGGAGTCACGGTAAGAATAAAACATAGCCTGCAGGTTTATGACTAAGTGTTATCAAATGTATTCCTTTATATCCACACAGTCTCACATTACAGATGACTGTATTGATTTTTCCTGACTGCAAAGTGCACTGGATGCAGCTTGTTTATCTCCTGTGTTCTTTACAGCCTGCATGATAACTTAATTTTTTTCTCAGAGAAATATGAAATGCCAATAAAGCAATATTAAAAAAAAATGCATGCCACTTTGCCTTGGGTAAGAGAAAAACAAGAAGATTTCATGAGAGACATACAAATACAAATATCTGTATTTGTTTGGGAATTGCTGGTGTGTGCAACATCTTCACATCAGTGCTCTGCCTCATTGCTCTGTCCAGTCCTAATGTGACTCTGGCATATTATTCACCAAAGAGCAAACGTCGGAGCCACTTTTTCCCCATCTACACCTGGAGCATGCAATGTCTGACACATTCATTGTCAGTCATGCACCTGCAACACTCCGACCTGCATCACAATGATTCCCTCTGTACTATCCGCCGTCTCTCCCTGTATAGCTCTCTCTTCAGACTCGACAGAGCATCATCACCAGGCCCATTTCTCCCCTAATAGCGCAGACAATGTGGGTGAGCCTCCTCGATCTTATCTTTCCTCTCTGTCTGCTCCTCACAAAGAATTCTTTAGTGGGGCCATGTAATTACGTACTGATCACAGCAGTGGAAAATATCACAGATATCCTATTCCTTCTGTTAGTGTGTCTGAGCCTCTACTTGATGCCGTGCACTTGAGACATATGTACCGGTTTAGAACAGAACATTTTAATAGGCAGTTATCTGCTCGCTTGGCATTACTGTCAGTACTGCCTCAAACCTCTCTCCGTGTTGAGATTATAGTATTTTATCAGCAACACCTGCATTCACACCACACACCAAATCCACTGTCAGCATGTATGGATCGATGTATCAGACAGGCTGCAAATGTGAACAAGAATGTGCAGATGAATACAATTCCCTACAATAGTCTCACACACATATTTAAATAGCTACAACTGCCTGCTGTTTTATTTTCAGAGATTATACTATGCAATTGCGGCAATTCTTTTCGCTGGAGATGTTTGGAGACAACATATGCAGCCATAGTGTAATTTAGCTGATATTTTTATGTTACAGGGAACAGACAGAATTAGCTGTTTTTACTGCCATACAGTAAAATATCCACACTCATCAATCAGGGCTTTGCAAAACTTGCATAACAACAAAGAACATTAAAATCTATAAAAGGCAATAAAAGAAGAAAACGTGTTCGCAAGAAAAGTAGTTAAAATGAAATGGAAACACAAATGAAGGAATAAATGAGCTAACAAATAAAGAAACAGATAAAACATTCATATAGCGGCAAACTAGGAGGAGGCAAAACCCAAAACATCCAAGTATAAAGCTGGTAATAAAAGTGATTTAACAGACAACTTTGACTGTGGTGGAAAAAAGGTAGGGCACTATAGGACTTTTATTCCCTGAGTTTAGCTGCACAGGCAGACATTCCTCATAGGCTTTTTACAAATTTGGCCCTCCTTTGCTGTGATTCTGCAAACTCTAACTGGCCCTCGCATTTACTATCTATAACCTGAAGCATTTGATTGGTAGAACTTGTTTGTGTACATAGCCACAGCCTGGGAGGCTCAATTCACTGCAATAAAGTCTCTGCAGTCTAATGGCAAAAGCACAGTCACCTTTCCTCTTCTGTCAAGACAGGGGACAGTCACACTAAGCCTGGGGATCTCAGGCTGACTCATGAGGAAATAAAAGCTCTGCTAGGAGTCAGATCACAACTATGTTTTCAATGTCAGAATGTCAACATAAGATTAAACCTAGAAGCCGATGACTTTGATTTAAAAAATGAAGAATGTGTGGTCTCTTAATGGTTAAAATTCTGACTGCTGCATTTTAATGACTTGGATGCTTTAGGCAAGAACATAGAAAGTGAAGGGTTCTCTAAATGCAGAAGCAAAACCTCTGATAAGATATGGCCCTGGTTAGTTTAGCAAATTATAGTTTTTCTTTTAGACACTTTTTAGCTGTGCTGGCGACATGGATTCTGGGGGTGGCAATTTGGTCAATGGTCTATCAGTCCACAACTTTGGTCCAGACTAAAATAACTCAATAATTGGATAGCTTGCCATGAAATTCTGTACAGAGATTCAAGATGCCCAGATAATAAATCCTACTGAATTGGTGTCCACCTCCACTCAGAAATGTGTTTTTCTTCTTGTTCCTACAGTTGGATGTTTGAGGTTCGCTGTGCTAAATGATGTATGTGCAGAGTTTGACACTAGAACATCTGCTGGAAGTGGAAAGTTTCTCTGTGCTCACTGAAAATCTGATTTTAAAGTTCCAGCGTGTAACATTTAGGAGGATCTACTTGCAGAAACGGAATATAATATTGATAGGTATGTTTTTATTAATGTATAATCACATTTCTATCTATCTCTACAGGATCTGCAGAGATCTGCTGCATACTAGTAACAATAAGGCTAATGTTATGTATCCACCAGAAAACAAATCACCAAGAGATGAGGCAGAGCCAGAGGACATCAGAGGAAAAACCATATAATATTTTCTCGATAAAATACTATCCACTTTCACAAAGAACAGTGAATAAAGTTTAAAGTTATATTTTTGTACAATCTGTGAGGTCCAGCCACCAGAACTGTCATTTTGTTGTTTTTCCAACCTAATTCTTGAGGTATTTGTGGTCTGATGAACAGTAAATTCATTACATTCAGTGCCCCCCATGTCGCTATTTTCCAGGTTTTATCTATATTAGGTTAAAAAAACGAGACAGAACAGCACAGAACATGTCAGGCTACTGCCAACTGGTGGTATGTAGGCTGTAGCTACTGAGGCACAAATCTCTCTACAAACACACAAATCGCCACACGCATTTGCAGATCTGCCATAGCAGAAGTGCAGCAAAACTCACGTGTGTGTAAGATGTAACCGCTGAATTGTCTCAGCTATTATCAGATCTATATACACATTTACAGATTAGTCTACATATTTGCATACTCAATTTTGCGAATCTGAATACAGATTTGCAGATTTTTTTACATATTCATAAATCTGATTACACACAAATGGATTGAGATACAGTTACACAACTCTCAACTCACATTTGTAAATAGTTTTGCGACAATAATTGCTGCATACGGAATTTAGTTAAGGCTGTTCCTGTTTTTTGTGTGTTTTACAGCCACCATAGTTTCTCCCTCATGCTTGGAAAGGGAGGGTGAAGCGATCGAGGTGCAATCTGCAACTGGTAGATGCCACTAAATCCTACACACTGAACCTTTAAGGGACAGGGCCTATAAGCATGATTTGTGACATTACAAATAGTTTGAAAGTCAATCCTGGTCAAGCATGCAAGCCACCAGTGCAC
The DNA here is from genome assembly GCF_004916995.1 of Morone saxatilis. Classification (NCBI taxonomy): domain Eukaryota; kingdom Metazoa; phylum Chordata; class Actinopteri; family Moronidae; genus Morone; species Morone saxatilis. The sequence continues at coordinate 16,582,347 of NW_023339707.1, read as the reverse complement.
AAACACTGAGAATGGACTTTACAGTGACGTAGTAGACATTTTGTGTGAGCAGAAAAAATGTAAGAAACATTTGCATGTTCATAGATTCTTGAATTTTTCATTAGATAGAGGGGGTAGATGGCTTTTTAAGAATTTTAATGACGAAATTATACTTTTTTGCAGAAATAATCAGACATACATTATACCTGGTATTCGTCACCATGTTACCATCGTCATTGTGAGCATGTTAGCATGTACAGCCTCACAGGGCGGCTAGAGTGACTGTAGACGCTTAATCTTAGTAAATACTTATCTGGTTTATTTTAAGATTAATTTTTCTAACGAGATTTAGGCTGCTCATTACTTTCTATTATTCTTTGGACTTTAAAGGAGCCTACCAGTGGTTTTGCATATTTGATCCCATTTATTCTGATTTACTCTAATAATCTAGCAAACCATGCTGCTGCGTTTTAGAAATTATAAAGCATCCTTTTACCATTACAGACATTGGATTTTATTAATTATTATTATTATTTATATTTATTAAATCTCTTTAAACTTCTTTAAGCTTAAAGTAATTTATCACAGTGAACATCAGGTCTGCACTAATTCTTGTCAAAGTCAAATTATATTTATGTGGTAACGCAGTGCAGACTCTCCTACTCTATCTGCACTTTAACTGCATTGCCACACAATCATAATGTAACACTGCAAAAAGACACGGGTACGGTCCTTTGACCTTTCAAAGATCTTGTTACACTGATACCAGTCAACATCACACTGTTATGTGCTCTTGAGCAGCGAGAAAGAAAGGTAGCTGTTGTATAACTGAAAAAGTTTTTTAAAGTCTCTGTACTTTATGTCTGCTATCTTTACACCCTGCAGCTCACTCTGATGAAAATGATCCTGTGTCTGGTCATGACCCGGCCACCCATGGACTCGTTCTGCTTGGTGCTGCTGGTGCAGTGCATCACTGAGGGCATCTGACCTAGTAGTCCTCTCAGCAACACACTGACTCCACCGCACAGTCAGAACAATGGACAATTGTCCACTCAGTGAGCTTGAGAAGCTTTTTGCAGTGTAGTACTGAATAACCTGCCAACTCTGAAAGAACTGGACACAGTCTTTCAGATAGAGCTATTCTGTGTAAACAGACTCTCATTCTCACTGAGATCATGATTCATCAGAGCAAGTGTCTCGACTAATGGACCGAGAAGATTTATGTGGAATGTGTTTTTGTGACACGCACATTTCACAAAACTTCCCTCTCGCAGTGAGACAAAGTGTCAGAAGGCTGCACACTGACATGTATTTCAGACCCAGAATCAGAGATGCGCAACAGACGCCCGATCAGACAATTACCCTCAGACAAGTTAACCAGCCGAAACAGGAATGGGCCCAGTTGAATACAATGGAACTATCACACACCGCTACTGAAAGGTTATCTTTATTTTCAACAGGAGCACTAACATGCATCTTTCGCAAAATAGCTCATGTGGAACTCAAGTCTGCCAATAACATCATCTGTCAAATGAGATCAAATGAAACAAATGCAATAGCCTGCCTTAAATATTTAGAAGATTTGAAACACAGATTTTGAAACGTGTTGGTTCATTGATCATCCATGATAAAAAATGTAAGATGCTCCGACGGCTCGCGGAATGCGCGGTACCTCGTCCTCACACACGGCGTGCACGCTCTGCCGCAGCTGCCATCGCGGACTCATACCGGTTACGCGGGGGCGGGCTCTCTCGTCTATCTGCACCACTCTGCGGCTTGGTCTCTGCTCGTCCGAACACTTCACAGCCTCGTCCACACCAGGACAACCTGTTGATCGAAGTAACACGGCCACCACATATAAACAACGATACGATCGACCCAGAGTACCAGCAGACACACAAGAAAAACAACCTCTCACACTCAGGGCTGTACTTCGTCCAGCCGACTCACGGTGACCACCGGCGCCTCACGGCAACCGCCAGAGCAAAGGAAGCTAAGCTCAGCGGAGCACAGGCTGACCGCGTATTCCAGCACGCCTGCGGGTCGTAAAACCAGGACTAGGAGAACCTTCCACTCCGATATACGGGTGCGCCACACTAGAACGAAAATTTTTGCGGTGACACTAGGCTTGGTTACCGCAGGGGCACCGGCGGCCGCGCGCGCGCCGCCCGCCGCGCGACGCCGCGCGGCGCCGCGGCGCGCGCGGGCCCGGCCCCCGCGCGAGCGCGGGGAAGCCCACTGGTATGACCGCAGCCACCTGAGTGGCACGCTTCAATACCTTGTTCTGCTATTATTTATTTATTTCATATTCATTCGTAGCAGCACATGTCAAAACCATATCTCCAAACCTGTATTGGTATCTCGTCACAAACTGAACAAGACTAATTTGTGTTTCGCAACTGTGCCACAGAGCACAGAGTGTAGATTCCTTGCCACCCATCTGAAAAACACAGAAACACACACACACACCACACCACACACACAAACACTAACAACATTTTATAACCTAGGATGAGACTGCATGGATGTACATTCATACCCTGGAGGCTTTAGGCTAACCTCAACCCAACCATAACCTAATCCTATGAGTAGCCTTAACCAAAAACCGAATGTAGTGGTTAACCTCAAACAAGTCCCTGTAATGATCAATGCAAATGTATGCACACATACACACACACTAGAGCTGCAAGATATGGTAAAAAA
>NW_023339707.1:16577599-16579565 GCF_004916995.1 Morone saxatilis | reverse complement strand
TCTGGAGAACAAGATTTGTAGGCCAGGGAATCTCTGCAGCACTACAGTACTTCATTATAATGCTGTTTTGTCCCACATTTTACCTTTAACAAAAAAAGTGCTGCTTCTGCAATAATACACACGTTTTTTTGTCACTTGCCTTGACTTAAGCATCATTAATAGTTGTACATCAAGGGATTTTCAGCAGCCACAGAAGCTTCAAGAATGTGGGTTATGGAGGTAGGCCTGTTTGGGCTGCTTGTATTTTGTCCTACATGTTTTTGATAGAGATTGTTGTGGTGGAGATTGTTGATAGCGAAAACAGTGTTAAGGAAGCTAAAGAAAAACTCAGCAGTCCTCTCCAGCAACAACCATCTAGCAAAGACATCGCCACTGAAAAACCTTGTGCTCACTACAACCCCCACTCTCTATCACAGCGAATGAATGAATATAAACTCAGCGACTGCACAGAGAATAGTCTCCTGTTGAGTAATGAGACAAGGCAAAATAGGCATTTAACCCTGATGTAACTCTAGTTCTACTGTATAAGTATTTGCATAGCCCATCGTTGCTCTATATCACAAACAGAATGAAAAAATGCAAACAACAGTTACTGTGGGGAATACAAATAAAGCAAGATGGGATGTGGCTTCAACACAATACATTCGTTGTAGTGGTGCTATCAGTGAAAATCGGAATTATAAATAAAACCTAGACTGTAGGTATTTAAAGAAGGCCGTTGTCTTAACCATAATCATAACTACTACGTGCCTGACTGTTTCCTTAACCAGAAACCAAATCATAGCCCTAGAATTTACTGATTAACCTTGTGAGGTCTAACTCCATGTCCTCATAACGTGAATATTTTAACAGTTGTTTGTCCCAACAACATAATTAATGCAAATACACACATACAGGCTTTAACAGGAAAACTTTCAGCCTTCAGTCATCAGCATGAAAACTGAGTATTCGATCAGGGTTGAACAATAGTAATGGTTAAACAAAATGTATTGAGTGCACTTAAATATTATATATAGTACATCTCAGAATTGTATTCACTGGCAGAAATAGGGAGATGAAGATAATGTCTGACTGACTAATGCAACATACAGATGGTTTTGTTTCCCACATGCCTACGTAAAATGGAAAATATCACATTTGAATGGCCTTCGACCCCGAGGTAAAGAACTCATGACAGCTCTATGCATAATCCATTGATGAATGACATGTTATTGATCCTCCTAGCCTCAACGACGGCCACATGTGAGTGCTCAAACACTGATAAGGCGGTTAAAACCCACTATATTCTGTCACCGATAGACAATGTCCGACAGTCAATTGTAGTTTAAGCAACCCTATTTGAAAGGAAAGAGCTTCCCTAATTTGCAAAATGTCAATGGTGATTGAGGTCTTCCCCCAAATCAATGTAACTGTCAGATGCAGGCATTTCAGAGAGCACTTGAAATCCTTCGGGATTTGCATCTGAAAACAGTTATCCTGTCAACTGATTTTTTATACATGCTCTGCCTGCTGCGGCACAATATACATTTCAAGCTCAAAAGAGCAGAGACACACAAACATGTTCAAACACCACTCACACACTACTGCACAGCCAGCCGGAAAAAAAAGCTTGCCAAACACCATCTCAAGGGAAATACAGACAAAATGAAATTGAAGCTAATGAAAGTCCAAAGTTCCACTCTTTCATTTTCACATGTAAAATCAACAGGTATTTTAGCATAATTACCCGAGGCCCATGCTGCACTCTAATAATTTAGTCTCCCTGTAAAGGTCCACACTGTGTTGGCTGATATAATGCTTATATATCTGTTGTTAGCAACTGATGCACCCTCGGGCCCCTCTGTAATAACACAACTGAAGGACAAGGAATGAATCCCGATGACAGTTTATTATGTATACTGTGAGAGAGAGCCCACTGGGCCCTGACATCTGTGAGATACTAACAGTGTGTATATATATATATATA
>NW_023339707.1:16569804-16577576 GCF_004916995.1 Morone saxatilis | reverse complement strand
ACACACACACACACAGGACCAATTCTTCTTCATTATGAGTAATATGTGTATGAATACATATATATACGAATATATTCATTTTCTTGCACTTGTTCTTATGTAATGCAAGATTTTGTAACATGTAATAGATTATTTTTGCATTATGGTATTGCTGCTTTTACTTGGGCAACAGGATGTGAGCACTACTACCTCCACCCAAAAACAACCAAGGTAAATGGGATTATGATTGTTGTGCTGACTGCATTAAATAATTACTGAAAAATCAACCAAAAATATCTATTTCCAGAAACAATTTCGAAACCGGAGCAAATAAAAGTCAAACGACTGTATCTGTATGGCTCGATACCACTAGAGATAACTGAGAAAATATAAACACTGTAGAAGAAGGACCATTGTGGTTTCTCTTCCCTCTCTTGCAGCTCAAGCTGGCGTGCGGTGACTCCCTGTCTACTTCTTGCTGCTCTTCAGTGGATGCCTATCTACATTAGAGCCCTCACATGGGCATGCAGTCTAAACAGAGCCTCGTGCCACCAGCCTCCAGGGACAGCAAGAAAGCCATGTGAGCAGTGCTCCTCCTGTCTCTTTTAAGTTGGCAACACACTGCACAGTTTGAGCAAAGTTGGTTGTGTTTTAAGTGTATTGTCGCATTAGTGTTACCCTTAACTGTGTGAGCTGTGAGACCAAGACACTGAAAATGTGTGTATCCATGTGCAGAGATTAACTATGAAGCTGTTGCTTATTATTTGCTATTGTTTACTATTATTTTTTGCTAGTCTTTGGTCCAGAGCAAAATATTACGACAGCAGTTAGATTTCTAAGAAATTTTGTACAGACATTTATGGTCCCCAGTGGATGAATCCTCATGACTTTTGTGATCTCCTAGTGCCACCATGAGGTTGACATTTGTGGGTTTGAGTCAAATTTCTCCACAGCTATTGGATGTATTACCATGAAACCATGAAGTTACAGAGTGAGATGAAAAATGAATTGCGTTATCAATTGTGGTATCAAGGCTTCACTTTCACTTTTACAAAGGAAAAGGAAACATGCATTATTTTGTTAGTTATTAGTTTAGTATTAGTTTATACCCTACCCCTAAAATAAAGAGAAAATATGTTTTTTACATTTTTGTTTTAGGAATAAAGGAATAGTTTTCAGTTAATTTGTCTTCGAATTTACATTTTGTTTAAAAAAAAGGGAGAAAATCGTATCATGAAACCAGTATTGTAAATTATATTGAATTGTGAGTTAAGTATCCCTACAGGGGCATCATAAGGTCAATTTTTTTTCGATACTTGCAAAACTAATGACATTCCCATCAGTCACAGCTATACTTTGTTTTTACTCCTAATTAGCAAATATTAGCATGCTCTAAACGAAGGTGAGCATTAACAATATACCTTCTGAACATCAACATGCTAACATTGCCACTGTGAGTATGTTAGCATACTGTTGTTAGCATTTAACCAAAGCACTGCTGTGCTTCACACACTGTAGACTCCTTGTGTCCATCTGTTGGCTCCCTTTTTCCTTAAAATGCAACACCTTTTATGTGTTGAGAGGGAATTCTCCCTGGCAAGTAGATTCCACAGGATTAGTCTTAAGTGCAATAAAATTTCTAGGTTGCCATGTGATTTCAGTGGCGGGTGGGGAAAGTGTTGACAAAGCGATAAAAAAAAGAGAACAAAGCACAGAGCCCAGGTCTAAGAGGAACCACAACACAGGCCTCCTTTTGAAGCAGAAAGCTTAAAACAGCCTTTTAACAAATTCACTTAAGTAATTTACCAGGATTTGAGGAACTGTAAGAAGAGAGGAGTTTGCCTGGTAAAAACAGATCATATTTAAAAGGCAAATTTCCGATTGATCTATATAGATATTTTGTGCTCGTATGAGGTTCTCTACAGCAAAAACAGACTTAGATGTTATTTAGTCATAAAGCGCAGAAGTCTGCTATGGCTGAGTGACTTTGTAATTCAGGCTTTGTCCAAAACGTTGCATGGATCACAGATCACTGCTTTGAAACAACTACAATGAGCCCTGTGATAATGCCGTTCAGCCCACACTGAAGCGCTTTCTGCTGAAGCAACGGGGACATTTTTCCTTTTGGAAACGATGAGTGAGAGGCCGACCAGCAGCCAGCAGAGACCTCCTCATGCTTCTCCACTCATCCCCGTAAGAGGATCGGACGTAATGGGGTTTCCTCTCCTCCTTCTGCTCGCCAGATAAACTGCAGAAAACTTCCCACAAAGTCTAAGAGTGCTATTCTCGTCACATTTTACAGTCATAGCGACAATACGTTTTGAAGGAACACTGGTGTGACCTCAATGTGAGCAGAGCTAAGCTTTTAAGCAGGTGCCCTCTTCCTCCTCCGACGCACTGGGAGAAAATGGGGGTGATAGCTTGACGAGTCATGCTGCTGCAATCGTAAGCTTGACATCGGCTTGAGCGATTGCAGCAGCTTGAGCACACGTCATTTAAGATACCAAATCAATATTTATCAGCTATAAGTAAAAACATTATGACAGAAAACGAGATGTCCAAATACAAATGAAGGATGGAATAAGAATGTAATAGCTGTGTTCTCGTTGAAAACATTGTGTCACATAGCACGCTATTATGTAGCTGAATAATAAAGTGCACCATCCCCCCAGGCCTGTGGGAAATAGCCAAGGCATTAATATCAGGCGTGCATGGTTTCTCATATTCTACCCGTGACAGGCTGCTGACCTAATGACCTCATGTCAGCAGCAATGACAACGTGTCTAACACAGGGATATTTTATTCATTTTATTAATATTGCATTAGTTGCTCACACTGCATTGTGTTTGTGTGTGTGAATATATACCTGCTCCACTGAACATGAGCTCACCAGCACTCGCTTCACAACACCGCTTCTTACAAAAAAGACCAAAAGGATGGATTCTTTAAAAATCAGGCTCTAAGGCAACATTTCTCTGTGCTCTTATCAATTTAATTATTGCCTTTGCAGGTCTGAATTTTTTCCGGAGTACAGTTCATGCTCTGAAACATTTCCAAACATCCCAATTTAAATGCAAAAATGTGACTTTTTTAAAAATTTATTTCAACATCAAATCTCTGCAGGTTAGTCTCAGTCCACTGCTGCCATTCTGTCCAAATGCATTAATCTGCAACCCAGGTCTACACTGCCCATGTTCCACATAATTTCAGTAAGTCATGTGAAACACATTCGATTCTTGTCACGAATTGATCTCGCCTTGTTTAGTCTGACTGAACTCTGACCTGCGAAATAGCAAGACTGATCGGTGTCCAGCCAATTGGGAAAAAAATGTGGGATTGACCTCTTCTTAAGTAAGTATTGATTGTTTGCATCCTTGTTTGTATAACTGCATGTTCAAGGAACACAAGCAGCAGAAGGTTCATGCTGTGTGGCTGGCCATTAGTGCAAGGACAGGGATAGGGAAAGAAAGACAGCAGTATGAAGTAGTTGATTTAAAAAAAGTATATATTTCTAGGCATCGTGCCTGATACTACTCCGTACATGTACTGTAATTCTAAATCATAAAACAACTCTGAAACTGCACTTGACACCACTTAACAGCAGCATGATGTTACGTAACCTCTCGTTAGTTGAGCAAGTGGAGGAGAAAAAATATCAACAGTTTAATCAACTTTTACAAAAACATTTATATCATTTGTGAGGAACATCTGATGAAAATAAACCATATTGTCAGAGTCATACTGCACTGTAACGCTATTATCAAGTACTCTGTACTTGGTATCGGCAAGTACCCAAATGTAAGTACCTCTGTTTGGTAGGGAAAAAGTGGTTTCCATGCATCCCTTTACATTTCTCATCTTGTGGAATGCTATTCTTAGCCTGTTAGCCATGCTAACACCTGCAGCTTATGCTTGTAACCCTGCCCACATTATTTCCTGTTCCACCTGCTTTTTGCCACAGCGTGTGAGTAAACTTCACCTTGCCAGGTCTGGTCTTACCGCGCCATAAGTCAGCATTAGATTAAATGGCTGAAATGAGAACCAGCAGGGCTCTCACTCTCAAGGACCTCAAGTGTATATGTAGAATAATATATTCAGTAGGTCTACACAGGAATAATACAAGCACATATTAATTCTTAAAGCTCCTTAATCCTCTCTACTTACATTTATTTTATTTATGTTTTAATTTTTTTTATGAAAAGCTTTACTTCATACTATAAGTATATTCATACTTCCATTTCAATTTTTCTCAGTTTGGGTCGATATTTCTAACTTTTTATGTTTGTGTATGTGTGAAAATGTTATTAGAAAGATCAATTTTTACTATCAATTGTTCTTCAAAACCAGCAAAAATATGTGTAACTGATCATCAACTTTAAAGTCTGTCAGGCATTTTTGTTATTTGTGGAAAGAGTGTTATTATTAGGCCATAAAAAAAAATATTTGTTTTGAAGATAAATGTGTGAGAGTGGACCTTCTTTTGCAGAGTATTGTTCTTTGTTTGGAAAACATTTATGTTTGACTGAAAACAGTCAAACAAAAACTACCTACACAGTGTTTTGTTCCCAAGGACATGGCAAAGTTTCAACCACATTGTCTCCCTCTGGGACTCAGCTGCTGTATTTCTAATGTAATGTTGATGTGATATTCACGTAGCAAGAAATCATTCCTGCTGAGTGAATAATTGGGCATATTGTCGTCACGTGTAGTTTATCAATGGCCAAATTCACAGTTGATGTGTGATTACAACTCATCTATAAATACAGGTGTGCTCACAGCCTCACTTTAATCTGAGGAAGACCAGTGTAGGTGAAAATGATGCCACGTCCACATAGAATACAAGGAAAATCTGGAACGAGGGAGCGCCGGGTTTTTTTTGTCGTTTGTGCAGATTATTGGTACCCAGATACTGCAAAAAAAATTATTAAATTATACATACAGTCTTCCGTTTGAGTACAGGGGCGAAATCAATCCCCTTGGAAAGCCAGACAAGTATAAAAATTTGACTCATCTTCTAATATTCAGTAATGTTCTTGTTCTATCTGAAGAAGGGTGGAGATCTGATCCTTCGGGTTTATTAACATTCAGTCAAGTTTTTGTTTTCCATTTTATCAAAATCAAGAATTTGAAACTATTCAACTTGTCTTCCTCTGTTCTCATATGCTATTTGATATGATCCTTTTTTTATTTATCTTTTAGCCAAGCTCACTACATACAGTCGTTTTTTGCTCTGCTAGAAACAGAGTCATCTACTATCTGCACATGTGCAGTAACAAAGTAACAAAATTAACAAAATATCCAAAAATAAATATTCCCATTAATAGTAGACACAATAAATTCATATTATCATATCTCAGTTTAGTTATTTTTCATAACTAAGATGCTGAACCTTAGTTTAGAGAGATTTTAGTTGAGAAAGTGGAATTACTTTCTTTGTTATCCACGTTTTAGATACTCGTTATAAAGTTATAATGCACCGAGTGTCGCACTCTGAATAAAAGCCAATTAGCGAGTGATGGAGAGAAGACGTCTTCCTTCCTTCAAGAATGGTAATAGAGCTCTTTGTGTGCATATATGTGTCTGCATCTATTCATATGCTGCACTACTTGACATACCAGTTGTAGCGAAAGTAATTTCCCCCTGGGATTATTAAAGTATTTCTGATTCTGATTCGGACACCAACCGTGTCTCCTATGGGCTGAATGCAGTGCTAGAGTGCGATTCGACTAATCGACCTGAGCCACTGCATGCATCAATGTACAAATGAACAGTGTTTAGAAAAACAGACATAATTAACCTTTGCCATTTTGTGTCACTTTGAGAGCTTGTTACGTAGGACACACACAGCCCTCATATTCCTCCGGTGTCCGTCTTTACCACTGTCAGCTTTATAGATCACACTGCAAGGCTTCAATCTCCCTCAAATCAATCACAGTGATGATTCTGTGAAAAAGGAGAGATAAAAAGCCGACCGGAGCCTGTCAGGGCTATGAGAGCAGAGGACGTCAATGCCTCACTTAGACAGCTAGTCTGAAGGGGCCGCTTCCCCAGACAGGAGGACAAGACGGAGTTCACCTGCATTCAATACAAAGTTTTACCCAGGTCTTTGGAAAAAGAGATGTGACAGAATGGCGAGCTGCACTCCCTGATGTAAATGTCATCTGGAGAAAAATCAATTTCATGATTCATTCAAGAGGCCATGACTTACAAATGGACAAAGTTGCCCCGTCGTTTCAACTACAGTGTCGTCCTCCCTGAGAGTGACTGGGTGCTCTTGAGCAGAGAGTGAGCATTGGATGATGTTTCAAAAGGTGCACAACATCATAGCTCCTGGTAACAATTCAAAAGTTTGGCTAATTGATTTTCTTTTCCTCCTGTGGCAGTGTTGCTTCTCATTTCCAACACAGCATGAAGGCAGAGAAATAAAAACATCTTAGCAGCAAATCGGCCTCACCATGGCAACAGTATTGATCAACTCTCCTGGGTCCTCAGAAAAATCCATCCCTCATGTCAATTTCCCTGCATTAACAGTTCAGCAGCTACTCATGTCCTGAATAGACAGCCGTGATATTTAGCGTCAGGCAATAAAATCTACAATCACTATTTAGCTTCCCTGATGACTCATTTATCACAGGCGGTGAGACACAAAATGACCTGATGATATTCACTGAGAACAAAGTGGGAAGTAGGCTAGGAGGACAACTCAGGGAGAGGTCACTGTCCGCAGGCTAGAAGTGTAAAGAATGAACTTCAAAGTCCATTCGATTGCTTTGCTATCGAGCATAATCAGTAACCAGTAATCAAATGCAATTTTAATCGACTAAGATAAGAAACTGAAGGCATCTTTTTACGCTTTGATTTGAGAAAAAAATGCTGCATTGCCTTTAATTATATATCTGGACAGGTGTTCTCTGAGGCTTTTGACGCTGAATCATTTTATACTTGATGGATTGCAGTTGAAAATAATCTCAGAAACTTGGAATTGCTGCCACATACTAATCAAATGCTGTAAAACTAATGAGGGTAAATGGGATGGGAGCTTTCACTTCTGGCATGTATTGATTATACAGCATCATGAGGCCTCACTTTTAATTCATCATCATTTATTATAAGTACTATCATCACCGCTCACACCTTAAAGAAAGAAGTGTGCTGAAGTGCAAACAGGGTCACAGGAGGACTGAATTTATCTTGTGTGTAGATTTGACTGTGCTGATTAAATCCACCTTTCTGGCAACATTTTAGGGAAATGGGAAGTGGAGTGACGGACGGAGCTGCATGACAACTGCTGTCAATCGACAGATTCCTCAAGCTCGATTACAACATCACACATGGACTACACACCTACACTCCCACAGCTTTACACTTGCAGACACACTAGGTACACCTGGTGTGAGGAAGAAAGAGGAGAGGGAACGAAGAAATCATCTCACTCCCCTTAAACTCTCTCAATTTCACAAATGCATACATGTTAATGTTACACAGCTTGCATGAAAGAGAAAAAGGAAGCCTCACAACCCTTGCTTTCTGCAACAAATAACAAGTGTATTGAGGAGGCTTCAAAGTATAACTGCAGGGTTTTACCAACTTGGAATGATAAAAAATTAATTTGTTAACTCGGCCTACAAAGAGGGAAAAGCAACCAAAGCCAGGCTGAAGGTTGCGGTGGGGACCATCAGTCTAATTGTCCAGCCGAGGGAGCCATAAAAGCCCAGAGGATGACTGCTGTAAAGAAAACAAGAGTGTTGCATGTGTAAGTGTGTATGTGAAAACAAAAGAAAGGGGTTGGGGGT
>NW_023339707.1:16566893-16569752 GCF_004916995.1 Morone saxatilis | reverse complement strand
TAAAAAGCTACTTACAGCTTGGCCCATGGTTTCTCTAATTGAACCGAAACAAAACACAAAATGACAAGACTGTGAGTTACAACCTGCAACCGCAGACTATTAGCATCAGCAACACTGCAGCTCTGATGATCCTGGCTTTAACACCGCCGTCCTCACCCGAGGAAAAACTGTATAGATGTCTGCACATTTGCAAAAAGCATCCACATGGTATTCCAAGTAATTAGATATTTTGCTATGGAGATGTGTTTTAAATAATTAATCTGCTGTACTGATGCCCTGCTGCGCTTCTCATTCCACTGCAGCACCAGCAGTGGGTCAACACTCGCAGTTGACTGTCAGCCAACAGGAACAGAGATGTGTTCCTCATAAACCCAAGCAAACTCATTTTGAAATTAGTGGTGCGAATTTATTTCGTTTACTTGCAGCCATCGAGCTCAATTAGGGTGCAGAGTTTGAAACAGGCTAATTTCAAAGAGAGGGACCCCTGCAGATAAAAGCAAGTCAACTCAACCATAAATCAAGGCTTTCAGGTTCAAAACAATTCATAAAAAACGCCTGCAGTCTTTCCCTACAAGAGGCTCATATAATCATGTGCAATCACATGAAGCGGGCCTGTTATTCTCAGGAGGGGGTTGTTGAGTTTGGGTGTGATTGTGTCAGGCTGTCAGTGCCCACTCATCCAGACTCTGGAGTGAGACTGGAACAGACGGGAGCTGTTCTTTCAGCACCACCGGGGACAAGCAACAGCACACTCAGCTGTCTCATCCACCCAGTGTAGTGGAGGGGAAAAGCACCTAAACTCACTCCACCTTCCTTTTGTTACAATATTTTAAGATGGAGAGAGATCTAGATGAAAATTAGCCGTGACACGTATCAAATTAGAGAGGGAGGAAAGGCACAAATGTAATATCACCTGAAAAATGGCAGGTTCTTGTTAATGACAATACATGTTTTACTTATTAGGTTTATTTGTTGTTTGCTACTTATGGCACCCCTGTTCTCATCTGCTCCCCATCACTGGGTGGGTAGCAATGAGGCTCAACACTTTCACTCCTCCCTACAGAGCGGATTTTACCACAAGCTTGCACTAAACACTGTTTTAGAGCCACAAAACTATTGCACACGCTCAAAGACTTGCCTGAAAGAGGCGTAGGATGTTGGCAACCATAATCGATACTGAACTCGCTGAGGCTCCGATGACTCCCACCACTTTTTCAGGCTTGACAAACACCGGTGGCTCCCCATTAGTGCACCTCACGTCGGAGGTGTCCTTCGTGATCAGGGCTTGGACGAAAGTTAAAGATTGCTCCAGAGCGTAGGTATCCCTCGAACAAGTGTCCAGCACCCGGGCGCCTAAGGTGATGTTGGGTAAGAGTTGCTCGTCCTGGTTTATTTGGTCCAAAGCGTACATCATGGCCTCAAGCCGCTGGATGCCGTTCTCCTTTTTTAGGTCCCCGCACGGCGTGCCGTCGGCCCCTCTGGCGTGCACCGGGAAGAGTCCACCGAGGGTCAGGTGTCCCTCAGTCCGTATTGAATGTGGTGCATAAGTCTCCTGAGGCAGCGCGAAATCTACCACAGTCCTCATGAGCCAAAACACTCTCCATATAGAGCACAGCTTCGCGCACAGACCGGGACGAGCCATGATCAACTTTTAGGAAAGATGAAGTCTGAAATCCGCCGAAGATAGAACCAGATAAGGATAGATAAGTTTGTTAAAATAAACCCATTCTTGTCACCAGGGAGGAGATTCAACAAGCTGGGCTGAAGAACCAAGACGCAGGAGATGGCTCAGGCAAACTGCGCCCATCGCTTTGCTGCCAGGAGTGAGCGGTGCAGCTTGTTGAATAGCGAAGCCCCAGACGGTAATTCTGTTCCCTCGTAACGGGGGAGGCTACATCCACTAAGTCAGAAAATATCAGTAAAAGAAGATGAACACCCGCCGCAGATGAACTGGCCTAATTTTGTCCATTTATGCTAAATCCAAAGCGCGAGTGGGAGCACAATGAAGCCGCTGCTGAGGACTGACATATCTTCACAACACTGAAGCGGTAATTCTACCAAATAACATTTAGGGATATATATAATTTTTTTTTATATAGGAATTACCTCTCACAATCAATACTTAAATGTTAGGACCTGCAGAAGTGGGTGACATTCTTCTTCTTCTCAAACCAACTCCATGGGAGCGCAGAGATGGCTCGGTCGGCTGTGGTGTCTGTGTCCCCGGGGTGCGTATCATCTCCACAGTCTCCCAAAAAAATAAAAAGAAAGAGAGAAAAAGCGACCAGTACGAGCTGAAATGCGCGTCCACTAGAGGACTAAGAAGATTCCACCTAATTAAAGCCCGGCTCTTTCTCTGTCTCCGCAACCGGTCGCATTTATACAAAATGAATGAGTCACAGCGATGGATTCAGTGTGTGCGCCGAGTTTTCAGCCCCCTTTTTTCCTTGCGAGACGTCATTCAGCTGGTTGAAAAAAAAAACCCAGTAGCATCACTTCATGGCAAGGTTTTCTGGAAGTTGGCGTTCAGTGTCTTCAAACATGAAAAGATCGAGAAGGTAAACAAGGCGAACAAATGCACTTGCAGACTTTAATAGCAAGACAATTGTTCCTCTGAGTGCCTCTCAGTGCGCCGCATCTCAGCATTCATAATCTCTTTCTCTCTCTTCTTCCCCTCCCTCCTTTATCCCCTTCAAACACACACACACACACACACACACACACACAAAAGTGTATCTTTTTCTTTTTGATGTTGACGGTGGCAGGCATGAAACACAGATCTGTGGCATTATGAAAACACAGCCGAGCTGCAGGTATGAAGGGTTTCACCCGCCGACAAAAAAAAAAAAAAAAGTGCTT
>NW_023339707.1:16485693-16566839 GCF_004916995.1 Morone saxatilis | reverse complement strand
ACGGAGGAGAGGAGGAGGAGGAGGAGAGAGAGGAGAACAGACACGTTTGGAGGGGTCCAGGCTGGTCTCCCAGGCAACCCTTCTTCAGAAGACAGTCCTGATTCATCCTGTGCACCCCCCCTCACCCCACACACGCACACACACTTACGCACCATGCTGGCACGCACACTGGCACACAGGCTGGTGAGAATTAACCACACCTTTAAGCAAGGATCCCTCACATCTTCCTAATAAAACACTCATCATCACCAAACTATTTAATTGCACAGATGGTGCTTTTACAAACAAGCAGATTATGATAATTTGCTTTTGTGGGCATGCATTAGCCAGGGATTCACTTGGCAATTTGTGGCATTAATTGAAAAAAAAAGGTAGTTTGTATGTAATTCCAAATATTCATTGTTATGTTATACCGAGGACTGCTGTATTCTTTCAGCTGGTTACAGTGTGAGAAAAGGTGTGGACTGAACACTCCGTTAGATACATAATTCATGCATAAGCCTTCATTTTCAAGTAACCTTAGAAACTGACCACTTCTAAATCAGCCACCACACATGTCTGCAACAATGGCATCCATGGGGCTGCTGTTGTTGTTGGAAAATTACAGCAGCACTCTGGGAAATGGTCAAACAAGAAACAGTAAATGGATTATAGGATAAATTGGTTAAGTTGCTTGATCTTTGAGTAATAAACAGCCTCTGAGAGTTGGTTTATCGTGGAAATGATTATGAGCCATAGAATCCCATTTTATGAACATGTTAGTTCCATTCGTTTCTGTTCAATTAAAAGATTAGAAAAGGCGATGCAGCTCTAATTGAAACATGTCCTATTGACATTACAGGCTTGGATGGACACATTTCTAATTAATTAAGTTGAATAGAGATTAATTCAAGCCTAATCCTGCCATGTAGTGTATTTATCTCCATTAGTCGCACTGATTGCATGAATATCTTTCAACATGCAAATCGTTCATGTCCAAGCCGAAGCGTTGTGGTTTTGGGTGCACAAACTGTACACTGGGGCCAAAATTCATGAGATGCACCAAAAATACATTTAAGGAAACTGTGTGGGAACTGCTGAGAAGAGACTGCTGAAGAGAGAAATGAGGGATGTGAGAGGAGAGGGAGGCAGATGGCCTCCTCCACTGTGAGCACACTGAGACAGGCAGGCAGGCCTGGAAAAATGCAGCAACAGCCCCTACAAATGACACCCTGAGAGACTGGTGTCGCCACGCAAGACACTAATTCCACTGCTCGGACTCTACAGTGAGAGCCTGACTCCCACTTACACTGTCAACGGAAAGGTTACTTTTGAAAAATGGGGCCCTCATCGTGATTTAATTCACTGACTAACCCCAGGAAGAGGGGCTTTTCCCCTAGGGAGGCTGTGTGATTTAGACTGAGATTACACTTCGGTTTGGATCTTCTCTCCTTCTCCTTCCTCACTTCCACACAGGCTCTCAGTCACGTACACACACACACACACACACACACACACACACACACACACACACACTCGGATAAATTCCATTTCAATTTCATCATTGGATGAAGTAGAAAGCAACAAGCAAGTAGGAGAGAGAACATATCCTGGAAGAGGTGCACGTTCAGTATATAGCTGCCCAAACAAACAAATACAGCCATGGTTGCCATATGCCAGAGGTGCACTACATTTCAATGAATCCCACTAGATAAATCATGGCCTTCGATGAGAGACCAGAGCTTTTGTTTCAAGCATTCAATAACACGTCTGTTCGATGCAGTCTTCTTCAAGTCAATTACAGGGCTGGCACTATGTGCTCCTTTCAAGAACGACGAATCAAAGAACAATAAAAAGTCAACCTTCAGGACAAGAGGCAATAAGGTTTCCTTTTGGGCTGACACTACACAATGGGGTCTGTCTGTCAAATTAATTAACCTGGAAACCTGTTTAATTCCCAGACTCGAATGAAAGGGCCATCGTATCCACAGGAAAGAAATAACTCCGGAGCAGGAGGTAATTGCATGTCGAGGTGATTTGTTCGAAAGCATGCAGGCCACCAGTCTGTTTGGAGTCATGCATAGTCTGTGAGGGGTGAGGTGTTAATGTTAGATCAATGTAGGGGCAATGTTAGATTAGCAACATGAAGGTCACTCAGCTGCTGGGCCCCCGTGTCTCATTTTCTACCATCTGCTTTGGAATAATAAAATCAGGCTATCTGTGCTTTTCTTCATCATTGTGAGCAGAATCTGTGCCTGTGAGGAGAAAAAAAAAACTCCCCCGTATTTTAATTCTACAGGCACGCTGTATGAGAAGACAAATTCTTACCTCTTCTGCTGTTTATGCCAAAGACAAAGCAGGTGCACTGCAGCTAGGACGATGGACTCTCCACGCTCTCAATTATGATTGTAATCCATCTGTCATACCTGCTCCCTTCTAATTATGTCTCTGTAAAGATGCTGCTGTGAGCTCAGTGCCCATTCACAGTCTGAAATGTGAAAGATAGACAGATAATGCACAAGTGACCACTGGAATACATAACGGGAACGGGAGCTGTGTAACAAGAGGTTTTTCTCCCCGAGGCTATCTATGAAACTCAGGAGTTATATGACAATGATTCTGCTTAGATGGTTATAGAGAGATGTGGCCTTTGAGACGAGCAAAAAGTCAAAGTGAGAAAAAGCAAAGCCAAAAGAGCATTAACCCACGACTGCTGCTTTTCTTTCTTACAGATGTGACAGGTACCTGCTCCTGATTGGGGGCCTACATTCTAGCGCTAATGATCAGAGGTATTATATGTGGCAGTAACAGGCCCAGAGGTGCTGACCTCCCACCTACGCAGTCCTGGAAACTTCCAGAGGCCCTATTAGTGGGTGACTGGGCCTTTGTTTTGATGGCTAACCTCATGGTCCAATGGACTAACGTGACAAGTGGGCGCAGCTGTGTTAGTTAGCCAGGAGGACTTTCGCCACAAATTTGATTGTGATAGCAAATGCCTCTCGCCCTGTGCCTGTTAATTAGCTGACCTTCTGAGCAGCTCTGTACCTCTGTGAATTATTTCATCACAACTGTCTCCACATCCTCATTGTGATGGAGGAGATTCTATTCACAGTCTTTGTGAATGACTCATAACCATCCCTCTCCGTGTGTGGGGATGGGTGGGGCTGTGATGTGACATGCCTGGACCTCATAAATGAAAACATACCTGTGTATATTATATTCCATTTCTGACAATAGATCTACCTAAATGTTAAATGTATGGTAAAATTGGAGCTGGAGCCAGCAGCAGAGTATATTAGTTTAGTATAAAGAGTTTAAAAAACAGGGGGGAAACAGCTAGCCTGGTCCAAAGGTAACAAAATCAGCCTACCAGCACTTCTACCATTAACCATCTAACCAATTAACAGTTGTTTAATCTGTACAAAAAAACTAAAGTGTAAAGACAGCAAGTTGTGGTTCTACAGAGGGTTATGATTATTTCTTGGCAGGGTGGAGTAACTTCCTGGAGTGTTGTCGTCACTGTGACATTGCCAGAGACTCCATTACGCTTATTGAGAGCAGTATTGATCTTCTCATCTAAGTCTTGGCAAGAAAGCAAATAAGCATATCTCTCTAAATGTCAAACTTATCTTTTAAAAGTGGAAAAATCTCCAATCTCAGGCTTATGACGATTAATACCTGTGGTTTCTGCAGTATCATTGTTGAAAGGGACACAAGATGATGGGTCTGAGAAGTATTAATAAGCATTGATGTTTAATATTGATCTGCCCGTCTGACTTTCAGCAAGAAAGTGAATGAGAGAATTTCCCAATTATGTGGAACTATTCCTTTAAATGAAGCTCTCTGTTCTTTGATATGTGTGAATCAATGTACCGACAGCTGTCTTCATGAATAGTTCCTGATTAACTCTGAATTAGCTGCTGAGTGACACAAAACTAATAATTGCTCATTAATTCTAACTACTTACGATTTAGTTGTTGGCGATCCAAAGTTAGTTCCTTCACAGCAAACCAGAGTCAGACCTGCACTGCGATAAACAACGGGACATTTTCTCAGTACAATGTGTGCAACGGAACTGTTCTGATCTATGATTACCGTTTTTATTCAACAATGGCCTGTTCTTGTTTTTGAATTAATTTCTGTCTCCATGGTAAACATGGTCCTGCAACACAGCAGTTCTGTAAAGTACAGACTGCAGTTCAAAATAGATTGCAGCTCTGTGCTTGTGATGTGACACAAAGGAGAGCCACACTGAACTTGAAAAGGGCCACAATTGCCAAATGTTAGCGTGTTTAAACGGACCAAATTTGGGCAAATTAAAACAATCTTCATGTTAATGAGGACGCTAACAGTGAGACATTGCGCATACTGCAGATGGACATCATAATCTCATCATCCTTTCCACTTTGGCAGGCAAGCCTCCTAGTTTGTTATTCATTTCAATTTATGTTCTGGCAGCTGGTCACATACCAACACAGTGACTTAGCATCTTACGTATTTGCATTGCACAAAGGCTTCAAACGTACTCATTGTATTACTGCACAGCACAAATTAGCTAATTTCTCAATTTTTCACGTGAACTTTACACTCGTAAAACGCTGTTGAAACTCTGCGAGTGCATTATGCCTATGCTGCTTGAATTAACTGCAGTGCTGTTTGTGTTGCAAATAACATATTTTCTTCATCTTACACAGCTCATTACCATATGGAGCTGCTGGCGAGGACTGCGATGGAGGGCAGGCCTACTTATTTCAGATAAGTGCCCCTGCAGTCTTTACCAGAGTTTGAAAGGCATTCACAAAAGGTACACACATACTCATGCGCGCACATACGCATTTTGAACATGAATTTGCTCAGCCTGACTGCTTGCCGCTGCGCAATTCATCATGCACATCAATTAATCTCTTTCACTCATTAGGCAGAAATGAACTCTGTTACAAATTACTGCACATACGTAGCTATCACATAAGATGGAACAATAAATCACTACCTTTATGTATAAAAGCCATTGACTTGAATCGACACTTATGTTTGCAGTCTCCTACACTGCATGTCACCTCCTTTAGCTGGAGGCCTATGCAATTAAAAGAGGTTCAAGTTAAACCGCTCCCCACTTTGACCATGTGCAAGCCTGAGGAGCATGCAGTCTGACAGTAATCCCTTGGGTTTATCTGTTCTGTGAGCTCAGTGCTTCCACGGTCCCCCAGTATCCCTCCTGTCTCTCAGCCACGGTCTGTCTCCCTTTGGACTCCCTATGGCCCAGTGGTCCCATAGGGACTGTGGGTCGCAAAAGCGGCCTTTTCCCCTGGGCCGCTGCACTGAGCCATCCCAGCTGATCTCTCTCGTATGAGCCACGGTGAAGATATGCATATATTCATACCTATTGGGTTATAATAGTCATGGCTTGTTTTGGATGCACTATGGAGACGTGGGAAGTCACGGTCAAGTCAGGGTGCCTGTCCCTAAGTGACATCTCCTGCTGAAGGATTGTTGCTCAAAGTGAAAGAGAGAAACAGGGAGCACACTGTGTTTACAGAGTTTGGAGGGAGAAATGATTGTGTATTGTAGCATTTAATGGGTGCCCGACAGTGTCGAGTGAAAGTGAGTCCTGTCGACACAGGGCACAGCACAATACAGACAGAGCAGAATGGGACTTCTTATGGCTGCTCGGGGATTGAATAAAGCCCAGTTCATTTGCTACATATCACGTTTTGTTACATGGTTTCCGACAATTCCTCATATTTCATCCTTGGAGCTGGCAATGGGCGTTTTATATCCTTCCTATTTCCTCCACCTTTCAGCTCGCTTTAAGCTCCTCCATGTCATGATGGTGTTTTTTTCCCCATTCGGAATTTCTCTCTTTTTGCTTTCAAGCTGAAAATCAAATCTATAAATCAAAGCCAATGGGAGAAAGACACGGGGACTGAAGGGCATTTAAATCCTTTTCAGAGTTCCCAAAGCTTCAGAGAGCGAAATAAACAGGAAATTAAAATGGAGCTAGAAATGGTGGCAATCCCTCTTTTCAGGGGATTGAAACCAGGTGCATTTCTTAACGCGTCTTCCTGCTTTATATTCTGTTCTGTTGGGAATGGATCCTCTTCTACCTTATTAACTTCCTTGAAGAAGAAAGGGAATTATAGTCTTTGAGAAATGCCAAAAATTCATAACTGATTCTTTTTGCTAAATTGTTTTAAAAATGTTTTGGTATTCTGAGACATGCTTAAACCTGTCAGCGACAAGGTGCTCTTAAATTGTATCCCATATGGGCTTAGCCATCAGGTTGAACATCCTACAACAGTTTCTGCTCACCTGGCTGCATGTTTTAATGAAATATTGCTGCTGAACAAAATAGTTGGCTGACCTTCAGATTGAACTTAATTTGCATAAAAGCATATGATTAGACAAGGTGCAGGCTCCACTGAGAAAACTAATTTGTTCACACTTGACAAGCGCTGACCACATCATGAATGAGTGAGTGACCACAATTTACCACCAAGAGCTCAGACCAGACCTGTGGTTTGCAGCCATGCTGGCGGCTCTACAAGGCTGTACTTAGGCACAGTGGTGCTTTAAGCTAAGTGCAAACACACTCACAATAACAATACCAACATGCTGATATTTAGGGGATAATGTTTACAGCTTTACCATCTTAGTTTAGGGTGTTAGCATGCTTAACATTTACCTAGCGCTCAACAGAAAGTACAGTTCTCCTCATCACCTGCAAGGCCCTTCCCAACCTCGCTTCCTCCTACCTCACCGACCTCCTGCACCGAATTACTCCCACCTGCAACCTCAGATCTGCCAACCTCCTCACCCCTCTCAGCCAGTCCAAGCACCGGACATGGGTGGTTCTCCATTGCTGCCCACTCCCCTCTAGAACTCTCTTTCCCAACACCTCAGGCATTCTCCCTCACTCCCATCTTTCAAAACCGCACTCAAAACCTCAACTATTTATATGCTTTTAATCTGTGTTCTACCAGGTGATGGATTCCCCCATTTTTTCCTTCTTCTTCTTTGCTCCACTTGTTTTTTATAATGTTTTGCTTCTCCTGTTGTTGTCTGTAGGCTATAGTTGTTTTTAAACTGATATTGCCTTTGCTGTTTTCTTTTTACCATGTAGTGCCAGTACGTTTCAAAGCCCTATATAAAATAAATAAATGGATTTTCATTTCTTATGTGGGTATTTGTCATAAACCAAAGCATAGGACAACTTGAAATTTTGATTTGATGATAATGCTAGACAAAAAGCTAGGGGATTAAAATGGACTCTGATGAGGATATGAATGCATGTGACAAATCTCATGGCAATCCATCCAAAAGTTTTTGAGACACTTCACTCAAACCATAAATGTCAAACTGATTGTGGCGCTAGAAGAAAAGTCAAGAGGTCACTAAAATGAAACAGGATACATTGTCTGGGAACCAGACTGACTGATCTAGCCATCCTCAGTGCCACGCCCCTAACATTGCTAAAAAATGCCACAACTGGAAGTCGAGCTGCCTATCCATAAATCTGGATTCTATCAGTCCAGCATGCTGTGAGTAATATTTTCCCTTTCAGAGCTGAGACATTTAGTTGAATGACGAATTCAGATGAAATACATGACTCTCACTCCTACATCTGTGTAGAGGAGAGGCGAATATTATGAGACATGAAATTCTGAACAGCCTCTTTGCCAAATTGTAATGAAAAACTAACCCTAATGCCTACACATAATCACACCGTCTTGATCACCCAAGTAATACTATTGACTAACATCCTATAAACCTTTTCACATAATGTCAAAACTGGTGTTGATATTGAACATTCATTTCAGGCAACATTTCTTAATCAAAGAAGAGCCAGGAGCTCAGTGCTGCACAAATCCTAATAGATTTACTGCTCGTGGTGCATAGATCAATATTTTTTCTTCATTGTCTTGAGTTGATGTGTGAACTAGAAATCCGAAACTCAAACATAATCACATCAAAATGACTGTTGTATGAAAAATGATACGTCTGGTTCTTTTCTTCAAAAGACTCCTATACAATAAATTGCACACCATCAAACTGAAGCTATAAATCACGGCACTCAGAAGCAAAGGCGGGAATGAAAGGCATGCTTTCTTTTTAAGTGGAGGCTTACAATTCAACCTCAGGCACTAGAGTCCATAAATTGCAGCATCAATTATTAACCCAAATCTGTTTTAATGTGCCAAAAGAAACCCCAGTGGGCAAGCTAATGCAACTAGCAGGAAACGAGGAGAACAGATAAAATGACCAGTGTGGCCAGAGTCGGACCCTTTTTACGCCGGAGCTGGTCTAGAGTGCAGGAAAGCATCAAACACAAGCCCATCCTGTCAGACTTTAGGGGCAATCAGGAGCCATATTAGCAGCTAAATAATAGAGAATTCCATTCATTTAAGAGTGGAAATATGCTGGCAGATTGAGCCTTGAGGACATAATTGATAAAAAGCCTCAGAGACATGGCAGTGCACAAAGGACAGACCGGGTTAAGCAAAGCAACAACACTCCCGGCCTGCTCTCAGGATGCTTTTAGAAAATGTGTGTCGAAGTTCACAAGGTGATCCAAGTGTTTAGAAAGTGCAGTGGAAGTATAAACTGCAAACCATTAGGAGACGACCTCAGCAATCACAACGTAGCTGCAGGGGTGTGGGTATATCATGATCACAAGCTGAGACCAAAAGCAAATAGAAATTCATTCCCTTCAGGGTCAGTAATTTTCTCTGCAGTTCATTCTGCAGTAAATGTTTTTCAGTGTTTCATTAACGTGGTGAAGACTCTCACATGGTCTGCAGCAGATCACTGAATGCGCAACATCTTAAGGACAGTTGGCATGAAGGCTGCTGTGAGGTAAACACCATCCCATTTTATTAATTTATATGAAATTCCAATCACAGTTGGAGGAAATGTAGATAAAAAGGATGTTTAAGTTTCAAAAAGAACAAACTGAGCAAACTGAATACATGAAGATATTTTTCTCCTCTTCCACTTCAGGAAAAATGTATAAATCAAGTTGAGGCACTGATGACATTTGCGTTGCTTCCACTATTTATTATTTAATTATTCATCATGTTTTCTGTGGAAAGGGAAGGCATACTGATATGGGAGCAAGTCCTAATTTTGAAAAGCCGGTGCTTGCCAGCATACAGCGGCAACCCAATTCCCTCTATTCTGTTTACATGATGCAAAACCTGCATAGTTTTTTTGATTTTCACATATTAAACACTGATGGGGCAAGATATGCCGCTGCAACACATCTAACCAGTCAGTTGATTGTGGTTGTTCTTACTTTTTTAAGCAATCGGCTTTATTTCCACCCAGTGATCACTGGGGAGGCTCTCCAGGATGCACTCAGATCTCTTCCTTCATCTGACAGAGGAGAGGAGGGGAGCGTGCAAGATGAACACTGAAGCTGTCTTATTAGTGCTTAACTCTCCTGCTTAGGCCTTCAGATTGACAGCGAAAAAAAAGAAAAACGGTTCATGCAGCCTGCACCATAAACAGTGGCAGTGATAAATATCTGCTGTCACTACCAACATGACTCACTTGTCTGAGTCTTAGCTTTACTGCACACAAAGGAGGCTGGAGCAGAGCAACCATACACTGCTTCTAAATCTTTATCAGATTACAGATAATAGATGCACTCTATAAAATAGCTTATATTACCAGAGAGTGAGTTGAAGCGGAATACAGTTCAGCAACAAATAGTGAATAATGAGCATAATTCTATAAAAGCACGCACAGGCATTGATACAGGTAAAAAGCCATACAAGCCTTCATTACTCTTCGAATGGATGGCCCATTCATGTCGTTTTATGTAGGCCTCAGGAGCTTACTTCAATCCTCACATTCAAAGTGGCCACTCCAGAACCCCACCAGTCACCACAGACCTGCCTGTGAGTCAGACGAGGTGAGGTTTACTTATTTATTTATTTTGGTTTGCAGTGACACAGGTAGAGGGTGTCAGTCCTGCAGACTAACGTTGTAGGAAAATGAATATGGAGCCTGAAATTATTCTGCAGAAACCCATATTCACACAGACATATTTTCTGTGAGGCCACAGGCTATGTTACACTGCCACAGCATTTCAACAGTGGAGTGAAGTATTCAGATCCAAAGAAACAATTCTGTAAAAGAAATACTCCACTGCAAAAGTCCTGCATTGAAAATTCAACTTACAGTAAGTCAAAGTACATATATATTTCAACCAAAAGTATCAAAAGTAAAAACATGTCTTAATGCAGAAAAAAATCTCTTATATATATTTATATTATAATAATATATTATTTTATTAATCCTGCTGCATTCATGTGTAAGTAGCATTTTACTATTGAAGTTTGTAGACTTGGAGCTAATTTAGTTTAATCAACTAGCAATGCATCATATTTTATAAATTCAATGGTAAAATCTGTAAAGCAGCAGCGGAGTAAAACGTAATATAAAAAAATATATATATATATTTCTATCATGATCTGTAGTAGCAGAAGTATAATTCTTCCACAATTTGTGAATGAATTACAGCACTTGAATAAATGTACTTAATGACATTCCATCACTGCTTTTCAAAACGACTTAAACAAGATAAGGCAAAGGGACATTTTGCAGGGTAGTAAGGACTAAAATGATTATTTTATCCATGTAATTAATTTATAATCTCAAAAAAGTGCTTTTACCAATGTCTATCCATGACCTGATCCATATGTGAGCTTGTCACATGTTGCCATTCACAACTCATACATCAGTTTGAATTATACATTTCTTCTGTGCATGTTCATGAGGCTTTCCTCCCACAGTCTAAACACATGCAAATCAGGGGGATTAATGACTCTAAATTACCCATAGGTGCAAGCATGACTTATTATGTGAATCTGTGATTGCTCTGTGATAAACTAGCAGTCTGTCCAGGCTGTTTTCCTGCCTTTCTATCCAGTGTATGCTGTGAAAGACTCCTCAGGCTATTGAATAAGAATGAGAAGTTGAAGACAATGAATGAATTTTGTGCATTTAGTTTCCCATTAATGCAGCAGAACACCAGCAGAATAAACATCCCTATTGTCACAAATTACTGCAAATCTAAGATCAGTACAAGTACAAAGTCTTACAGCTTTTATATTTCTATTTGATATTTTTTTTGTTTCTTATATATATATTGGATGATATTTCTTATTTGATTGGTACTCTTCTCATCAAATATATATATTAAGAGAATAGAGATAATAGAGATATAATAGTGGTGGGTGAGTGGTTGATGTTATAATTTATTGTGAAAGATTCTCTAATTTAGCCCAGCTACATATTTTTTTTTGGTTGGGGTTGTTGCTATATTAGGTAAGTTGGATTGTAGGTGCGTGTTGTATCTCAATAGCGTCGGGGCTAATAATAAAACTATAGATTAGTATAATCCCCGTTTTAAATGGTCTGAGTGGGGTGTTAGTGAAAGATTGGTTTGTATGAGTGCTGTTACCTCTAGTTTGGTTTTGTGTGGCAGAGCAAATTTATAGTATATATGTATAACGTATTGGTGGGATGTATTGCGGTTAACTGATTGTTTTGTCGTTAAGTTGTTTAATTATAAGTTGGCCGTGAAACTGTAAGTATAGGTGCTGATGTATTTGTTGAGTGTCAGTGCGTTATCTTTTAGGATTGTGAGTACTGGTTGTCGTTTATATCTTATCGGAGACGTGCGTATCAGGTTGCCTGTTACACTATGGGAGATGGCGCAGTGGAGGTCTACTGCATATGGTTGTGAAGCGCCTATATTTGTTTCACTGTGTGAGTCTCTTATAGGAATGGACAAACCTAAACACTGGCTTCTAAATATGTAGGCTAGTTTGTGTATTTTTGCATGTTTGCACTAGCCAACAAGTAGTTTCTCCTTCAGGCTCGGAAGGGGAAGATGTAGTGAGGGAGGTGCAATCTGCAACTACACTGCTATATGCCACTAAATCCAACACACTGGTCCTTTAAAAGACTAGGAGTGAACTAAACTACTAACACATAATGATACATGCTAATCAGGCATATTTTATGAGGGTAATAAGCCAAGTATAATACTAACAGCAATAAGTAAAATCTCTTTCTAAGTTACCAGGCTGTAAAAATCCATTTGACTGCCGCACAACCTACTTGCTTTGTCATTTTAGTTCACGATTCAAATTAATTGGAAAGAACACTTCAATGGACCATTTGACCACTTTCCCTCAGGAAAAAGAGCAGCGTAATACAAAATCAATTTATGAACAATTTATTAACATCTACAACTACAGACTTGATATCTTAAAATAGTGGCCATTTAAGCTGTAGACGTTCTGGTGACATCAAATGAGGAACTCCATGTACAGTATTAGTTCCTTTTTCTGCACAGGTATGCATCTATGTATATGACAAAAGGTGAGCAGAGATTAAAACAAAAAAACCTGCTGAGAGTCCATGTGTCTTTTTCTTGGAAACCCAGCTATATCAAGGATTAGCTGGTGCTTTTTGGCACTGTAAGAAAGAGAATTATAATCAATGTGCTTTAATTAAATCTTGTTTACTTGCAGCCATAAGCATGATTAATCTATATTTTGTTTCAAATACGATGCAGTGGGTTGGGTTTTTTTCCCGCAGGATATGTCAGCTAAAGTTTTCCTCTATGTAATGAAGACTGACTACCTCTCACAAATGCCAGACATACTGGGATTGAAGTGGGATTGGCAGCCCTTTACAATCCCTCCATTTTTATTTCCCAGTACAGCGACAACATGCAGAGCACATATGCTGCCAAACAGCCTTTACAATGAAAAAAACACCTTAAGAATCTTCCAACCTGCGCACAAACATTCCTTCCATTTGAATGAATCAGGCAGCAGTGGAAATGCACAATAGTCCTATAATCTTACAGCTTTTAAAAAAGCTAATGTGAGCATGCTTTCCCGTATGCAATAAGCCACTTTGTTTGTTGAAAACTCGCCAAGTGGCAAAAAAGC
The DNA here is from genome assembly GCF_004916995.1 of Morone saxatilis. Classification (NCBI taxonomy): domain Eukaryota; kingdom Metazoa; phylum Chordata; class Actinopteri; family Moronidae; genus Morone; species Morone saxatilis. The sequence continues at coordinate 16,553,889 of NW_023339707.1, read as the reverse complement.
AGCTGCTATCTCTGCAGTCTCAAGGGGCTAGTTAATTTTAGAAAGATAATCTCCTACAATATGCTGAGGGATTAAGACGTTAAAAGTCCCAGCAAGGGAAGACGATAAAGCCGTATAGTCATGCACTGCAAGAAGCATCCGGTGCATTTTAGGAATAGAAAACTATGTTACTTATCATGCTAATCAGCATGCAGATCAGGAAAAACAAACACCAGTTGTTCAATGACATGTCTGTGTAATTTGCCACTACCCCTCTGTCTGTGAGCCACAAATGATGATCATGATGACGGCAGTTCATCTTTGGCTATTAGCATTGTCTCCCAAGGCCGTATTGCAGTACTTTCTCAAGAGATTACCTGCAGGAGAGGAATGCCACACTGAAGCATGAGCAGTGCTGTCTCTGGCTTAATCAATGTCATTTGCATATGCAGGATAAAACTAATCCTCATCAGGGGGAGGTTCTCCACCTGAGGCCCTTTCTTGTCCTTTCCAAGCAATCCCTCTCTTATTAAATGATCCCTTGACAATACTCACCTTGCCAGAGAGAACAAAGCACGCTATCACACTGTGTGCAGAGGGAGGGAACTCTACAGGGATGTTTGGTCTCAGTATGAAAGTGTGATATGATGCAGAGTAAAAAGACTTGGGCTAGGCCGAGCAGAATGCCGGGAAGTGCACAGAGCAGACCTGCTATAGCGCTGTTTTGGGTCTGGAAGTCAACCAAACAAGCAAGTTCCAGGTGAATAACAATGTGTGGATTTGCAGGAATCAGGTTCAAAGTCTTCCGGAGCACAGCGAGCTTGGCCTGGCCACCCGCTTGCTTCTTGGGCTGCTGCCAAGGTTTTTAAACACCCAGTCAGGGGTAACAGTCGGGGTTCCCCTGCTGTTTCTCTGCTGCGCTTGAACGCAACATATAACATAGAGGGCAGGAAAATACAACTAACGTACCTGAAGCAACCTGAGGATGGAGGAGCCATTTCTCTGTTGGAAGGATTTGTGTCACATTAGATGGATGCTGAGCAGAAAAGAACTGGCTTTCAAAAGATCCCTTCAGGCCGCGCTCTGTGGAGACAACCTCTTCCCCCTCGTGGGCTCCTTTCTGTATAAGATAAGCAAATTTACACTGGCAGACAAACGTGACATTTTCCTCGTGCAGGAGCTGCTTAAGAGGAGGCTTCATAGGTGGGCAAGGCTGATAAGACGACAGCCGGGTTTAGAAGGACCGGAAAACCAGCATGAAAAGAAGATGACAGAAATCAGCAAGAGTGGGATTTCTCCCACCCTTTCATTTTCAAACATCTCTTATGTAAAGATCCACCAACAGGGTGAGGTTTGAGCAGTGGTGACCCACTACCCGCACTAGACTGGTGCTCCTCTTCATGCTTATTTCTTTATGGTAATGTCTACCTCAGGGGGCTGTTTGGCTGTCTTTCCTGGCTGAAGCTCATAAGAGTCTCACCCAGTTTATAGGCTATCAAATGGATTACAGACTCATTATCTACAGTGCTGTGTGGCCGTAGAGGGTTTACACCACATTTCTACTGTGTCAGCCGCAACACCAAATTCCATGGCAGGCAAGTGTCGAGGCATGTGCTTGTGTGTGTGTGTGTGTGTCCAAAACAGTGTAGAAAGAAATGTAGCTGCACTAAAGGCATGGCTGATCCAGTTTAACACGGCGTCTCATTTCTGAAGTTAGAGCAAAGTGATTGGCCATTGAGTTTACCGACAGACTTAAACTTCACGACCATGGCGGGGAATTACTCTCAAATACACAGCAGCACTATATTCACCAGGGTATAAAAAATAAAAAAGCTAATGCTACTTTTTCTGCTCTATTTTTCTTTTTACTGCCCTGACTTCAGTGATGCACTAAACCCAGATAACCATGGCGGCTGCAGAGTGCTGTGGTGTGGCATGTTGGTGTGATATAATGCTACGTGAAGCTTTCTGAAGGTCTGGGCTCAGCGACACCATACATACAGACAGTTTAACATCACTAGCCATTATGAATTTACCTGCAAAGGTGACGGGAGAAGAAACTAGTCTTATTCTGCCTGGAAATGACAGCATTGGCCAGAGTCTCTCTAAATCAGATTGATGATCCATTTTCCCTGCCCCGGGGCCACAGTAATGTAAGGGCCTGGGATCCACCGAGGCTGCACAGAGACAGATGGGACCTTGTCTGCTATGACCTTGCTGAGCTAATATTTCTCCCAGGCCTTGTCTGTTGCCTCATCATTAAAGGTGCCATGGCTATTAACATTGGGGGAATACTTCAAAGACACTGTTTACTTGGACAGGACACAATCCGGGGCGAAGAAAAATCACAGCAGAGTAACAAGGCAAAGAGTGATTGTTTGGCAAATGGTGAGAGCGTCATGTGTTGCAATGTGTCTCAAAGATGCCTGTACAAACTTTGATAGCCATGCAGTGCTGTGCATATATAATATACGGCACAAGTTTCCAGACAAGCTGCTTTTTAAAAAGAAAAAGTAATAAATGTATTATTACATTATATTTTTAATTAATGGTACACCTGACAAAAAATGAATTGGCAAATATTTTGATAATCATTTATTACAAATGATTTTCAAGCAAAAATACCCAAATCTGACTGGCTCCATCCTCTTAAATGTGAGTCTGCTAAATGTGTGGCCCTTAAGTATGAAAATGTAAAAATCTAAACGGAGAAGCTTTAAAGTTCTGTGGCCAGTTTCACAAAGATAATTTAGACCGTCTGACTTAATTTTGTTCTTAGATTAGTCTACTCCTAAACTAGACAGTTTTACAAAAATTAAGATGGGCTGATTTTAAGCCTAATAAACCCTACACCCAGACTAATTCAGAATTAAGACCCATGTTTCCATGGTAACGATCAGTGACACCTGCTGACCAGTGTTTCCATGGCAACACCAAGTGACACCTACTGACCAGTGGCACCAAATGACAAAAAAAAAAAAGGAAAAAAAGAAAGAAGAGGAAAACATGGCTACTAATTTGTTCTTTGGAAATAATGTTGTGGAGCGACTAATGAAAAGGGAAAGAGTTTTTTAGAAACGGCAGTAACCTGTTGGAGATATACAGCAGTGAGGACATCATCAGTTGTTTTCGTTTGTCCAAATAAACTATCCTCAGCCTGACTGGGTGTCACAGCAGCTCAGCTCTGGTAAATGTCTGAACCGTGTTGAGATTTTACGCTGCTGGATGTTTTTTTTTTTATTGTTACACTCTATGCTGAATTTTCCCAGAAGGCAAACATTTCATTTTTGAAATGTCAGCAATGATTTTTTTTTAGTTCAGACAAATAGTCTTAACTTACTCAGGATACATGGCAAAATAAGACAGCAATGCACTAAATAGCTTTGTGCAACAGATGGATTTAGAAGTGAAGACTGTTTTAAAATAGTCAAGGCCTAGGTGTTTTATTTTCTTATTAAGTTTTGGTAATGAAATAAAAGGAATTAAATACCAGATCTGGTATTTGATCATTACAAAGCACATTCACACCATTCACATTTAGCCATCTCATGGCTGCATGTTAGCTACATGTTTGACACGGCAGTTCATTTTATCAAGGTTTCTTTATTGGTAAGTCATTTTTGTGCTGCTTTGTGGGATTTAAAGGCTCAGAATAAATCCACTGACATTAGGAATGGATTGCGATGCCGGAGTCAGACCAGGAAATATGGTCTAGGAAGCAATCCAGCGGGTCACTGTTACTCAGAGCCAGCCAGTAAGAGAGAGATAAGGAAATAATCAAAACAGAGAGGCGAGGGCTAACTTCAGCCAGACTGCACTGACAGATGGGCTCCCACTTTTATTCTTTGGTACCCCTCCTTTCTTATTTTATCCAAACTAACCAATGCTTTCTCTGTTGATATGTGCTTGCTTACGGAGACTATTTAGTCTCTCATAACCTTTCTGTGCTTAGTTTACAATAAAGCAAAAGAACAGCCCGTAAGCCCAAATGCCCTTATCTACAGCTTCTTATCTCTCATTAGCTGTGGCCTGTGATGAGCATTGGGTTTGTAGGGGGGTAATAATCTATTGAAATATGGTTTCATTTCGGATAGACTTTATCAGCAAAGCAATTTAAATTTTGATAATGAAGAACACTGTAAATCCCCCAAGTGCCCTTGTACCGCGGTATACACATAGCGCAACAGTACGCAGCGGGTGGTAATCATTGTGTAATCACTCAAACAACAGTACACATCCAAACCCCTGAGCCTGCAGCCACTCCCCAGGCAGCCCAACCCCTGATATTTGCAGGGCTTATGATTTGTTTTGGGATCTAAGCAATAAGTAAAGCCTCCTTGTGGCCTTGTAGCCAGATTGAATTGCAAAAACATGTTGCACCTGGTGCAGCCAGAGTGTGTAGGTGAAGCAGCAACAACGTCTGCATTCAGTATCTGATGGCTGCAACCTTATTGAAAATCTGATAATGATATTTGGTGAGCTTAATGGTTGCCCTCTGCAGGCTACAATCAGTCTCACTCAATCCTGTTTTCTTACCCCCCCACCTCTCTTTTTCATCTTCACAGCATGCGGCTGACAGAAGAGGCATGATATACGGCTGCTTCGCTCAGTTTTAGAACCGGCGGCACCACATCATTTTTCCTTCGCATTTTGTTTTCAAGTTAAATTAGTCTCTGCATTAGTGAATAATCAATGAGAATCACTGCAGGTGATCAACACGAGCCTGTCCGCTTGTTGTGTTTATTCTACAGCTCTATTATCCTCAGATTCTACTGCAGATCAGCAGGTCTTGCGCTGGTACATACGGATTTAGTGTCCTGCTCAAGGACACTTCAGTAGGAAAGATGCTAATGTGACAGAGACTGGAACCTGTACTTCATCATTAAAGGGAAGTCTTTTTTTTCCCCTCATTAAAGCCCCTGCTCCTTTATCGTAAATGTAGGATGCCAATACATGCTACATGTTCAGAGTTTCCCTCAAACATGAAGGTGTAATGACCCAATTTGCCCACAGGGAACATTAAAGTTTCATCTAATGTGTTCTAATGGAGTCATACAGACTTTACTGAAAGACAGCGTAATACATCTAAAGCCATATCTATCTGCTGTTGTGGCGACTTTAAGGGGAGACATTTTATTGGGAGTTCTTCCGGAAACGCGAACAATACATCACTTCTCCTAAAATACCTAGAGGCTTTCCAGCCACATTGGCATTTTCATTGTAACACATTTGCAATAATTAACAGAGCTAACTTTTTTATTGTGATTAATAATGGAGTAGAAGATAGCATTATTGAGCCACACATTAAATTGCACTCATTAAACTGACTTTTCTGAACGCACCAACTCTGACTACTAAGCAGGACGGTGGAAGGTCAATGTGATCGTTATATAATTTAGCAGGAGAACAATTATGAAATGGTCTATATAAGAGTGATTTCTAATGAGCGGTGTGAGAGTGACACCTCCTTTTCTTTGGAGTTAATCTAATTTTCAAAATGTGAATATCCATTACAGAGTTTTATTGCGATCAAAATATGTAACTTCAGCCGGTTTTGTTTTCTAAATTCAATATTGCTGAGGTACAGTTTGAGGCCCTTGTATTTGTGCTTGAGTATTTCTTAAATTAAAATAGGGAAATATTGTACTTTCTACTCCATTATAGCTGACAGCTATAGTTAATAATTTACAAGTTCCTTTACTTTATAAAACATAAGCACTTATAAAATACAAAGCACCATTAAAGATTACACCACTGATTCACAACATTGTCACAACAAAACAGTGAATATCTGGGGCCCCTTTTCACGTTTCAGATGTCTATACGTCAGCAGTTCCACCAAAGTTAGATTTCCCCTCTAAAACTTCTCAGATGGTTTCATTTAAATAACAGTTTGAGCCCCAACAAGGTAAAATGATCCAATATTTTACTACCTTACTGGCTATAACATTGAAAGTATACTTGCACACTTGATGCATTGGTATAAACAATCTAGAAATGTATATAATTAAACATCACATTAAACACGTTACAGAGGCCATTTTTCTGTATTATGAGTACATTTACTTTTGCTACTTTATTTTATGCTGGTAATATTTTTACCAAAGTAGAATTTTGAATGCAGGACGTTAACTCATGATGGAGTATTTTTACATAGGTATATTGCTACTTTGTCTTAAGTAAAGGATTCGAGTTCTTCTTTCACCCCTGGGGCTAAAAGTAAAAACTGACAGACTCACATAATGTGCTCTTTTTTTAGACATCCTTTTAGAAAAGAAGCCATTATTTCCATGTGAGGAGCACAAAGTAGAACTGAAAAATATACTTTGAAGGCTTTGCTACAAATTCAGTCCAAATACAGCATTTTCCCTCCTGTGCAGGCATATGCCTTTGAAGCAGGGGGCAAAGTTGGGAATGGTTCCAGAAGACCAACTCTCCATTTTGCTAGCTTCAGCACTCAATAGCTCCATGATTAAAGCCAGTCTATTTTATTGATTGAAAAGGAAGGGGAGAAAACCCAGAACCTTTCTACTCTTCAGTCTCCGCTTCTCCATCTGTAAAAGTGGTGGAAAAGCCTCCCTTGGCCATGTCCAGGCAATTAGGGTGGAGCGGGCCTCCCCTGTTGCACTCAGTGACTCTGGCCATGCTCTGTTACCTCATCTCATCAGCTGGGAAAGTATTTGTGCTTGTAGCTCCAGAGAAGGCGGCCACGAGTTAAATTGAGTTACCTGTTCAGAGATGGTTTCATTTTCCACGGATGGCCCCGGAGATCCCTGATGGAACTGCTAACTGCTCATCACCCTTCATGTCCCAGAGTGTCTGTCTGAGCAGAGAGCAACGACACAGCGACGTGGCTCAGGTGGCAAAGACAGCTGGCTGCAGGATCCATCACACTACATCTCAACTGTAGACATTGCCGTTTTCATCTCTCATCTTTGAGATGACAACATTCTGTTTCTCTACTTGCCTTCTGTGTACATGTATAGATCTACCAAACATATCTAAACTAACATCAGCTACTTCCAGTCAAATTTACATTTTCTTTTCAGCTTCACTCATTCTTTACAGAACAGCACAGGAGAGAAATTGTCTGCATTCATGGCCATACCCAAGGACACGCACATATGCAATCTGATGATATACGAGTAATAGAGTCCATGAGTAGAGGGATAATGATTAATTTTATGGTTGTGATTTATAAGAAAGCCCTATATTATGTTGATGAATCTTTATTGATTAGGACATAATGGATTATGGAAGATATGTCAATCCACCATAAGTGATCCTGGAAGGAGAAGGCTAGAGGATTGGCTCATGTCCTGTCTGTCTGTGTTGATAACCACAGGGCAGGAGATGAAAGGCGGAGAGGAGAAGTGTAAAAAAGTGATGTGGAGAGATAAGAATTGAGAGGATAAACCAAAGTAGCGGAGTAGAGGATGAGAGGCGGGGAGAGGCAGCAGGAAGCAAAGGGAGGAAGCAAGAGGAAGGTTTAGTGCGTGAGCAGAGGGGAGAGAGAGAAGATATGAGAGCAGATGAGAGAAATAAGAGATGACAAAAATGTGGGAAAGAAGAGGAAGGAGATGAGAAGACAACAGATAAAAGAGCAGACAGCCTGCTACCCCACAGTCACGTCACACAATTTACTATGTTCTGGCCCATAATGTTTTATAGCACAATCACTGATAGCACAGTAGTCAGTAGTGATCTAATTTCACAACCCATATCCTTCAGTAATGTGAACACAAAGGGAGAAGCAGAGCCATTAGCAGCGTCCAGTACTCATCCACTGCTACTCATGCATAATTGGCTTCCATGGGAGGAAGCAAGAAAGGGTAAACAGCAAGCAATCACATTAACTCCTGTGAGTCCTAATTGAAATCCGTTAACAATCAGCGCAGATGATAGAGGTTGAGGAGACGTGTGGCTGTTCATACCCTGAGCCCTCTGTCCTGCACGCTGCTCTCTGTGTTATGACATGCGTGAAGGCGTGTTCGCGGTATAATCAAGAGTTACGCTTGATTCCTGTGCTCATGGGAAGCGGAAACACAGCAATCTGCACATTTGGGCATGTCAGATTTTTAACTCAGTCAGAGATTTCTTTCAGATTAAAATCGGGTTTCTTCCCACATTATGCAGTGTGAATTAGGTCTTTACTGTCATTGTCATATATTGTATTATGAAGTACATACTTTTATTATATTTTACTATTTGTATTTTATTTTTATTTTATATGTATATACAGATATATACATTTTTACTTAGTTTTTTAGATATATTGTTAGACATTGTAATATAATTATTATTTCTATTGTTTAATGTCTTGGGAGCACCTTGAGCAGCTGTAACAAACAAATTTCCCCCCAGAGAATCAATAAAGTTTCTGATTTCTGATTAAACATTTCTAGGACTGTCAATGTTATCATGAATGCCATCAATGAAATAATGAAGGAATGAATGAAATACTTTAAATTTACTGTCTTGCCGAGAGTTAGATGAGAAGATCAATACCACACTCATGTCCATGTCTTGGGTTAGCTTAGCATAAATACTGGAAGCAGAGGTAAACCCTGACTTTGTGTAAAGTTAAAGAAATCTGCCTACTATAAAATAAAAAGTGTTAAAATCACAAATGCTCTCAGAAAAATTATACTTAAGCAGTCGGATAAAACGTTATAGCAGTGAGCTTTAGAGGTGCTGGTCGGAGGATATTGTTAACTCTGGACAAAGCTAGACCGATATTAGCATATTGCAGGTATATCGGTATCTGTATATATGTATATGCTGTATCAAGATTGTTTCTTGTGTGTGTTAAAAAAGTGTTTTTAAAAAATATACTATGAGCCGTTAGCAGATCTTGTAAAGCGTATAGTTTTTTCCCATTATTTGTCATTTTATTTATATATATGCTTAAGTATTTGTTTAAATGTATTTGTTTTGTATTTATTATCAGTTATTCCTTTATGTAGCACTGGTAATAGTAATAAGGGGAAAGGGGAGAGTGCACTGGATGCCTTACCATTCTAGTTGAGTCTTAAACCACTAGATGGTGTGCTTGTCTCTTCACACTTACAGTACACAACATGCACCAGATGGATTGAGTGGAGACAAGCCAGAGAAATTACACACGTATTGTCTACATGTCAGCATATCAAACCATTATCTCACCAGGTTTTGGATGGTTTTTGCGTAAGACAGACTCAAATAATGCACTGCAATAAAACTATGAATACAGAGCATATGGAGCAGCTGAGCAGCTCCTTGTGACAAGTAAATAGTCTTGCACTGTCTGAAACTCCTTTTCAACAGAGAGCTCATCCAGACTGCAAATGCACCCAGGGAGAGAAAAGAAATAAAACCCAATCCTCCGAATCTTTATCCAGGCACTGGCTCATTCATATTTGAGAGTCTGGATGTCAGCCATGCTAACAAAAAGCTGTTGAAAGGCAGTATAAAAACTGAACAAGGGTGCGTATGTTCAGGTTCAAGGGTTCATAATTGCCAGACGGAGGCTATAGAAACCCTTCAACTGCAAAGTTTACAGAGTTGCTTTTAGTAATGTTGGATATTTCAGTGCATTAATGTGGCAGTCAGGCGTGCTCTTGTGTCTCTTCCTGCCATGTCACTTTGTCAAATATTTATTTATTAATTAACATAGAGCTTGGTATTGTTTATCTCTCTGTCTTCCGCTTCGATTTATCTTTCAAATCAAATCATCAAGGATCATATAAAGCAGTCGGTATTAAGCTATTGTGCTTGATGTTAACATTATTTCAAGACTGGTTCTTTATGAGCCTGGCCTTATTTTTAAGCATCGAAGGAAAATAATAACTGAAAAGGTCTTACATACTGCCAGCATTCCTACACACCAGTGCCTTTAATGTTCAACAAAAATATTCTTCTTGCATCTGAGAATATAAAACTTTATATTATCGACTCTTAGTGAGCTTCACTGCTTCTCAAGGGCAAAATAAGAGCAGACTTTCCACTGTGCTGTTGTGTTCCTTTTATTTTTTTTCCTCCTTCTCCTCTACAGCAGATGGTAAAGAGAAAATCACTTTCTGCTGGGGGCAGGATGCATCAGGGTCAGGGTTTAAGCTTTGAGGTCCACTCTGAACCTGGCTGATTTGACAGGACTATTTTGCATACGCTGAGTCTAATCAAATATATGCAGAAGAAGAAGGCGGGATTTGCAAAGCAGCTTGATACAAAGATACTGATTAGATAAGGGATTTTACAGAACAGCAGGCAGGAGCCACATAGTCCGGTCTGATCGCAGACATACAGCAACATGCAGAAACAAATAAAGATTCACAGAAATATTTTTAATCTGTGGAAAAATGGAGTGGAAAAAGGGGGGAAGAGATGAAGGTGTTAATATCGACATTCCAGAGGACCTGATTCTGCTGAAACTACACAGTTTATTACTGTGTGATGAGAGGCAATCAGCAGAAAAAGGCAAAAATAATTGACTTACAATTTAAGTAATAAATCTGCGTAGGAGAACTTGATGATCTCCTCGTCTTGTTTACCTGTTCATGCTTTGATTGAATTGATCTTCAAGGACAATGACAAATGATTGTGCTCGAAAATGAAATGACTAAGCCTTACAGAACGAAAGTCAATACTGGAAAATAACGAGGCACTGAAATGTTCGAGTTATATCAACAGCAGCAAAAGAAGGGCTGCTTGAGAAAAAGAACATGTTCCCTGCACAATTATACTGTAGCTAAAAACAAATGCAGCCACTGACATCATGCTGGCACGATGATGTGCCTTATTTAAATGCCTCATATGCTCATATTCTTCTGAGCGCACCAAACCATGAATCATTACCAGCTTATGCAGATGAACATGCTGGTTTATAGGTCTTATGTGATCCTTTTACAATTAGGGACTTAGAAGAATGCTGCATACATGACTGGAGCAGCCCATTGAACAAACAGTGTTACATACTATCTTTAAAACAATCAATGCAACATGAATAATTAAAAAAAAGCTGTTCATATGAAAGGTTTCCATTACAGTAGGACAAAGTTCAATTTGCAGGAAAACAGACAAATTACTTGGAGGCCATTTGAGCCATGATATAAGCCACCTACACCTACAAGGAGGGCCTGTTTAGAAATCCTTTTCTAACATATCTCAAATGTACATGTGTGGGTGTATATATTTCTTACATGTTCCAGCCAAGCTGATGACTAGCCTTGGGACAAGATTGTGTGCAATGCCACAACGCCAAAGATGGTGATAGCTTGCTCATTTCAACACAAATGCATCCAAATGTGTTTTCTTATCCTTAATCCTATTCCTAAACAGGAGGAATACAGTAAACTCTCAGACTGAAGCCTCACACCTTACATTCCCCTTCAATTTATTACAACCATCTTCCCGTGGACTCTGCTCCCATCAGGCCACCTTTTAAGAAGTGAACCCCATCCAGCGAGCCTGAATCCACAGGAAATCCTATGTGCCTCTGCAGAGTGAGTGAGTGAGTGAGAGAGTGAGTGAGTGGGAGTCAGTCAAAGCCCCAAGCACTTATAGGGAGGGGGTGGAGGGTTTGGGGAAGCAGTGTGGAGGTGGCTGCTGGGAGGCAAAGCTAATTCACTGTGACAGAAATCAGAGCTGTCAGGACCACCATGACCAAGCAGCATGGACAGCATATATCCAGTCAAAACCGCAGCCAAGGGGAAGGAGGGATGTCGGGGGCTCAGAGAGAAAAGAGGGGATGCACTGATTAAGGCACTTAAGAGAGAAAGAGTCTGTGTCAATGTGTGTGGGTGTGCGGGGCAGGGGTGCAGGCAAGATCTAGTCAGTCAAAACCATTAAAATAGAAACGACAAGGTAAGGAGGCGACACAGGTAAGAGGGGACCTTCACAGTCAGGAGGACCTTCAACACAGACGCTGGCAAAATACACGGGGAGATGAAGAGGGACGGATAGGATTTGCCATCTTCAAGGACTCACAAAAACAGGTGCATTTACAGCGCATAAGTAAGACGACATACACAGTATAAATACATACATACATACAGTTATAAACACAAAAAAGAAAAAAAGTACAGTAGATTATTGGTGAAAGGTTACCGGATAACACATTTAATATTCACGAGGAAAGGTTCTAGTAATCTGATAGTAAGCAAAACATTAAATGTTTATTAGAATATAATATTAATAGAATATTGAGGGAACACTGATATTGTTAAGAGAGAGAAAGAGTGGGAAGGGCAGCCACCAGCATCATTACTTAATGATGAGAGAGGGAGACACAAGGCTGGTCTCTAAATGACACAAAGGAGGAGGAGGGGATTGTGGGAGATTAAGTGAGCTCTATGCTGTTTGCTGTACACTGCAAAGCACTGCAGGATGTTTGTTGAGCGGCACTCTCATTTGGGACGAGGAGAAAGACAGTAGGGGGACCTTAAACTTGGCAGAGAGGAAAGGCGGAACGCATTGGTCCTCGAACGCCTCGGGAGGAGGATCTGAGAAGAAGATAAGGATTAGACAGCAATGTTGTGGGGATTCATTGATGGGACACAACTTTGAAGAGCAAAAAGCACAGGGAAGTTGGACTTCACTAAGCAGTTTAGTCTGGATTTGAGTTTTTTTTTTTCTTTTTTAGAAGGGAGAATGGGATTAACTAAGTGAGCAAAATTGCACGGTAGTCGGAAAGTGGTATGAACTTTTCCCCTTTTCTGCCTTCAAATTCATCATGAAATACAAGTCAGCAGCGGTAAATCAGTTCGAACTGATCTCTTATAATGTTCAACTTCATGTCACCTGATACTAACTGCGAAGAAACATCTTCTTAAGGTGAAGTATCTCCCTTTGTGCACATGACATTTAAACACTAAGCTCTCGTAATATGTTTATGGGTTTTCCTACGTAGTGGACAATGATTTGGAGTTAGTCCATTAGTTGATTGACAGGAAGTTAATCTGCAACTACTTAAATCAACAAATAAATCATGTTTTAAAGAAAAAAATACCCAAATGTTCTGCTTCCAGCTTCTCACAAATGGATATTGTCTGTTTGTTCTCCTCTTCTATAACAGTGAAGTGAGTATCTTTAGGTTCAGGACTGTTTATCAGACAAAACAAAATATTACGAGATGCCACCTTGGTCTTTGTGAAAAATAGAGATGTTGATCACTGTTTCCCAAAGCCCAAGGTGACATCCTAAAATGTCTTGTTTTGTCCACAACCCAAAGATATCAGTTTACTGTCATAGAGGACTTAGAGGAAACCAGACAATATTCACATTTGAGAAGCTGAAATGAGAGAATTTGGACATTGTTTTTTAAAAAATGACTCAAAACGATTAATTGATGAAAAATAGTTTGCAAGTAATATGATAGTTGGCAACTAATCAATGAATCTACTAATCGTTGCAGCTCTGGTTGCATGTCTACGTTGATTTGAAGCACAGAAACATTTCTAAATAGTCTGAGGTTATTGTGAGATTTTTGCGGGGGCAAAAAGGATTTGTGGCTACTACATTTTTCAGGTGGGTCAAAAAAGAATAGCTGTTTAATATATCATGCTGTTTCTCATTTGATTCTTATCCGACTAGGAAGAGCCAGAGGGATTAAAAAACCTTGAAGGATACGACTTTCAGAAAACATGACCTGTGGACTGTATCCCGGCCCTCTCCTGGTGCTGCTCTGTCTCCTCCACAGCTCGAAGGAGACCTGTCCGTCCATGTGCCTCTGTGTATCTGACACAGTGAGCTGTAGCTCCAGTGGTCTGACCAAGCTACCTCTGTCCCTGCCCGCCTTCTTGGTCACCCTTGACCTCAGCCACAACCAACTTTCCTGGCTGAACCCGGGCAGCTTCAAAAGGATGCCCAGACTGGAAAACCTCCGAATGGCCCAAAACCAGCTCAGCTCTCTCGGCCATGGGGTGTTTCACAACGCCTCTGGCCTCAGGCTTCTTGACTTGTCCTCCAACAAGCTGCAAGTGGTGGAGCAGCACTACTTTCAGGGGCTTTGGAGGCTGGAGGAGCTCCTTCTCTTCAATAATAAGATTGCACAGGTAGAGGCCGGCACACTGAGCGGTCTGAGCAGTTTAAAAAAGGCCTACTTCAGCCTCAACCAGATCACACACTTCCCGTTCTTCTCCATCCAAGACCACACTCATCCTTTCCTCATCATGCTGGACCTCTCGTCCAACCGTATGAGTCGTCTGCCATGGGAGGATGTGAAAGCTTTGCCAAGGTTGGTGCAGCGGGGGCTGTACCTCCATAACAACTCTCTAATCTGTGACTGCTCCATGTACAGTGTGTTCTGGCACTGGGATCTGAGGGGTTATGACTCACTGAAGGACTTCACGGATGAGCACACTTGCAGCATCTATGGGGACCCACGAGCGTCCATCCGGTTCCTACGACACAACCGTTTCTTCCACAATTGCACTGTGGAAAAAGCAGTCTCAGAGCCAGTGACTGTGCTCCTCTCCAACGTGTTGGTTTCAGAGGGAGGAAGAGTACGTCTAGACTGCCAAACGTCCCTGAATAGCACAGAACTCTCATTTACATGGCTCTCCCCCAGCAAGGGGTACATCACCCAGACCAGCATAAATGACACGCTAATTAGCCAGTTTGCTAATGGTACCTTGGAGATCCAAGCAGCCAAGGTCAATGACTCAGGTCTGTACGTGTGCACCGCTTTGGATATTAAACAGGCACTGAATGCAACCCGTGAGGTGAATGTGACGGTGCTGCTGCCAGCAGCAGAGTCATTCAACACCGGCTACACAACGTTGCTGGGCTGTGTGGTGACTTTGGTCTTCATCCTCATTTACCTCTACCTGACTCCATGTCGCTGCAGCTGCTGCAAACAGCCCAAACCTCCTGTTATCCCCATTGCGACCTACGACCCCAGCACCCTAATTTCCGTTTTCTCCCCTTCAACCAGAGAAAGTAAACTCCAAACTAACAAGCATGTAGCATTCATGGAGCCAATGTTAAGTGAAGATGGAACAGAATGGACACCAGAAAGTTGATGCTGAACATGTTTTTTTCCTCTCTCTCTCTCTCTTCTCTGCAAACAAAAGACCTCTGGACAAAGCAAAACTCCTTACTCAGGAATTAGCCATGAGATACAATCAGATGTGAGTGTTAACACTGTAAAAGGAAAAAAGAACATCATGTCTCTCTCCCGACTGCCAGCTGCAGTTAAAAACTGTCTGTCTTCTCTGTCATCTGGCCCAGTAGTCGAAATGAAAGTTTCAACTTTGGTTTATTACCCTCTGTGTATTGACATTGGTAAATCACAGTAGAGCCATTATCAGCCCTAAAAATCACCTAATAACTTCTCTACGTACGGTACCAGGGGGGAATATTTCTCTCGGGATCAGAGAAGGAATCTGGCTCACTTTTCAAAGAAAGTGGTTAACAAGGATTAAAAGCCCTGGAAAAACGCTGCAAGTTTACGATTTTAACGGACTGCAGGAAGTAAGCTCAGCCTGTGTATCGTAGTTGAGTGGAGGTGCTCCATATTTAGCGTTGTAGAGACAGGCCTAGCGCCTGCACTGCACCCGCTGAAGATAACTTTAAATATACAGCCCATATCTCTTATAATATGTAGCTTAAACATGGAGCAACCTGAAACTCTATCCAACTTCTGAAAACTTGTGTTCCCTGTGTTCCCAATAAAAGATTTGGTCCCTTTAAATCAGTTGCCTGCTCTGCTGATATAGCTTTGGTTTAGAAGGCACTTTTAGCAAATACATTGCTATCATATACAAAAAGAGGAATTAAGATACAGCAAGGAAAGCAATGAATGTTTTTGTGCAGACACAATAGCTTTCAGCAAACATTTACACACTCTAGCAGAAAACAGAGGTGCATTCTGCAGTGATCCATCATACATATACATATCTCATATAAACCTGTTGCATTAATCTGGCAGCGAAAAACAATGACTCCCTATCTGCGCTCTGCTTATCTGGCAAATAGTGAAGTACAGAAATCAGGAGTGTCAACAAACCAAAAACAAACAGCAATTGGACTGCTCTTCAAAGACAGCATCTCTTTGATCAAACACAGCAGAGCACTTTGAACACTGCGGAACAAACACAACCACAAAATTCGAACTGAAGTGACAAATACTTCAAGCAGCACTGACGTAAACCCAGAGGAGGGCATTACTTTGTATAGCTTTGTTTGTTGTTGTGTTTTTTTCAATTCAGTGTAACATGCTTCCAATGACAGAATTACACACTGTAACACCAGGGATGAAAGAAAATGTTGCACAAGGACTTGCACATGCACTGCCATGACAGGGCATAAGTGTGTGGGATGGGAACATTAAGTCGATGACATGAAAGACCAAAGAGAGCGTATGGGTGGTTGAGGATGAAGGGATATTTAAAACCCAATGAGACCAACAGTAGCCTCAAAAGAAACAAATCAATTTCTCCAGGCATCCATTATGTTTTGAGATTGTAGTTTAATCTTAATGCAAACACTGGGTCAGACTAGGGATTGCATCGAGATTGAATAGGATTAGATGTAATCCTTCATATAATGTCAAAGAGAAGTTGTCAGTAACCACTCCATCTCACAAAAGGAGAGCATATCGTTAGAGGAGGGTCTTTGATTATTCCTAAATCCTTAATTAAAACTTGACTCCTTTCAAGCCCGAGGGGACTAATATTGTTGTGCAACTTGAATGTAAATTCACAGAGAAAAAAGGTGGGAATCTGAAATCAAATGGGTAGCCGTGCATGAAACTGGGACACACCAGCTCTTTGGCAGCGCCGAGTTTCATCACCATTAAACTCTCAGGGATTAAGCAAAAATCCGTGAGACTGGGAGAGCACTGTATTGTGATGCACCACTCTGTTTAATCACACTGCTACTGGCTTGTTACATTTGGCTTTTAAAAGTTTAACAGTTCAAAATGTTTTCACAATGGTAAGCAACATTCAAATTCCTCACCGAGGATTACGCAACATACCGCTACGCGCCCGTGTGATGTAACATCTTGTATGAGAGCGTGTCGTGACCCGTTGTTTTTTCAAACCGGAGACATTACATGGTGTCATGAGTTGAGGTTAGGTTTTAGGAGATTACCACGAGGATAAAAAACAGGTGCTTTGTCAATTTCCGTGTTTTTTAATCCCTCTAATCTGGTTCCGCTCTCTGACACAGCGCACACAGCTGAGTTGGGATTTATTGTTTCTGATATGATTAGCAGACAGGTTAAAACATAGAGGACATAATGTGAGCATTTCATTAAGGGCTTTCTATTTCACAGAGGGTCCACAGGTGACCCTGGTTATGTAAGCATACTGCTGATTTAGGGAATCAACCTCAGTGTAGGCAGTGTGTCAGAGTTAAAATGAGTGAAGTTAGTATCCTGATGCCATTTGTTATCCAGCTTTTTATTTTAACCTTATGACAGCAAGTACTTTACCGATAATGGGAGGCCTCAGCAGTGCATTTAGAAAAAAAAAAAACCGAGGTATGAAAAGCACACCAAAAATAATAATTTTCTCTCTATCAAATTGTCACACATATTCCTGCTCATTTGGAACATGAGGGGGTAATAATAAACATGCAGATTTAGTTCGCTGGAACACATCAGCACATCCCTCTTTCATTTGTTCTAACATTTACACATTAATAGATTTCAAATAACATCACAAATTCCAGGCTACGCAGAAAGCTGAGAGTGTGTCTGCAAATTATTCTGAATCGCTCTAACAAATTACCCAGATGTAAAGGGAGGACCCCTTGATGCTTTAGAAGATGTCCTTCTCCAAAGCAAAACACTCCACCAGGCTTCAATTAAAACACGCACTTCCCTTTTCCAGATTAATTGTTTTCCCTAGTTTGCTGGGCTCCGAGGGATTCAAAATCATCTTATTCAAGAATCTAATTACTGTGAAAGGGGAGTTTCACTCGGAATAGCACACACTGAATTGCTTTTACTAGTGGAGGGCTGCCTTGACTGTCAACAGGGGCTATTACTGAACTGTCAAAACAGTCATCAGGCTGGAGTGGAGGCATCCAGCTGTGGCAGATACATACACATTTTTCAGACGCTGCAACACCCACGGACACAAGCTCGGTGGAGCCCTGGGGTCCCCAATTCGACAAAAAACCCTTATTTCATTCTAAATGGACACTTTACTTGGAATATATGCTCGAGAAACATACACACAGCGTTCGTTTCAGAGCAGTCCACCAACCGGCTACCCTATACTGTAGATCTTTTTTTAGGAGGTAGGCTGGTTGCTTCCCAAAAAAGACTACAATAAATGTTGCCTGCTGCACGCCAGACAACAAGCTGTTTATCATACCTCTGCACCGAATATGCACCGGCCATGTTCTGTCTTTTCAAAGCAGTATGAAGCAGCTGGACGACCGACATGTCAAGCAGGATCAGATCACTGCGGGGCAAATTGAACATGAATGCCTCATTAATCAAATGTATAGATTTATAACATTTCATTCGGGGCTGCAGTGAACGATTATTTTCGTTACTGATTAAGCTGTTGATTTATTGATTGTTTGTTCCATAAAAGGGCCAGAAAACCGTAAAAAATGTTCATTTACTGTTTCCCAAAGCTCAGGGCGATGTCCTGAAATGTCTTGTTTTGCCCACAAACTAAAAAGATTCCCAGTTTACTGTCACACAGGACTAAAGAAACACATTTGAGCTGAAACCAGAGAATTTATACTGTTTTTCTTTTAAAAAATGACCAATATTTAGCAATTCATTTAATAGTCGATAACTAATTGATAAATCGACTCATCGTTGCAACTCTATTAACATATTTCATTGCAAACAAACAAGAGCATATGCAGTCTCACACCAGGACCAAAGCCATTCGCCGTGTTAGCAGCATTACCCTGGCTCACTGTCTCTCTGGGGCTGTTATGTGCTTCAGTGAGTAGAATTTAGCTGGATATTATAAGATTTGACAAGCACAGTCACCGAAAGTATTTTAAGTTTTATATTGTTGCTCATGACTACTTTTCTACAACATCCTCTTGTCTTTTTATTCTTCCTCTGAGTTCAGCTCGTGTCATTTCTCATACCAGCTTTATTGTATCGTGTTGTAATGGCACTACCCTTGTTATTATCTGTCACACAACAACGACAACAATGAACTTGAACTCGGATGAGATATTTATTATTGCCACGGAAGATAGACCTTTACTGCCAGAGGGAGTACAGGTACCGTATCCTATCTATAATGTATTATAGTGTCAGTGATACTCATTAATGTACTTTATGGTATTTTATTTATTTTATTTTTTGCCATAGTAGCAGCATGGATCTAGGGAGACAACATCTGTTAGTCGAGACTGTCCAGAATGTAATATCTCAAAAACTACCGGATGGATGGCTGAGACATTCACAGTTCCCAGAGGATAAAATGTAATCCTCTAACACCGCCAGCAGGTTGCCATGACTTTTTAAAAAAAAACACCCCGACTGAATGCAATGGCACACAATTTGGTAAAAGCATTTATTGTTCTTAGGCAATGAATCCTTTTGACTTTGTTTATCCCCGTGGCATTTTCTCTATCGCCACCATGAGGTTCACATTTGTGGTTTTGGGTGAAATGTCTCATCAACTGTTGATGTTTCCATCAGGATGTATCGTAATAACTTTGGAAATTGATTCACTTTTCCTCATTCACCACCATCAGGTCAAAATTACAATGTGTCCAACACTGTAGTTAACCAAATACCTTCTAAACTAGTGACATTACCATAATTCAGAAAGTAAAAGTGCAGAAGTATTATCAGCAAAATGCACTTAGTATCCGTACTGGTACTGGTTCTGCAGAAAAATGCCATAGGTAAGCATTAGCAGTGCATAAGCAGGGCTTTACTGTTGCCGTTAGTGGAGATATGTCTAGTTTTAACTACTTTACTTTTAGTCCAGTGGTTCCTAACAGAGAATCTGGTGTGATGTGAGATGATTAATGGGGCCCGTCAAAAAACAAAACATAACATTCTGCTACACAACTTTATGTTAACTTTTTGTACTTTCCTATAATCTGTTGCTTTTTTAAAAAAAATCACCTTTTTTGGACCCCACAAGCCAAAAGCAAGCATTTTATAAGCTCACTATGTTGTTTAATGTAGGTATGAATCTTAAACTAAAAAGTAACTACGTTAGTAACTACAGCTGTAAAATAAATGTAGTGGAGTTAAAATATAATATGACACCACAGAATGGAAACACTCAAGTTAAGTGCCTCAAAATTGGATTCAGTACTCGAGTAAATCTTACTTAGTTACTTTCCAGCCCTGCTTATAGTGAGGAGCCCGAGAATGATCACCCTACTCTGTGGTTCCCTGCAGCTCTAAGAGCATTATATCGCTTTCAGCTCAGTGTTTTGGTTTAAAGGCCTCAGCTTAACACAAATGTTTTGCTCCACTCACTGTTCTCAGCAGCCTTTAGCCCAGGCAGCTGTCTGCGGCATAACAAGCTCTGATGAACCCGCTGCATGCTACCTGTTCAGCGTGGCAAACAAAGTAACTTAAGCAACTAGCGTGAGGATAGTTACCTGGTTAACATAGAGGACTGTTCGGCATTAGCTGCTAAAGAGCTGATATTTCCCCCAGGAGCGGGTGGAGAACAAAACAGAGCCAAACAGAGAGTGAATATTGGACTTATATTCACCAGACACCAAAATGAATGTTGCTCCACATCTGCATGCTAACAGGTTAGCCTGATGTGTCAATGTTGTGTTGAAAGCTTGTTTCTGCTGCCCCCAAGTGCCCAAAAAAAGCAGTTCATACAGGTCAATTGCTGTTTTTTATTAGACGGACAGGTATGCACTTCTTAATTTTTGTTTGTTTAGGATCTCAAAGACACTTCACATCAAGTTAAAAGGGAAAAGAAAAAGGTAATAAAAATCACACACTAATATATATACATACACCTTTTACAAAACATACAAAACTTATTTTCATTATAGGCTGTACTTGTGTCTAATTCTATTACTCTCATTGTTTTTATTTCCCTTTAAAAGTCCAGTCAGTTATAAACAGTAATTAAATATATATATCAGTGTTCTTCCTCCTACATCATTAACACCTCAGAGGATCCCGAACACAACCCTCAAAACTGTAGTTATGGTGGGGTTTGCTGCTGTAAATGTAACAGTGTGTAGTAGAACAACATCCTGCTCATTGTTTGTGTGATGGATCTTAGCTGCAATGTATTTAATGTTTTTTTTTTCCTTGGCACAGTTTTTAAAGATACCATGGCATATCTATTGCACAAATGGTATGGGCTTCTGGAGATAAAGTGTTAACCTATTTACCACATTAAGAGGAAACGGCGCCCTCTGGTGTTTTTCTCCACCACATACTCCACTGACTTAGTGAAACAATACAATAAACCCAGACAGAGAAGACATCAACCCTCCTAATGATCCTTTTCGTGGTGTCAGAGTTGATGGGCCAATGGCAGTCAGATTGGAGTCTCAGAAGGATTTTAAGTGCTGTATTTCCTCAAGACTGTTCCCCAAACACAGCTTAACCAGCTGGTGAAAATAGATTTAAATTGAGTTCTACTGCAGTGTCTTCTGTTATTATCAAAATACCTTTTTCATTCATCATTTTACATGTTTAAATGTTTCAATATTACACACTTTGTCTACCGGTATTTGAAGGTTATATTCTCCACCTCCATTTATATATTTTGAGTGAAAGGACAGTAAAACACCTGTGGTTGATATTTTTAATAGTTTGCTTGACACCGTCATCAAACTGGTCACACAAACAAGATTTGAAAGGTTTTATTTTAATAGAATTTAACAACAACAATATGTAAAATAAAAAAAAAGAAAACCAACAGCAAAAGTGAAATTTCCTTCACTAGATTTTTTTTTTTTTCCTTAAAAAAATATCAGCCTTTCCCCTTGTTCACAAACCGTTTCAAAACCGGACAAACAGAAATAACATGATAAGTTCCGAGAAGCTGGAAGGCCATTAACATTTGTTGGCAAATATAAATATAGTGGTTTGAACAGGGTCTCAAATAGCTCACATGGAAAGAGTGTACATACAGTTTTATATGACAGTAGGACACTCGGCACTGCCTGTATCAATTTTTATTAATGTAGAAAACCAGGTTCCTTATTTACTGATTTAAATCATTGTGTTTGACAAGGAAATATATACATTCAGCCAGCTCTAACAGTCTCCAGAGTATGGCGTTTGTGTTGCCCCATTTGATCACACTGATTGTCTATTCGGGGGCATAATTGTGAGAGTACGAGTAGTCCGAGTAGTAATTCTGTGTCCCACCCCTGCCTGCTGGGTAACCCCAAGAGCAAAGTCCACCTCCAGTCCCGCCCCCCCGATCATGTCCTCGTCCTGGCCGAGGCCAAAGTCCTACTGGGGGTACTCCTCTCCCTCGGTAGCTCCCTAAAGAACCAGGACCCATACCACCGCGCATAGGCCCGTGGTCCATCTGTCCAGGGATGCCACCTATACTACCATAGCCCACACCACACACTTGATGTGGAGGCTTAGGTCTGACTACTGAGCCCCCCCTGGTGGCCACTGCGGGAAGGCCCACAGTAGGTCCAGGCTTGTCAGCGCAATTCACCTGAGTCCTGCCCCCCTGACTACCAGGGGTGCTACCTCCGAGGGTTTCCCCAGTGTTAGGGAGCCCACTTGGGTCCACTGGGCCACATGTGACCAAACCCTGGCTGATAACAGTCTCACAAGTACTGGTCCCTGCTGCCCCCCATACACCTTCCCCAGGTCCACTGCGTGTCCTATCGTGTTGCATCGGGGTCACACTAGTATTTTTAGGAATGCCAGCCATGTAACCTGGCTGGGCTAAGTCATTATGGTCTGTGTAGGGGATGGAGGTGGTGAGCGGAGAGTTCCCAGCAGCCCCTACTCCTCCAGTGTCCGAGCCATACGTGTGGCCCAGCATCATGAGGTGAGGTGGAGGAGGAGGTTTGACTTCCAAGGGGAGGGAGGCCAGTTTGGCTAGAGGTCCTGGTGTGGCCATGACAGGGGGGGTTGGGACTGTGGCAGAGGCTGAGCCTGGGGGGCGGTAATCCTGTTCCTGGGTGCCACTGCAAGGCGAGGCAGGATAGGCCGGGGAGGCCGCATAGCTAGAAGAGCCAGTGTAGGATGACCAGGAGGCTGAGGGACACAGGAAGCTCTGGTGGGGATTCACAGGAAAGCCTCCTGGCGATAAGCTGCCAATGTCTGAAGAGCCTATACCGATCTGGTTGGTGGCTTTGAACTGAGAGATGGCTGTTTTGAGAGCGCTGTAGTCAGACAGCGTTGGAGTTCTCTCGGGGGTGGACTGCTGCTCTGGGAGTGGAGGACGAAACTCCTCCATCTCTGGTGGAGGCGGCTGTGGAGGCTTCCTCTCCTCAACCTCCTGGTTCTGCTCTGAGGGATCCGATATGGTGGGTGGCTCACCGTCATCAGAGTCTAATGACATGTCCTCCTCTTCCACACACTCATCATTCACTACTAGGAGAGCAGGAGAGGGCAGAGACAGAGAAATGGAAAAGTGGAGAGAAAGATATTATCAAATAAATGTGTTAAGATGCATTAACAGCATCAAACTGCTGGGTAGTACAGACATCTTTAACTGGCGAGATAACTGTAAAGGGTATAAAGCAATTTAGCAAAGCAATTGCAGTACAACAAGACGACACGAAAGGGTTTTGGTGTCCTGTTGTTGACGCTACCCACCTGTAGAGGGCGGTGTTGGAAGCTCGTTCTGATTGATGGAGCCAATCAGACTGTGGAAACCGCTCATAACGTCATCAATGCTTCCTATCACAATCCCATTTCTGGAGTACTGTAGGAACATCTCAAATGGCCTCTCTGTAAAAACACATCACAAGATACAAAATTTGGTGAGCAATTTCTGCAGCTTTTCGTATGCATACGGAAAAATTAAGTTACACACTTTCTATAGATCGCAATGACAAAAAAGTAAAGGCTATAATAACAGAAATCATTTCAGTTTTGTCTGCTTAAACAAAAGAATACAATCGGTTGTTTGCAGTCAATATAATAGTAAATTATTCATATTATTCTAATAATGTATATAATTTATTCAACTAGAAATCATAAAGGAAACACTACAATAGCTCAACACTGACACATAAAGTCGTAGTTCTTTGCTTGTGTCAGAAGACTGATGAAGGGATGGATGAAGATACCTGTGAGGAAGATAAGGTGCCGCTGTTGCGTGTGCTGAGCTTGGAGCTTGATTAGGCATTCCAGATCTGGAGCCTGACGCGACTGGGTGTCACACTCGTGATAGGGAAGGAACTCCACTAGGTGCTTCTTCTGATAGGCTGTAAGAAGGTTCAGCAGCCCCATGGCGTTGGTGTTTAACCTTTAACAGCAAAAGTAGATCCAGACATTTATTTAAAGTTCAAGTCTGATTAAAGATGCTAAAGATCACTACTAGATTACTACCATTTTGGTTGAGCTCCTACTGAGATACTGACCTCCCCAGTTCTTTAAGCTTCTTCTGGGACTTGCAGTGCACCTTCCACTGCCAGGGGTGTTCCGGGGTGCTCTGCTCCTCCAAGAACTTCAGCAGCCCCTGCAAACGATCTGGACAACAGAAGCAACGCAAGCTCTGAAGTATCGTCCAACAGATATTTTCATAAACTTGCACAGCTCCCACAAAGAAAAGTAAAACTTACCCTGTGTGATAAGGTCAGGGTTGAGGACAAACTCATCAGACACCATGAAGCCTCCAGACACAAACAGCTCATTGTAAGTGTGGTTCTTGACGTCGTCGAGAGTGTCCACTCCAGCAAAGCTCACCGAAGGCAACTTCTTCAAAGACACCAGAGCCGGAATCTGCAGGGTGAAAAGATGAGACTTTCACAAATGGAGTTTTTCTATTTCTTTTTGTATTAAAACTTTTTTCATATAAGAAACAACTAAATATAATGTTTTCATGTAATATATACACAATGTGCAAATAATCCATTCATTAAAGTAAATTAACTTAAAAACAACAACACTGCAGATGTTTAAATATAATTATGATGCCATTATTGGCGTTTGATCACTGCTTGGTCCACTGGTGAAGAGTCATCCGAACTACATACTGGAGGTGAGACTGACATTGAGGAGGGTGACAGATGAAGAGGGTGTCAGGAGGTGATCAGATCGTACCTTGTGCACGTGTGCAGCGATGTCCTCATTCTGAATGATGATGAGGAGCTTATCTAAACTGCCGCTATTTTCTAGGAACGTCTGTGGGCTGCACTCGCTGTTGCCTAGACTCTTCAAGTACTCCTTTGTGACAGACAGGAGAGACGTAATTGTTAGAGACAAACAGATGAATGTGTCTTCCTCTCTTGCATGCACAAGTACTGACAGACAAGATACGGAAAGAGCTGAGCACTGAGACATGAAACACATAGTGACAAAGAGGAGCTAGTGTCGCCTTTCTAACAGTAGATCTGTGTTTTATCTTGTGTATGTCTGTGCAATGTACTACTGCAGAAAGCTGTGGAGGCTCTTTGGCTCCAATAAAAAAATAAAGGTGATCTAAAATACATCTACAGATAAAAATGTGAGGAAATGGATGTGAAACTGTGGAGAATTAGAAGTAATAATTAGGCCTGTATGATATGGTAAAAAAAGAAAATCATATTTATTTCTTATATATTTTGAAAGATATGATTCATGATCTCTTTCACTGAAAGAAAAAGCTATTCAATTCATGATGATGTGACAGTTGTTGGGGTCTCTACCCAATGTTTTCTTACAAGTAGAGAACAAGATTTGTAGGCCAGGGCATCTCTGCAGCACTACAGTACTTCTTTAGAGTGAAGTCACATATTGTCCCTCAACAGCAGCTTCTGTGATTTGGATGCAGCACTTGGTCATATTGCGATTTTGATAACATTTCAATTAATTGTGCAGCCCTAGTAATAATAACTTTGATTCACAGAACATCATTAGACAGCAGACAGGGTTTGGGGCTTTTGAGTAGATAAAACAAGCATGTTGGAGTTATCACCCAGGTCTTCTGCCATTTTACTGACTGATGATTAATTGTTTAAAAAACAAAAAATGAGACAGAGAACCCAAAAAACAGACAAAAAAGGTGGGGTAAGCAATTTTAGGTAAAGCGATTCTAGTCCAATGCACTTTTTGTCAAATTCAGCAAATATTTTCTCATAGTGCACTAGCTTTCAGCTCGGTGTGTGCCTTGACAAAAAAAAATGGTGTTTGTACACAGCCCTGGCTCTGTAAAAGGGGGGAAAAAATGGGCTGAGACACACAACACTAACTTGTTCATTCAGCCAGGATTTGTGCGTCGGGTAATGTTAAATTACTTGCCCATGGCCGGCATACTTTCTACGTTGCCAAGATATGCTGCTGTTGTGATGTTAGCTATAGTAGCAGGACAGTTGTGAGTACTGCTGTCTGAAGCTGGTGTGCTTGCTCTGGAAAACCGTCCACTCTGCATGTTAGCTTCACAGCAGCAACAGTTTGCCAACCCACAACATACCATAGCTAACATTAGTTACATTACTTGCGGCGTTGTTATGTGCGCTATATCACATTTGTCAAGATATTGGATTTCTCTAGAATTGCTTACCCCACCTTTAATTGATAATATGAATAACTGTTGCTGCTCTACTTTCAAGACCACACTGTAACCTTGTGTTGTACCTTGATCTCCTTGCAGACAGTGCTCTCCTCCCCCTCATCCCCAGAGTAGATGTAGAATTTGACTGTATTCTTTGTGACGTCCTTAAAGATCTCCACCAGGCTGCTGAAAACCTCAGGCTTCAGCTGACCAATGAGGCTGCCAGCCAGCAGGCCAGACCCGCTCCCGGAAGCATGGCCTGGGTTTTTTGAGTTGAGTTCTGGAGAGTCTGGTGTGACTTGAGAGGGAGAATAAATCTCTCCCCCCAGCTCTGCTGATGGGCCGTCTGTTTTAGCCTTAGTGGACGCCTTCTCCTTGACAGCGACCACTTTACCACTCTGAGAAGAGGTGGTGCTCTTCGACAGGGCGGGCTCTGCTTTACTTTTGGAAGTCTGGACAGGGGTGGGGGGTGGTGTTGTAAGATTAGATGTTGTCACTGGGGGAGGTGGTGAAGTGACCTTGGAGGGAGCAGGTGGGGATGGGATCAACGTGTCCATCTTCTCACACAGTGCTCTGACATGCCCCTGAACAGGGACAGGGGAGACAAAGGGTACAACAAAGTCTGAGAAGCAGCTGTTGGGCAGCCAGCAGTGGCGTAGAGGCAACCGCGGGGGTTGCTGCGACGTATAGCAGATGTGGTGAGTCTGCATGATATTTTTAATGTCAGAGGTAAGACTGTGAACTTCCTGGTTGAGTATGGTGTCCAGGCTGATCGAGGGCCTGAAGGAAACTTCCTCAACGACTGGTAACGTGGATGGTGCAGCTGCCTTTTTTGCTTCCGTGGCTGCAGATGTCTTCGGCTCTGGGAAGCTGTCTACAACCGTCACAGCCTCCGGCTCAGGCTCCAGCTCTGGCTCGGGCTCTGGCTCGGGAAAAGGCTGGGCTTTGTCTGGAGGAAAACAGGCAGGACACTTGTCACAGTGATGCTCAGATCTGCCTACAATATACAAGATAAGCCTACAAGGGAGAGGTCTGTGTGTACTGAGTGCTTTGAGGTACCTTCATTCACGGGGTTAACCCAACTCGTGTTGTCTGAGGTGTGAGCTTGCTCTGGCGGGGAGCCGGCGCTGAGTGGACTACCAGGGCTACAGTCCATGTCCTCCTTAACACAGAAAACACCAGAGGTTAATTTTAGGTCTACAAACACATTCAATGCATGGTAAAAAAAAATATATAAAAAAAACAACAACCCTAGAATCAACTGTTTACATCTCACCTCTGTGTAGTTTGTTTGTGACACTGGCTCAGTTTGTTTCCTAAGATCTGGGTCAATGAAGGCCGGTTCGGCCCTTCCTGAACCGGTCGACGGTTCACCGTGGTTTGACTGCACAGACATTGAACCCTGAGCCACGGCTTTGTTAAGAGTAGCCAGGAGGATCTTGAGAAGGCGTTGAGTCTCGTTGACTGCTGAGGCGTTGGTGTTACCATGAGCCCTCAGGTCAGTGTCATAGATGCCCATGCTTTCCATCACTGCTGTCAGATTGTCGCTCTGTCCACCCTCATCTCCGATCTCATCTGCTTGGGCTCCTAGCAGGATACATGCAATTAATTAGAGGCATTTGCTAAATCTGGTATATTAGTGTACAAGAACATCCTGAACCCTCAACAACTGTAATAGCAATTGTTGCACTTGCACACAGGAAAATGTACTGCTGTCTGAAATAGCAACAAAAACGCACGCATCCTGACATGAATGGGTTAAAAAATAAAAATGTAAACAATGATAAAGTAACTTAATTTTGATGTAAGCAAATACAGTAGCTGTATGTTAATATAGCGCTAACGGGCAGCAATGTTTTCTTACTTGCAGTGCAATGAACAATATAATGTAATATAATATAACTTTGGAAGCTGACAAAACCAAGCTAAATCAAGCTACACCGACAGCTGCAGCCATCCTCACCTCTACTGGGTTCCCCATTACTCAGCGGGTCTGTGCGTTGGTGTTTATTCATGCCCCCCCTTTCATCTCCCTCAAACTTTCTCTTCAGACTGTTGACGTCCCAAGTCCCGTCCTCGCCCCGTTCCTTCCCAGGATCCTTCACTAGTGCTTTCTTATGGAGCTGGATTAGCTTAAGCAACTGCTTCATCTTGTCTTTATCATACTCGTTCTGGGACAGCCGCAACCTCTGAGGGGGCTGAGGTTGGGACTCAATGTGGGACTTGTGCTGCAACTGGGCCCCGTTAGAATGGGCCAACCCTGACCTCCGTCTGCTGCTGTCAGGGGTTGGCTTCTCCGGTGCTGGCCTTTCTGGAGGCGGCCTCTCCTGCGGCAGCCTTTCTGCTGGTCTCTCTGCCCTGTCTGAGCCCCTGTCCGAGCCACCCCAGTCAGAAACGGGGCTGTATTCCACTGGTGCCGGTGTGGGTATGGGTACAGGGTTCCGTATCCTTTCAATGATGTCCTTCGCCTTGTTGAGAGGTAAAATGTAGTTGGCAGGGTTGTGGACGTAAGAACGCAGCACGGACTCCATGTTAAATTTGGGTCTGGGCACTTGAAGCGGGTTGGTCTTATCGTCCACATTATGTTTGTAATCGGGCAGAATGAACGGCCGCACCGTGCCCGAATCCATACGAGTTAGGTATTCGGTGGCCTGGCGCTCCGCCCCAGAGCTCACGTCCTTGCCTGGGTTGAGGCGCAACTTGAACAAGGCGTAGTGAAGAGCAGGGATGAAGGGCTCCATGGAGAACAGCATAGCAGGCTGGGGCTCCACTGTCAGCGGCTCTGGCTCGAACAGTCTTGATGCTACGAAGGAGGACATGTGTCATTTATAAGACTACAACAGTCTACAGTGACGGCAGTTTAAGAAAAGCCAAAACAGGTTACAGCATGGATGCCTCTGAACTCTATTTTTTCTAAAAAGGAGGAGCGTTCAGTAGCTAGATGTTAGACAGATCTGTTTCTCATATCCAAACATTCTCTTTCTGCTCATAAAACGGTCCAGTTGGGAGCTTCATGCAGATGCCGAAACAGGAGCCCAGTCAAAAAATAAAAAAGGGCTGATAGCCAGTGAATAATACTTACAATACTTGACAACCATCCTTGACTCCTGAAAGATGAATAATGCTTGCAGGTTCTTCTCCACCCGCCCCCGCCGCTCTAGAAAACAAACAGAATCATGTTTTTAAAGCTGAACCCTTGCAGAAAAGGAACAAGTAGGTGTTCAAGCTGACACAACAGAGAATTATGAGAGGAGAGTAAAAGCGTTTTGGCACCTTTGGACTCAACCATCTGAGCTGAGGAGAGCAGGAAGAGAAAGCCCCTGTCAAACAAGGACTTCACCAGCACCTGAATAAGGACAGTAGACACCACAGTCAGAACTCACCGGGGTGTTATCATTATCAGATAACGTGAGCGATCTTAATACCAGTCTGTTGCTGGAGGGGTTTGTACTTGTGTACATTGTGTTTGTTTATGGTTACTGAAAAAACAAAATAAGAATAGCATGACAGATGTTTTCTCTCCACCTTTTTCTTGTGGAACATGAAATGATGCATAAATGCAACATCATGTGACAAACTTTACTTTCATTCTTGTCCTTTCTCCGATTTTGAAACAAGAGGAATTTTTGTATGAACTAAACACGCAGAATATTTGAATTCAATTCAGCACTAAGACAGGTGAACTGATTCTGTATCTCTTGGGGGATTTTCAAGCATGAGAACCTGGTAGGTAACAGCTAGAGGGTGACTCACCATCCTGTCCCTCTCCAGTTTGTTGACCAGCGCTGCCAAGCTGCCGCAGGTTGGTTTGCCTTTTCCATCCACCACCTCAAACAGGCTGCAGGACATCCCACACTTCATCACTGCGGACAAAGAAAAGAAAGTTGGAATACAAAGCAAAGCCATAACTTAACTATGTAGTTAATGTATGCTCAGTTTTATCTGAAAAAACACTTTGTCTATAATGGATGGATTTAGTAAGATAACTGCTTTTGTAATGCACAATGTAGTATA
Organism: Morone saxatilis; assembly: GCF_004916995.1. NCBI lineage: Eukaryota > Metazoa > Chordata > Actinopteri > Moronidae > Morone > Morone saxatilis. The sequence goes on along the minus strand of NW_023339707.1, from coordinate 16,523,314 downwards.
TGTATTTCGAATAGCTATAGAAATTGAAATGCATTAGTGCCTATAGCCCACAGGCCCTTTTTTTTATCATTTAATTATGAGATACACACATGTGGAGTCCGGACTGACCTTCCCGTGATACGCTGTAGGTGTCCCAAGAAAAAAGCACAGAGGGAATCTTTCGCTTCACCTGCTCCAGCTGCATGCCCCGATTTACCTCCAGCTTCTCAGGCCTGCAGGGAAGCGCATGGGGATTTATCAAAAAGCAAATCATAACAAATTCCAGAAAAACATAACTACTGTCTGTATATAACACAATGGAATTCCAACTTTCTCTTCTAAGGTATGTGCAGTGTTTAAGTTTAGCACATAAAAATCTTTAGTGGCAAAAAGTGTCTTTAATGATTAACAGAAGAATTACGTAATATCTTGAGATATGCATAATTATATGAGAGACTAAAGGTTTACTTACAGTTTGAAAGGGAGGTAGGGGCGCGAGGAGGATCGTAAACAGATTGGGAATAACTCCTGGCCCTTGTTCACTAGTGGACCACTCCACAGAGTGTAGCAGCTCTTCCCTGCAAAGGCATCAACAGCACAGGTCAGAGGTCAGACATGATACAAAAAACGCAGGGCTCATGAGTTCACATAACTGCTGGTTTGTCACTGAAAAGCCACACGTTTTGACAGATATAATTTGGATAATTAGCCCTGAAAATGTCCTCTTTTGTAACTGACTAGAAGTGAGCATGTCAATTAAAAGTGCTAATGTTAGATCTTAGGTAGTTTTTCACTCCTGGTGTTAAATGTTTCATTACATATTTATAATAAAAAAAAAGTTTTTTACCTTTACTTCCTTCAGGGGAAATAGTGTTAAACCTGTTAAGGAGAGAAACAAAAGCTTGTTTACAAACACAGCACACTATGGAGATGTTACACATCTCTTGCAAACCTCCCCAACCGCCTGAGTTTCACCATTTCCTGCAGGAATACGTACCTGTGTGCAGTCATAGGAGTTGCTGCAGCCTCCTTGCCTTTGTACTGAAAGGAAACCACAGCGTAGGGGCACACGTGCCTAGGTCGTGCCTTGATCTCGTCAAATGCAAACTCGAAAAAATATTGCTGAAAAATGGCAAGAAAGATGCATTAAAACTACTGACTTCTGTCCAAGACCTAAAAGAACATTAAAACATCACTTTAATAACAGAATATGAACAATAAGCGAATGGAAAACAAACCAATGTTTACCTGTGTGAGCTCAAAAGCCCTGTAAGACAGCAGAGACGTAACCCTATTGGCACTTTTAGACAAGTGACAGTCAAACTTGGGTGTAGGTTCTATAGCATTCTTAGGCATGTTCTCATGGATGTGCTTTATTCGACCCTGAGAAAACAAAACATACTGGTGAGCTTTAAGTCCCGCAAGAGTTAGAACTCTGCCAACACCACAAAATGAAAACAGTATGGTAGCCTTACCCTCATAACTTTAAAAATGATCATGTCTCCGGAAGAGCCCACTTCAAAGGGATTGATTTGTAACAAATCAGAATATTTGGAGAGACAGACACCTACAATGACAAAAGAAGCAAATCAAAGGAAAGGAATAATAAACATACTCAATACTCAGTGGGTAGTCAGTTGTGAACCAACATTTAAGCGACATAGTGTTGCATATATCAGAGCTGTTCCCAGCTGATAAGGCATGTATTAGCTGTCTTCAGTTGTAACTTTCAGGTCAAAATGCTAAACAATAACACCCCCTATCTACAACAATACAGTCTCTTTTTAAATCAACAGCAACATGCAAGAGACAAACTTACCCATTGATGGATTTCCTAGTGTCGTAATCCTCGAGTGTCCAACAGACAGACCCTTCTCACAGATCCACTGGAGCTAAACATACAAGACAACATACAAAGTTGAGAATCATGTAAAAAAAAAAAAAAAACAGAAAACAAACAACACGCTTTATAACTTGTCCATCAGCAATACCTTGGATTTGTCCGGATAAAGGAAACAGTACGACTCAGTCAGTTCTTGTTCTGTCCGCCCCTCCTGCTTCATTTCTCTCCGCTTCTCGATGAACTGGCCACACAAAGGGAGGAGACAGCAAATGAGATAGAGCCGTCTGAAACTCACAAACTCTCACATGCATGGCTCTGGCAGAATGTGTGCCCTGGGAAGATTACATACTGAAAACATTTCATTACAACCTGCCCTCGGCATGTGTTCTTTCCTGTCACATGAGCTATGAGAATCTGAACAAGAACTTCTTACTCAAATTGCATTGTTATGTTTCAACCTACAAAAAAAAGAAAAAAAAAAAGGTTCCTTCAATAAAAAAGGGAGCAGCTGAAAAGCTCGTGTTGACAGTGTGGGGTACAGGAAGACAATGACCAACCTCCTTCTCCAGCAGCTCATTGTGTATTAGCCTGGCCTTGCAGTAGGAGAAGGTTCCTCGTGATTTGGAGTCTAGGTAAAACGAGGAGACGATCTTCACGAGGTTCTCAAACTCCCGGCTGTCGGGGGGCAGAAACTGGTACAAGCCTGCACACACAGAAGGGAGTCAGTGGATTAGCATTTGTAGCATCTGTAAGCATAGACCTAAAAGTAGCATGCCACACAAACACTTTTCAAACTACAGCAGAAAGCAGCATAATCAAACTGACTGTCCTTCTCTTCTCTCATTTACAGGGTAATATGACATTAAGGTATCAACTCCAAAACAGGTTTCTTTCGGAGTGTTTAGACTTCAGCTCGATATCCAACTCTGATGTTGTCATATAAAAGCCACTAGGAACGTGAAGCGGTGTAAACCTGGTGCTTGCAGGCAACAACTCTTTGTGCATGATTAGAACAGGTCAGTGGGGTTGCAGTGAATCTAGTCTTGTGGTGAACTTATTCATCATGTGATAAAGCCAGCTCATCACAACAGGCTACTGAAATGTGCTTTGGGAATTACTAGGATGGGAAGAACACTTGTCAACAACAGCACCGAGGAATCCCTTACATCAACAAGTCGTCATACGGGTGACTGTATCTGTCTACATTTACACGAGGTGTATTCTGTCAATCCAGACACACGCAAAGAGGTGAAACAACCACTTTCTGACTCCAGGCAACCTGAGCGGAAGAATCATCAGCCTCGAGTCGTGGGGTAACGAGAAGGAAACGTCCCTTGTGTGAGACAAAAGAATGAAGTCTGGAGACATACCGATGGAGTACACAGTCTGTCCCGCAGTTAAGTTTCTAACTTGGGCAATAAGACACTTTGTACATTACAACCTGCTGAGGGACAACCTACTGCAAGCACAACACACATTGTGGGACTCATAAATGTTCAGGAACTCCAGCTCGACTTTGCATATATACAAATAACTGATGTATCCCTGCAGGGTTTGTAACAACCACTATCCATATGCCACTTTGCTAAGGATACTACGGCCTTTTTTTTTTGGGAAATATGATGGGGAGTATGTGGAGTACTGTACTCTGAGGAGGTGAGGTGCAGATGGGATGCTCCTAAATGCCAGTCACATCAAGCTGGGACAAAAGGGGGGGTGGGCAGCCCTACTTAAGGAGTTCATAATAAGTGTCATAGTACTGTGAACACATTTCAAATAGACGGGTGTGGTGGATAAATCCATGCCCTTCACTGAGGTCAATGAGACACCCACATGTTGTCAGGTGATGGCTGCAACACACTCATGACACCACCACCAGCAGCAGCATTGAATGAGACTATGGTCCCATTAACAGGTGAGGAAACCAAACAAGGTGGGCTTTCAAATGGGCAGTCCTCAAAGTGCAGCTTCCAGGCGCCTTCACGGGAACTGTTCCCGGTAACTGCCTGCTTCTCACTGGATAACTTGGGATACCTGAGTCGGACTACCCGAAGCTATAGCTGCTGTAACAACTCACGGCGCATCAACACTAGACTATCCGTGTGCTGTAATCGCATGACGCACGATTCAACTTTAAAACCTGCGTTGCGGGTTAACATTTAGTTAAACTAGCGACCAAACCAGCCAGCTAGCTAGTTAGTTAGCAGGCTAGCAACATGCAGCAGCAAAATTATGAAAGACAGGACAGGGTCTGTTCAAAATTGCAGCTATATGGCACCACCTTTCCGTTCTTTTATCTTCCTCGGGATTTGAAAATTTCTCCGTGGCAGCTCTTCGCTCGGTCTCTGGCCCGGTGAGGGAGAACTGCTAAAGCTCCGGGCGTCCGTCTGCACGCTCCTCCGCCGCTCAGGGGCTTCTTGTTCGGGCATTACACTGTCTCCACATCCAGGCTGATCGCCATTTTGGTTGGCTGTGGCCGAGGTGGCGGCTGAATTCTTCAGGGGTTCGCCACCCTCCGGCTGGTGATCGTCCGTCTCGGTACATTCTGAGTCCCTTTTCCCCACCGCGTTGGGGTTCAGGGCCATTTTCGGGCACCGTGCACGTAATACGGGCAATGTCGCTCTAACGATTACGGCGCCGCTTCACACACACACTGTCCTCCTCACCCAGCCTCCGCCATTGTGAAAATGACGTACACGTTCTTCTCCACCACTGCAAAACGCTGCCGTCACTATGTTTACATACGAGACTATCCGCGCCACCCAGCGGCGGAGGGGTGTACTGCGGCAATTAATATAGTGATGGGACGTGAGTGAACGTGGAGCCTATTAGGAATATTAATTTGTTTCTCATTACGCTTAATTATTTTGTTTTTTATCTGTTCTTTTAAAAAAAATAAATACATTTTTTGTTGTTAGCGATCATGTATTGTGCTGGGTACTATTTGTTTGTATTTGGCATACTAGTATGTACACTTTTTTATTGAATAAAGCTAAACAAAACAACAAATAATGCTCTCATTTAACAAAACACAACAGGAGTAAGCTGTGGGATGAAGTGAAATATGTGTGAGTATTATGAATCTGACTGGACATATTTACTCTACATTTTAACATTTAGTTTTTGTATCATTATGCAGCACTTTATAACACCTTGTATCACAGCTTTACCCCACATTAGATGGCTGGTAGATGACTACTGATTATTGAAGTGGGTTGATGCCAACCTATAGAACAATACTACTCTTGTAATACATCATTATACCAGCAGGTGATGACAAAGAGGCACATATTCTTCATCTTACAAGAAAGACTAAAGAAATGTGCAATTTTAGATGTTTTTAATAACATTGTAAACATTGTAATTATATACTGTCTGTATGCTTTATTGCATTACATTCTGTATTCACATTATAAAATGTGACAGCTTGAAATAATAATTAGAATATTAATGCAATCCCATGCATGTTTTTCCTTTAGGACCCATTTGCTATAACAGTAAATTTTTACACAAGGCATTAATGTGTCACTGTAACTATTAAAAGAAAGAACTAAAAATTACATACAGTTTTGTACAAATAGTATTGTAAGGCATAAAGTACATTTACTTGGAAAGTGCTTTCCAAAACACACAATATCAAGGCAAAGATATAATGGATAGTGACTGTCTTTGCCCCCTTTGTCACAGTGGTATCTGTGACAACTGTAAATGTGTTTCACTCTGGGTTAAACATGCTGCCCCTGCTGTAAACATCAAACTCCTTGTAGCGTAGGTAATCTTTCAGCCTGGTAGGAAGAGGAAGGAAGTTGATGAAAACTGGGGCTCTCAAGCGCAAGCGACTGAGATGCTCCCTTATCCGCAACCGACACAGGTGCTTCAGGCTCCTTGCATTTCCTGAGTGTAAATAAAGTCAGTTAACATACTGTATAGTCATTAATACACTTTTGCTGACAGGTAAAAAAAATAACTAAAACTGCATCGTGGCAGTTTTTACTTTGAATGTGACAGATCTCCAGCCACTGTTTCTGCTCCTCCAAGGTGTCTTTAAGTTTGGTGCAGAAGGAGACGTGGTCGGTGTAGTCGAGCATGATGCGCACCACCTGAGCAGATAAGTGCTTAAGCCAGGACACTGTTATGACCTCACAGAACTAGAAAGAGACAAAGACACACGGCAGTCAAAGCGAAACCCTGAAAGAAAGTGTTGGCACCCCTGTGGAATTCACTTTTAGATTCTTTACGCAGGAGGCAGTCCTATTCAGGGGTTTCATGGGAGGCTCAGTGAACAGAGGTGAAAAAAGAATTACATTACGTATTACATTCGTTATCAATGCTTAGAGATACTGTAATTTTTGGGAAAGTTTTTCCCACTTAGAGACAGAAACTTATAATTGCCTTTTTTTATGTGTTTGGTGTAGTCTGAAGTTTTGTCAAACATAAATATTAGGCAATCTTTATCAATTGTTAAGAGTCTATGTGATCAAATGAGATAGTCATGATCCCAACCATGGATTAAGTGAAACTAAGCATGCAAACAAACGGGGGTGGAGGGCACATTCTCAGACTTTAAAACCCATTTTTGCTTTACACTATTTTTTTCTCACACAAGCTTTGCCTTACCACCATGTCTTTAATGATTGAGGTCGACCAAGGAGTGTAGTCATGGGAACTGTTGCCGTAGGGACAGTCAAAGCAACGCTTAACATCATATCCATGGTTCAGAATCATTCTCAGCATGACCTCGTCTTTCAAGGCATACTGTAGTGCAGAGGGGAAGTGAGTGCTGTTGATACGGGAGTAGTAGTTGACATTTGCACCAGACTTCAGTAATGTGTTGATTAGCTCATAGTTGCCCTGCCTAAGAGCCACCTGCAAACAGTTAATAGGATCCTGGTTCACCATTGCCCCAGCCTCTAACAGCAAGCGGGTGCACTGAAGATCATTGTTGGACACAGCAAAAAAGAGGGCAGACTTGCGCTCATCATCATAGTTGCGGCGCACCCTTGGGTGCAGCATGAAGTTTGGATCATAGCCAGCTTTAAGCAGCATCTCCACACAATGGGCATGTCCCCCGGCGGCTGCAGAATGGAGAGGACTCATCCCACTTTCCTTTACAGCGTCCAGCTTAGTCACTGGAATGAGGTGCTCCAGGGCCCTGTCAAAGAGGAGTCCTCATTTAAGAACATGACAGCAGATCAAACTGTAAAAGAAAGAAACCTAGATGTTGTAATATAGATATTCCTCACAGTATGTGTCCATGGTAGGCCACACGGTGAATTGGCAGGTGCCCACTGTAAAGAGGTAGGTTGGGATCTGCTCCATGGTCCAGGAGTAAGGAGATTATGTCAGGGTTTCCTGATGCTGCTGCGTCAAACAAGACGGTGCCCGACTCAGATTCACAGCACACATGGGCTCCTACAAAATATATATTCAGTATATATGCAATAGACCATTTCCTGGAAAACAGTATGGAAAGAGTTATCCACAGTTTTGCATACAAATAGATGATTTTTTGTATCTTCTACTGTTGCACCATACATTTCAGATCAACTCACTGAGTGATTGGAGGTTAAATCACCTTATCTCAAATACCTTTCTGTAACAGGACCTCAACCACATTCAGATGTCCATTCAGTGCAGCCAGAGACAGTGGAGTTTTCTTTTTGATGTCACATGCATTCGGGTCGGCACCCGACTCTAGGAGCAGATAGACAAAGTTCTCCAGGCCTAAGAAGGCGGATTCATGTAGAGCTGTCCTGTTTAGTGGTCCTGTTTGGTCTACTTTGGCATTGTAGCGAAGCAATAGTGTGGCCAAGTCGTACTGGTCATTGAGAATAGCTAAAAGAGAGAATAGAAGAATTAAGAATTAAAACAATTAGCAACTGTATTTAGGTGTCTGTAAAATGATCTAAAGCTCTATTTTGTATTCAGATGTCAGATACCTGCCACTAATGGAGAATCCTGCTCATCGTTCTGGAGATCTGGGCTACAACCGTTCTGTAACAGGAATGTGGCATTCTTTCTGAGTCCATGAACCACAGCCAGAAACAGTGCAGTCTCACCCTTCAGGGTACGACACTGGACTGCACCTGGGGGTGATGCTGGAACCCAAACACAAAACTAATCAACATGCCAGAATTGTAAAAGAATCAATTATTAGAGTCATACTGTTAATAATTTGACTACTACCTGAGAAGATAATCTCAAGTATCCTTTTATTCTCTTGGACTGCAGCCTCGTGCAGTGGGATCCACCCTCGGTCATCAACCCTGGACAGAGTCTCTGGTTGCACTATCATTCTGTTCAGTGCATCTTCATCACCTAAATACAAAGACATATTATCAGAATATATCAGAACCTCTGGCAAGATTAATAATAACCTGCATCAGGTTTGACAGGTTAAAGAATTGAATGAATAAAGAATCAGCTTACCCTCCCTGATTGCTTTGAAAATCTCATCAGGGTCTTCACTGGGTTTCAGATCACTATGGAAAGAAATAAAAAAGGATTCAAATGATCAAGAGACGCACGCTGTACAGACAGAGATATAAAATTCTGGGTGGTTGGAGATTAACCTTGGATTCAATCCTTTGAGCTTTCTATATTGAATCAGACTTTGTTCAATCATATATTGCGTTGCCTCGTCTTCATCCAAGTCGTCCTCCGATTGATAAAAATCATCTTCTGTCTTTGTGCTCATCTGTTAGTCCAGAAAGTTTCAGTGCACAAGCTCTGGGAAAACACAGTCTGAAGGTAAACAAGATCATTAATTCTGGTACCTGAGAACTTGTATACCACTTGCAACCCTGAATACCAACATGGAAAAGTGAACTTGAGCATACTACAGTTAAACACAGAGTAGTTGCAGCCAGCATTATTGTTGTTGTTGAATTAGATGTCAAAATGAGTTTAGTGACACTTAAATGTATTCAAGATACTGGATCTAATGATTTTGATTTTGCCCTATAGCTCTTAACTTTACAGGCCATGTGAGAGCTACAGTACAGTATTTTATTTTTACAGTATTATATTGCAGTATGACTGATGGGAGTATTTCTTAGATATGAATCTAGGAAACGTTGTAAAGAAAATGTATGCCACAACAAGACATTTTAACAGCACGAGTGCTATTAAATGATCTGTAAATTCAACAACATAACCTTAAATTTAACAAACCATGAAGTCCAACACGTTGTCTATACTGTAAACTCTGCACTAATCAGTCTAGTTTTTCTCTATACATGCATTATTTATGTATTGTATGGTGTTTACCTTCAGTCAAATGGCTGTGCCTTCGGTGGCGTTAAAAACAGTAGAGCCAGTAGGCTCCTCAGTACCCCTACATGCTGCAGCTATTTATATCTCTCCCACTATAAATATCAGATCACGGGGTCTTTACAGCCAGCACCTAGCTTTGACCTACTGAGCACTGCCATTACAGACACCATTCAGTTCATATGCAAATTCACTCATAACACAGTAATTATTAAACACAGCAGGTTGACTTTTGCAGTAACACTTACTACAACAGTAGACAAATATTAGGTGTTTGGATTTCATTTGATTGCACATGCAACAAACAGTGTTATTACTTTGTTACTTAAATACTGAGATTGCTGTGTACATAAATTTCCATACGGCATATGTAAAGTTCAGTTTATTCCTCTTTTTATTCAGTGATCATTCATGAAAAAGATTTATTTTACCTACATTGTTGCTTTACTGATTTGTTTTATAGGGAACAGCAACGTCTGTATAATAAAGACAAAGCAGCAGATGGTTGCCTACACATTAATAGCTTGTGAGGTATGTAGACAGTCACAGTGAGGTGTTCCTCACAATGAGGAACTAAGACACATTGGAAGGAATGTACAGATTCTTTACAATGATAAGATTCATTCTACAAGCAAGATGATCAAGCTTTTACACCAGCACTAGTTTAACATTAAGGTTATTAGTGTTCCTGGTTCTTATTACCAGCCATCTGTTTTTAATTTTAGAACTTTTTTTTCTTCACATTTGGCTTGTGGCCACATAACTGGTGCAGTATATGACTGTGAATGTTTTTCTAAAGTTACTCTGCTTGATGCCACATAGGGATTTTTATGATGAACTGGTGTAAAAACTCCAAAGGCATAAGTGGAGTATTAAGTTGCTAACTGAGTAAGAGTTGCTGTACACTTGGCAGAATGTATATATAGTATGTACAGTACTTGTGTGCAGGAACGAAATAAGAGGCTGCATGCAATATGTTTCTAAAGTTTCTTAAATATAATAAAACCAATGTATCGCACTCTACTTTACTTTCGTCCTTTTTTTATTGAGAAATCAGTGACTCTGATGCACACTTTGTTACTTCCATGTGAATTTAAGCATCTTATATTATTTTTGGAGTAAATTATGTCAGACAATTGTCTAGCTTTGTATTTTGCAATAGCGACTGGATTACAAGGGCATTTGAACTGAAAAGGCTATCATGCATCATTCCATGAACCTCTCCATAGCTATCCACAAATATGCTCTATCCATAATTTTGAAACACACACTCCCTAGTTGGTCACAAACATATGTTATGTTTAATTTTGCATTGTGTAGGAACAGAGAATCAGAAAAGGTGCTTAAGTGTTTAATGTGTCCCAGTAAGGTGTTTGAGTCTTTAACAGTTTTCTGACTTCAGTCATCAAGCTGGCAGAGCATGGCCACACCACGCTTGATCCAGTATTGGGGGCGCCTGCTTGTAGGCAACATCATGGAAATGACAAAATTGGTGGAGTGGCCTGTGGTAGAGAGGGTGCCTTTCCTCTCAGTGGTCTTGTAGAGAGGGCAGACAAACAGCTGCTGAGGCTGATCAGTATTCTTCCTTGAATCACCTGAATGGGAAAAAAGGAAGCAAAGAAACGAGGAAAATCAGAAGCAAAGAGTCAGGAATATGAAAAGGAAATTATAATTATAGAAAAATGCAGCAACATTAACAATAATGGGGTTGAAATAGACACAACATGCATTTTATTTGTCATACATTTGTCAGTGTACAAAGTATGGTAATACTTACTGGGTTTTATCCAGATAATGGGCATGAAGTCAAATAGGACTTTGGGGTACTGCTCTGCAAGAACTCCACTTATGAGGGACAGACAATAGTTAAGGTTTATCAATGCTCTTTGCATGTCAGTATTATAATGGTATATAATTACTGAGCACTTACCTTCCTTTGTCCCATCGAGCTCCATCCAGAAACAATCCATTAACGTAAACACCATCCTCAGGCGATGCGCCTGACTCATATATAGGAAGAACCTGTAACATAAAACCATGAAAACAAAACTACAGGTCAGTATACCCTTAGGGCTACAAGAAGATCTTTGAGGTGGAGAAGGAAAGTGAAAGCCTTTTGACCTCAAAATCAAAGCCAAGCATGTCAATGGGGACATGGTATTTCCTGGCGTAGTTCTGCATAGCCCCAGTTAGGAAGGCCTGGGTGAAGAAGAATCCAGACAGCCAGAACACGTTGGGTTTACTGGTGTCATACCAATTCTACAGACACACAAAAGTAAAAGTAAAACTTTGAGTGGAATGACAAACTCAACAAAACTCCCATATGATTACAGTCCTTTCTCCTGTTCGTCTAAATTATCTTTATTAAGCAGTCTCACCTGTAAAAACTTGAGCCTTGAGAGAAAGTCAGTAATGTAGCTGCCCAAAGTCTTGAGACTAGGGTAAGAACGCTTGGCCCATTTCTCTGGGACCTTGCCCACAATCAAACTGCCTGCAACTGCCTCCAGCTCTGCATCCATCACTACCAAACCCTTTATGGCCTTCAACAGGTTCTGTAGACTGACACGGATTGTACTACACAGCCTGAGAGAGAGCAAAAACAGTAGTTCAGTCATATGAAATAGGTGATGATGTGCTGTATGTTTTAAAATTCTGGACTCAGCCGTTTGTCCGTACGTGTTGTAGCGCTCCATCTCTTGGACGAGAACAGTGTTCATGCTCTCCTCGTAGAGCACTGGAAACTTCAGGAGAGCTGTTTCTGTGTCAAAATTAGCTGGAAGCTGGGGGAAATAAGCAAGTCAGCTAATTAAAAAATATACAAGGCAGCGCATGCAAATTATAAACATGGTTAAGTGAACACAAATTAAAACTGGCACTTTAGTGGAAAGCTACACCTGCACTGGTGCCATGTGTATTTCCTTCCAATATTAAACCCAATCTTTGAAAAATGTGTTTAGTGCCTCACCTAAGAGACACAATAACACTCTCTAGATATCTGTAATCTAAGACTCTGCAAATGTTAAGGGATCACCAAAGGTATTACAAGTCATACTGAGGGGAACACGGTTCAGCAAAGTACAAATGTCTGGAGAAAATTTTGTGCCAATCTATCAAGGAGATGTTGAGATATTCCACATGACAGGTGAAAGCATAAACCTGCTGGTGAGGAAATTCAAAGGATTGCCTTAATCCCTATGAATCATTCTCTGGGGACCATGAATGTCTGTACAAAGTTTCATGGCAATCCATCCAATAGTTTGTGAGATATTTCAGTGTAGACCAAAGTGGTAAACTTACCGCCACCCCTAGAGCCTCGACACTAGCATGGCTAAAAATAGCTAAATGGAGAGGAAGTTTATTAATTTTATACCTTAGTGAGGATGTCATTCGCTATGTCATACAGTGCGTTGTCACTTCCAGAGCTTGCCCCTCCCTTAGCTCCTCCACCCTGGGTGAGTAGCAGCGAATCGAACAGTAGCTTTGTCTGCTGGAGATCTTTGGAAATGTCAACATTTTCATGCATCCCAAACACCTCTGGATGCTGGCTAAATGGAAGCTCCTAGAACATAACAAATGTATTGTTATTCAGTTCAAAGTCATTACATATATACATAAAAATAAACATTTATGCTCTTTATGTGTGTTATCTCAAGTGGCTTTACCTTGATAAATACAATGTAGTCCTCATAGTTAGATTTAGGTGGGGCATAGTATTCGCCGCTAGGTGAGAAAGGGTAGCGGGGTTTCTCAATGATGTCCTTGTTGTAGAAGTCAGCCAAGATGGTCATCAGGAGTCGCCTATCCCAGTCGTCTGTCACACGGCCACCATAGTTGCACTCCCCGGTCAGGTAAGTTATGGCCTCGAAGGGCACTTCATCATATTCATTCACAAACAGCTAAAGAGGAAAATAAATGTAATCCGTTTTAGAGTCTTGTGATGTACAAACTTAGCCACTGAAACTCTGAATGAATACCTGTAGCTGTCTGATGCTGATACGAAGGTCGGACTCATTGAAGCCATAGGGAATATTCCAACCAAGTGGACCAAACTTCTTCCTCTCCTGAACAAGAGCATGAAAGAAGCACAGTCCATACAGGAGCTTCTCCCAAATCTAGTGGAAGTAGAAAAAGAATGTCCTTCATGTGATTGACCTTTTACATAAATAAATGGAAATTCCTGCCACATACTAAATGTGAGTTAGCTTCCCTAACTCACCAGCTCTTTATCGGGACAGTTATTGAAGAAGTCTAAGTCAGAAACAGGATCTGACAAATAAGACTGTAACAGGTTGAGTCGGAGTCCTGTTGGAGGCTCGTTTGTCATTTTCACCCCGTTCTGCAGGATGGTCACTGGAAACTGATATCAGAAAGCATGTTTTTTTCTTTAGGACTATGATCAGAAAAAAAAGTATCTTGCTGCTTCATTAACTTTTACACATGAAATGAAACCGAATGAAATGCAATGAGCTCTACCTTGGCTGAAGGGTAGCTTGTGAGCCAGAGGCGGAAGTCTGGGTGGCATGTTGCTGGACTGAAGTCCTCACAGGTTTTCTCTAGGGTGGACATCCAGGAAACGGCCAGGTGACAGTTCTGCAAACACACCCATGTCCCATCCTGCATGGCTGTGGATATCATTTTAGCAGCGATGGGTCCCTGGCCCTGCCCCAGAGAGATGGACTGGAACTTGGCGCCATCCATTTCCTTGTCACTGGCAAACTTGAGTAAGCCTGCGGAGGGATGTTGTTATTATTAATGATTTTGAGGAGTAGCATTATTTAAAACCTTGACAGCCAGTCATTGGTACTGCAGGGACTTACTAGCCATTGGATCAGCTCCTGGAGACAGCACAAACACGAGTGGGATGGTGGAGTTGGAGTCCAGGTAGCTCTTACTTAGGTCAAAGGGAGGGGGCTGGACAAATTTCTTCCCCAGTTTGCCAGTGACATATTTAGTCACAGCTGGTACTATCTTATCTGGCCTGAGACAGCGAACAATGATCATCTGCTGCAGCTCATTGAGTCGTTCACACCATGGAGTGGGCAGAGGAATGTTGCACGGCTCTTTGCTGTCATAAATCGGCTTGAAGTCTCCTGGGCTTTTGATGAAAGCCCCTCTGTGGAATAAATAACACTTAAATTCACTCCATTAGACAAAATACATTTATAATGGCAAAGAAGACTAATAATAACAAGTAATAAAAAAGCATGTTTTGTTGAGTGTTGCTTTTTACTTTATTCCTTGTAAGCCCGGCAGATCGCTGGCTCTACAGATTTCATCCCAGCTCTTGTCCTGTAGCCAGGTGGGGTCGGGGTTAGCAATAGTGTTTTGCAGGCCCACTCCTCCGGTCAGCAAGAACATGAGGTCAGTGTATTCAATCTCCTCTTTTGCTCTTTTGAGTGGAAACAGAAGAACATATAACAATGTAAAACTCCTATAGTAAAACTGCATGTGGTTAAAAGCTGTAATTCAATTCTAATCATTTAATCCATTTAACCAATATGCCCCAGTAGCAATAACACTTACAGGAGTAGATTGCAGCAGAGGAGGAAGGAAAAGAGAAGTTTGTCCCTCTCAAACAGAGAGCGGCAGACGTTACAGTAAAGGTTATAGGTGAAGTGATCAATCAGGTATCGAAGCCTCCTCTCAAGGATCTTGGACTTGTTGCTGATTAATAAAAGAGAAGACATAGGAAGCTTCCAATGAACACAGACCAATTCCTAAAAGTTAAACATGCTATGCTAAAAGTTGTGAGTAAAGGGCACAGTCTCCTGCCACTAGTGTGTCCCACTTAAATATGCTTAGAGTACAAGGAAACATATTCAGAATGTCTACAGTTGCAACTTGTGATGTTATTGTACAAAAATGCACAATTCCTGTGTCTGCGGGCACATCTGCTAATCTACAAGTAACTCCTCCTCTGTCTTTGATCATAAAATGGTGTTGCATGTGTTCTCTGTGTGGTTTACTGGTTGGACATTTCTGAAAATGGTTAAAACACATTAGGGATGATTTGGAGAAAATTACACCATGTCTACCATGAATGATGACACAGATATTTTCTAAACCTAACAGCATTTCTGGTTTATTTCATTAGATTCTGAGAACATAAGTGAACATGAACAGCTGGTACAGTCACAAATTCTCAGCATATTGGTCTCAATGCATTACCTTTTTTTGGGACACTGCAGAACACATGTGTGCATAGCTCACCTGTCTTGAATAGAGTTTATGTAGAGGTTGACAAACCAGCTGAGAGAGTACTGGTACATAGGGTCTATGTTTGTCAAATCAGCAATGCTGAAGAACAGGATGGAGGAGTGCTTGGCAATGGCTCTGTAACCCTCTCTAGACTCTGCTATCTTGATCTCTGTCTTCTCTGCGATCTGGGAAATGTATAAACAGTAGGAAGTCAGATTACCAAATATCAGACTAGTCATGAACACAATCCAGGTCTCATTTTCTCTATAAAGCATGTATTTGTGCATTGTCCACACCTGCTGTTTCTTGTTAATCTCATTGGACATGATCTTTGCGGAGTCTAGAATCTGTATGGCACTCTCATCCTCCAAGATATTTCCCTCAGAGGACTGCAGTGTCTCCAGGATCTTGTCCTCAATTTCCTTAAGTTGCCTCTTATTAGCAGCTGACTGCAGGATTAGTGCATTTCTCTCCTCTTCCAGTTCTGGCCTGTAGAGCAGATAAATCAGAAACAATGCTCTAAAGAAGCGATGACAAGTAAACAGTGGTATACCAGCATGACCATTTTATGAGCGCTACCTCTCCTTGGCTACCACAATCCCCAACAGCTGGTCCTCCAAGCCTTCTGGGGTGATCATGAAATTGAGCAGGGACACCTTGGTGGCTAGTTCTGGTAGGTAATGTGGGTTCCTCAGCTTAGTGGTGATGTAGAAACGGAAATCGTAGGAATACTCAATCACACTCTCCCCAAGCCTGATGCAATCCACACCACCTAGGTGAAACAAAAAATAAACAGTTTTTGTTTTAAATTCAAAATCCCAGTTGTTCCCCTTGGCAGCCATCTCACATTCACAGCACCTTGTTTGAAGGTTTGTTTAAGCAGCAGTGGTTCCAGTGAGGGGTCCAGCTCCTCTCCTACATTTTCCAGCAGCAAGGGTGTTCCAAATTGAATACAGTTTTCTAGAGTCCTCATGTAGTCCCCGTCTGTTAGCTTGATTACACTCAGGTTGCTGTCTTTCTCTGAATTCTTCACCCACTTGTTGGCCTGACCCTGAGGGTCAATCATCAGGGGCCTACAAGAATCCAAACATTAAGTATGAAATGAATCTTAGGTTGAAGTACACACCTTTTCTGCCCAGTTTTTTCACATTCAAACAAATCTATCTTTTTTTTAACAAATGTTTCAGTCAGGTAGTGATTAATTAAACTTCAAAACATTACAGCAATACAGACTCACCATCTACGTGAATTACTGACAATGACACCATTGTCGATAGAGAAAGAGTCACTGGGAAGGCCTGCAATGTTCCAAGCCCTGATCTTAATGGGATCTCCCAGGGTCTTACTGAGAGAGAAGTCATCTGATGATGGAATTTTCTTAGACTACAGATATTAAGGTAGGTGAGAAGAAAGACAATGAGCAATTAAATATGTGTGAATGTAAAAAGAATTGTGTCTAAATAAAGCATTGGAGGACTGTACTTGGCAGAGTTTGGTCCATGACTTGGTGCATTCCTGTCTGAAGCCAGCAGTGAAGGCCCCCAGGTAGGCGATGACACCAGCGGAGATGAGAACATCCCCAGTCAGGTTGTCATACGTGTTCTGCAGGTCATCTGCTGCCTTAGACCATCTTAAGACAGACAGTAATTCAGTCAGTGGTGTACTGTAGTTATGTTTTTGGAAGAAAATAATAAACAATAGAATATATACAGTATGCATCATCCAGACCTGGTCTTTTCTCCGCCCAGACCACCAATGAGTTTCTCAGCCCTCTCCAACTTCCTGGCACACAAATCCACCTGGATCTCTAGCTGTGCCTTCTCCTCTGTCTTCTCCTCAAAGGTTTTCTGAAGGGCAGCCAAACGGTCCTCAACCTCCTTTAGCTCACCTCTCTTCTGGTCCAGCAGGGCCATGGTAGTAGCCAGGGACTCCTGCGCCTCTGCGAGATTGGCCTTCTTAGGGGCCACAACCTAAAACCAAAGAGTGGTTGAGATCAAAGAATAAGTGTGAGTGTATTATCAGGACAAGCCAATAGAAAAAAACGTCTATGCAAAGCCAGAAACACTGCACCTTGGCCACCCTGTCATAGACCTCCATCGCTTGAATCCACTTGCACAGGCCCTCTGCTGCAGAGGAGGCCTTTGCCACTATACTGGGGTCAAAGTCAGGATTAGTCATGTACTCACTACGGATTTTTTGCATCACTGGGACCTGCAAAGAAGAAATAGAGGAGTTAGTCACAGCAAAATACAAAAGTATTAAGTAATAAATGAAGAATGTACACGGTGACACTCACAGGAATATTGTCCTTGTCATATTCTCTAAGATCTCGTAAAAAGTTCATATCACCCAGTAGTTTCTTGCTTGGACCCCAATAGTCAAAAACCTAGACAATAAAGAAAACATTTTACTCATCGTGACATTACTACAAGTTGCAATGTTAAGTTTTTTGTTATTATGAGCTTTGGCAGTGTTTTTAGGGTCTAAAAATGAGTAGATATTTTTATCTTCAGTCTAACCTTTTTTCCAGTTCCAGCTGGGTCAGCTATCTTATCCGGCTTTATATCCTTCATCACACACACAGCTGACATCACCAGCTTTACCCCTGAAGGAGGATTTTTCATCGACTTCACAATTGTGACATCAGAGGGCTGAAATGAAACAGGCAGCTCAACTTACTCAACTGCCTATACTGTGATGGTCTGAGTGGCTGAACTTTGATACAAGGAAGCAGAAGCAGTGCAGTTGAAGGATGTTCACCTTCAACGTGTCTAAGGCTGACAGAGCAGCCTCCAGGGCAGGGATGGCCTCAGCTAAGTCACTTTCACACTCATTCTTTAGAGCCTGAGCCTCGTTGGCTTTTATAGTTGCTGCCTCCTCATCAACACGCACAATTTTACTTTTGGCTTCCACCTCTACAGACTCCACTTCAATCACCTGAAAGTCATCACATAAAACAATTACATTCAATATATTTTAACACACTGGTATACGCGATCTAGGTCGATGTTGAGGGTGACTGAAGACGTAAAATTCATTCACCTTCATCATTTTGGTGTTGTCTATTTTTGCCTGTTCTAGTTTGGGCTGCAGGTCTACAAGTTCCTTCTTCATCTCACCAACCTGCAGAGAAAAGTTGTTAATTAATTGTTAATTATTAAAAGGTACGCTGAACATTTTGTAATTTAAAAACAAACACAAAAAACTATTCTGCTAAAAAGTGCTGTATATACCTGAGATTCAGCAAACGCAAGTTTATCCAGACCATTAGTATACCTCTGTTTTGCTTTCATAACAGTGTCTCTTCTCTGAGTGAGTAGCAGACGGAAAGCTGCAATCAGCTCCAGGTAGGATGTGGGTGTCACATAATTATGGCGACCTAGCTCAGAGAGGAATCTGCAATGAAAACAACAGTGCAATAAAGGGTTTATAAACATACTTTACCTTTGAACATATAAGCTATAAATAATCCCATGTCATACCTCTGTGAGAGCTCTTTGGCAGAGGTATGGAATGTTTTGCAGATGGGTATGACCTCCTGCCTCTCATTTTCACTCATATCTAGTGACTCCAGGAAGGAGTTGGCTACTCTCTCAAGAGCCTCCTCTGGCCATGGCTGTCAGGACAGAGAGAATAAAGGATAGTGGGGATAGGAAGAAAGACAAGATGCATGCAAAGGCAGACTACTGACACCAAGAATGTTATCTATGTTATCTCTGGCCCAGGGAGCACACATAACTAACTGACTGACTACATAGATAGTATTTAGCATTTTCTGTGTCTATCAGTAGTATATATATGTATAGTAGTATATTTTGCTAAAGATAAAATATAAAATACAACTACAAGCAATCACGCTAATCCTAATGCCAATACAGTACCTGAAACCAGTCAATGGTACAGCAATTGATAAGAGATGGAAATTGTCGCAGGCGATTTCGGAAGGCATCTCCAATAGGACTGAAGGCCACAACAATGTGCAGGTTCTCTTTACAGCGTGCCACAAAGAAAGCAAAAAGAGTCAAAGGACTCAGTTCCAAATTCTTATTACCGGCCTGGGCAATGGGACGTACTGTCTGGAGAAAGAGAGATGAATTAAGAGCAACATTTGAAGATGACCTTTATACAAGGTATACTTTGCTCTATAAGGGTATACATACATTATGTGACAACCTACCTCCATGATCTCTTGCTTCTCGTCTATGGCAAACAGATTAGGTACCTCCCCGGTGTTCAGGACACTGTCCACGTCTTCTAGAAAAGCCTCATCTTTTATCTGAGCATCAGTTAGTAAGAACACAGTCTTCTGACCTTTCACTCCAGCATTTTTCAGCAGCATCTAAAGTATAAGAAAAAAGCAGGGAGACTGGGGTGTTTTTAAAATCTTCCACATCTGTTTGAAAATGCAAAAGAATCACAGGCAGAGATCAAAAGGTAACACACCAAGTTGACTGGACAAAGAAGTCTATCCTAAATCATAAAGCTGACCTTGAGGTCATCTCTCCACTCAGTCATGCCATAGCTCTTTGAGATCTCAGGCTGGAACATGGTCATGTGGGCCATGGATGTGGCCAGACGGGTGATGGACTGGCGTCCACTGCCTCCCACTCCCACTAGCAGGGCATTGCCTCCTGGCTGCTTCAACACACGGCTAATACGGGACAGGTGCTCCAGGACATAGCTTCATAATCAAGTTTCCATGCAAGGATAGAGTTACACAAATATATATTCATCAACTTACTTCAAAAAAGCTCAAGCCATTTGCTTGTATGTTCAGTCAAATCTTATATTTTGTTTAATTTGTTATGAGATCTTAATATTTAATACTGTATAGCTTGAGACTACTATTTTTGCAGTGCATATAGTCAACTGACTCTGTAATACGAGAGCTGTTTACCGGAAGATGACAAGGTTCATGTGATTCTTGTTCATCTGATTGTATTCATCAAGACACGACTCCACAACCTGAGCAAAGCTTTCCATTGAGGGCACCTCAGCGTACAAGCGCTCATCGTCCTCCAGGTCAGGGTCCATGTAGTCACCAAAGAGAAGATTTCGCATGTCTTCCTCAACCAGCTAAAAAAAGAAGAAGATATATGACACATATTAAAACATATAGATTTTCCTATTTAATTTGTATTTACCTATTTCATATTGGTAGAGCACAAATACAGCAATGAATGTGTCACATGCTAGTAAAATCCACAAAACATATATCACAGTGACAAAAGGACCAAAGCAGCTTTCCTGCATTTACTAAGATACTGACACATATAATAGAAAACGACATGACACTTCAGCAAGTATAACTGCATCTCAACTTACTTTATTGCCTTCTTTAAGGTGATCAAACACCTGGTCAAAGGACTCTTTGAAGTGATCTCTGAGGATGCTGTTCATCAGCTGGTAGAGCCATGCTCGATCTTTGTCATCCACCAGGCGGTCATAGTAAACACGGAAGACCTCATGGACAAACAAGCGTATCATTGTGCGTTTGTTCTCCAGAGACTGCTTCTTTAGAAGCAGGCAGCCTTGGATAACTCGCGAGAAGTCCCGCAGGTTGAAGGTGTAGTGAGACTTGGCAGGAGTGGGAAGCAAGTTGTACATGGCTTCCTTATACACCTATGGGAATTAAAAGCATACAAGCAAAGAATAAATGCATTGACAAGATATGATTGATAAGAGCCTTTTACACATGAAAAACTATTCATCTATCTCATTAACTGTTAATTTGGTATCACTGTTTTTGGGTGACTCACTTCCATTGTAGCTGACACTATTTGGTTGCCAACTGTGAAACATTCAGGTGGGAATTCATTGTTTTTGAGATAGAAGGACACCACGCTGGAGAAGATGCGAACCATGGTGTCATCACTGAAGGCATTAATGCTAAAAATGTTGAAGTGCCGCAGGAAGCGGGACGTCACAGCATTCCTCCCACCACCGGGGGGTCCCATAGCTGAGATGAGCTGGAGGTCAACAAGAGTGATCCTAGAGGTATCTTTAAGGTCATACCTGCCAGATCATAAAAAGATAAGGTCTGTCTGTTTACTGAAGAGTGCTTAAGGTTTCTCTAATACAGTACATTTAGTCATCTTCCTTATCGTTTTCTTGCTTTGACATGAAATTGGCATGTAATAGCGGATCGTTCATACCAGTTTCCATGGTCCATATACTGTCGAAGAAGCTCCACAGGAGGCTGTGCTCCAAACTGTTCCAGTGCAGGCATGTTCATGTCATCTACAAAGATGACACACTTCTTTCCCATAGGAGGCCCAAACACTCCCTTCCTCCTCTTATCCAACCTGGACATGATGATATTCTGGACGATGCAATGAATAAAAAATAAATACAATAATACAATAATAATACAAATAAAAGAACAATCATTTCTTGTTTGTTTTGATTATTACATCTAATTACATTTTCCTATCGATCCAAAAGGTTTTCAAGGACATCTTTTCATTTATACGTCTTACATGCTGACCTGAGTTTGGTTTGCACTAGTGCGAGCTGAAAAATTGATAAAGAAGGGTAGATAACGATCTTTGTCCAGATTATTCATCAACTTCTCCTTCACATACACTGACTTCCCAGTGCCAGTAGGACCAACAAACAGGAGAGGCCTAAGCAGAGAAATAGGAAAGGTTTTGCAAAAAAAATCAATAAATAACATTTTGTCAGCTGAAATGCAAATAAATCCAGGGTAAACTAAAATGAAAAAACACTCAATGGAAACCAATATATATGGCAGTCAAACAATAATTTATGTCAATAATGCTCTAAATATTTGTATATATAGGTGCCACTGTGATCCTCTTGAATACTGACATTCCGTAGCTGATGCAGAGGTCCATGAGGTAGGTGTAGCGAACTGTGTCTATGGTGGGAACAATGATCTCTTGAACTTTGGTGTTTTTGTCCCCCAGGTTGACATTCTTGATGGCATCAGTCCAGTGAACCCAGCGGCCTTTTCCTTTAAACTGCGCAAGACATTACAGTAAGTTTTATTAATTTAAACACAAATGAAACACCTCTGAGGGATGTAACAACATATTACCTCATAGTAATAGTCATACACCAAGCCTTTCTCATCCATGGGACACTCCCATTTTCCCACAGCGGCAGGGATAGGATGTTCTTCTGTCTGTCCCGACACAGTCACCCTGAAGAACTTACTAAACCTCTCTCTGCTGTCTGTGTCACAGCTGCCACCCATAGACCACACCAGGGAAAAGGCAAATGAGGCCTGCAATCATAAAGAAAAACAAGGGGAGGTAGTGTACACAATTGTAATTAAACTGAAGTGGAAAGTGCAAATAAAAAACACTGAAATGTTTGCATGGAGGTGCAAATGTTTATCAAGTGCAGTTCCAAAGCAAGAGTTTTGAATAAATGAGGGTATAATATTATTCAAAATGTTTCAGTCTTTTTACCATGATCCAGGTACGAATATTTTTATCCCCAGGAGACGTCTTTACAGGTTCAGTGAGCAGCATCTCAAATAGTCGACACAAAGACACCACGATGTTACTGTTGTTCGTAGAAACCACTTCCTGTAAACAACACCACAATCCATTATGACAAGGAATCTGTATTTTATACAGTATATACAGCGTGAACTCATAAATGTTCTACAGCTATTTCTGTCTGGGGCTGGGTGTTATTTACTCTGCACTGTTTACGCAGCATCCTGAAGGTAGGCGGCAGGAGCCAGTGGAAGAGCTCCAGCAGCAGGGACTGGTTGTCTGGGCTCTGCAGAGCCTCAGGAAGAGTGTTCATCCAGGAGATCACTAAGGGATCCCAGCCCAACTGAGATGGTTCCATGTAGATCATACCACATCGACTGACTGTGGCAGGCTGCAGTGGGAAAAATAACCAAACAAAACCAAAAAAAGACAAGATGGTTTATAACATCCAATTACATCCTGTGAATCCAGTTAGGTACATTGTTAACTCCCACTGGCTAATGGAAAATTGTTCCACATCCTATCAAGCACATTTATTAAAGTTTCATTAAAGCAAAAAGGCAATCATTCAAAAAAACTAGCAATGGTTACATTCAAAGATAGGATAGTCAAAAAAATAAATAAATAAATAAAAAAAATTTAACTCCAAACATCTAACTCACAGAGGCCTGTGATAGATCCATTGCTTCAAAAATCAGACTCATCTGATTGGACATCGAGATGATTTCACCACTCATCAGGCACAACTGTGGAGGAAGAGTAATGCAAAGAAGGTCTTACTCAAGGATAATATAAATATTAAACATTTTTACTTTGTATTGTGTACCTTTTTGTTGTCATCCAGCACAGTGTTCATGCTCTCAATCCATAGTGTATCTATGGGACCATCAAACACCACCCATTTACGGTCTGGTGTTTCAGCTGATGCAAACTCACGAAATGTGTTGGCCACAATCCCATCAGTCCACTAATAATAGGGAAAAACAAAAAGTTAAAAGACTAACAGGAATAAAGGGCCACCTGTTGTCCCAGCTTTACATTAATATTGTAAATACGTAGATGTGAAACAGAATAAATACGAGAGGATCCAAAGCCCAGGTCTACCTCATGGGAAACTAAATCAAACTGTCCAAAGAGCTGTCCCATGGTGATGGACTTTGGGTTCAATGTCCTGAAGATGATCTTTTCCTCCTCACCATACCCTTTCTGATTCATGAGAGTCAGTGTGTCAGCTAGAACGTGTAGCACTTTGGTCTTCCCAGCAAAAGGCTCTCCAACCAACATGAACCTGAAAAAAAAGAATATCTTCATGCAATATCATCTTTCAAATATTACAAGTCGCATAAAATACTGTATAACTGTAAACATACTAAACACGACATCATAATATGGCAAATGTGAAATTGAAATACAACATACCCATGCCTGACTATCATCATCTCATATGTTTGGATCATCTTCTGAATGAAGACCTGTGTTGGCTGTACATTTTGATTTTTACAGCACTCTTCAGCGGCCTCCAGAAACAGCTGCCATGGATATGAAAAAAACAGTTACAATATACATGAGATTATTAATTAATACACAGGTAACATTAGATCTAGGACAAAAGAATACGTAATGGAAGCAAAATATCTGACCTGATAGTCAGCTTCAGGGAGGGAGATGCCTGGGAACAAATCGCTGGTGATTCCATTGAACAGCGGAATATCGTGGGAGAGAAACTTGGGCTCATTGACATCCTTTATGGACCTCAGGAGCTGGATGTTACAACACATGGAAAAAGGTGAACGGGTCAAAAACTGCAAAACTAATTGACAAACTAGAGGATTTCTCAATGAAAACAAACAATATGGACTAATATTTAGGAAATGCATTCATTTCAGCGCAAATACCAGTATGTCCTCATTCTCATCAGGAAACTTGAGCTTGAGGTTTCCTGCAGCCACAAGTACAGCTTTGACAGCCCTCATGCCGTAATCATAATGAAATTGGGAGGAGAGCTGCTCTGAACAGAGCCTGTATGTCATCACAATCTTTACTGACAGTGGTTTGGCATTGAGGAAGCCGTATGAATATAGAGAGATCTCTGCTATCAGGGCGTAGTTGGGAACCATCATAGCCACTGTTCTGAACAACACCTGCACAGAAAAATGAAAAAAATAAGGGTTGTTAACGTGTTCCTGCCATGTTGGACAGTCACACACACACACTTATAGAGAGTATGGTCTAGACTTGCTCTATATGAAAAGTATCTTGAGATTGTTATATAAAATATGAAATGGAATCTATTGAATTCATCCAAAGATGTTACATTATACTGAAGGGGTGTAAAAGCTCCATCAGTGCATTGTCAGCAAGCTAAATAGAATGATTTGATGGGTCTGAAGCGTAGAAGTAGTAACAGCCAAATTAGTCATATCTGACAATGCCAACCCACAATCCCTGATAAAATATTTGTTTGCTAATTAAAGACCTTAAGGTTGTCTGGGAGTTCTGAGCGTCCTGCGTAGCCAGGGTTCATTGTGATGGACACAAAGCAGTTGGGGTTGAGTTTGAGCATGGTCCCTTCAAAGTCAAAGTACTCTAACTTCAGCTCGATGGCCCTCTGGATGCAGAGAACCTGCTGGGCCACTACAGACAGCACCTCCAGCTCAATACGGTTGAACTCATCAAAGCATGCCCATGCACCAGATGAAGCCAGACCTTTAAAAAACTATGAGAGATTGCACCACAACACATGTTAAAAAACGTTTTTGCATAATACTATGGCATTAGAATAGAAATATCCTGCGGATGTTACTTTGCCCATAGCGAGGTAATCGAGTCCATCAGAACAGTTAAAGACCACGCACTGCACAGCTAGAGCTTTGGCAAGATCTTTGGTGGTTTCTGTCTTTCCTGTTCCAGCTGGACCCTCAGGCGCACCACCCAAATTCAGGAAGAAAGCCCCAATCTTAAACAGAAGGACAGGTTAGGTTTAAAATATCTGATCAATCAGCATAATTCCAATAAAAAATGTATTCAGGAAGATGGCTATTAGTCAGATATTTTACCAGGGTTCTGTAGCATCTGTCAGTCAGTGGAGTGATAACCAGGCGTGGTGAGTTCCCCAGGTACTCATAGGCATACTTCACATCACAGTTGATTATGCGAACACGAACATTGTCATTGGTCCAGTAGTAACGAAGCTGGGCTAGCCACTGGAAGTCGGTTTCATTTGAAACACCTGGTAACACATTTTATTCTTAAAGCATTTTTTCTTGGTACTGTTTTCAAACAGTATATGTCGTGCTGTTACAGTCCACTCTGCATTCTGTGCCATTAGGTACCTTTCTCAATAAGATCCATGACCACATCCCTGGCATGGACATCAATTGTGACCAGGGCTCCCAGAGTGGTTCGTGTTTGTTTGGGGAGTTTCCCTCTAACCAGCTCCACAATGTCTTTCAGCTGATTCTGGAGCTGCTGATAGTAGTTCTTTAAACCCTACAGAGAACAAAAGCCCAATTACTATTCTAGCCTTTTCACACGGTGATACTGTTAATATGTCATGATGATCAGAAGTATAGTATAAAGCTCAAAATCAACTTTTTCATCACCTTCCCAAAACTCACTAAGGGGGGCACTAACATCGTTCCCCAGCAGCCACATTGGCAAGGCCGCCTGTAGATGTGTCTGAAGCCCAATTAATCGGCAGACCTATTAATCACTAATCTAAGTCTATCACTACTGGTTTGTACATGTACAGCATTATCTTAATTCATTTTAACTAAATCTTACTAAATTAAATCTTCATAACTTGAACTTTTTATATTCAGAAAAACACTAAACATCAGTTCCATTCATTAAACTGTAATTAATAGTATTTTAAAACTAAAAAAGAAGAAGAAAATGAAATCGTCTACAAAAAGAAAATATGTAAAAACTTACATCAGCCCCTGCTTTGATGGCTTCATGAACTTCCAAGGTCCAGAAAATCTGTGAGGTGCAGAGCACCACCTGCCCAGGCCACTCCTTGACCCACTGGCTCCGTGCAGTCTCAGCGTAGGCCTGTCAGTACAACCTCATATTTATGTTCACACACATAAGAGGAACCACAGAATGTGATCCATACACAAAAATGATGGTATTAGTGTTAACAAATCACAGTAGTGTCTATTATATAAGGTATGTGAAACAGTAATCTCACCACTCTGGACCGAGCTACTACATCTCTGACACTGCGAAGCATCAAATCCTCCACCTGCACCAGCCACTTCTCCACAGCTCCTTTGGCTTCAGCTATAGAGATGAGCTGGATTAGCTGGACACGCTCCCCTTCACTACTATACATGGCCTAGTCAAGAGCAGTATGCAATTTATAAAATGAATGAATTAATTAATTAATAAAAGTTCATCAACCAGGATGTCATGCAACAACAACAATTTGTGTCGACTTCCTTACCTGGATATCCAGATTGGGTAGGAAGTCCAGTTTGGAAATACCCTCAAAGCACTTCTTTAGATGGGGCTGCACTCGCAGTGGGTCCTTTGTCTCTGACAGAATCTCCAGCATTTCATCATTGGACAGGAAGAAGAACCTGGCAGCGGCATTGGTGGCAAGTATCACAATCTGCAATAATAACAAAGAACTGCACAAAAGAAATACTGCAAAATTGTTTTGTTTACCGTGGAAAAAAGAGACGCTTCTTCTCCAGATAGGCATTCAGTCCTTTCATGATGCTATCCAGGAGGTTGTTAGAACCTTGCAGTTTCTCTAGCAAACCAGGCAGCGAGGTTGCTGGAAGGATCTACGATTACAAATCATCAGACACACACAGTTCAGCTTTCAGATTTTCTTTTTGTCAGAATAATGTATTCAGCATAAGCTTTTTTTGATGACTACCTTAGGGTCCTTAATGCAGTGCCTCATGATTTCTTTCCAGTTCTTGTCAACAGTTTGGAAAAGCCGTCCCTCTTCCGGAATCTGCTGCATGATGTCTTGAGAAGAAAAGATGGGCTCAAGATAAAGCCACTGGGCCTGCACCTTCAGCCATTCATCAATTGTTTCCTGGATACGAAGCAGTCGCTCCTCCCACACCTGAGGGCACAGAGCAAACAGTTAAATCTCTGCAAGCAGAGTTAGAATAACTCTCACCTGGTACAACTCCCTTGCAAAAAAATATATATTCTCACTATTATCACTATAAAAGCTGAATAAACTTGGAACATTTTAAGCTAACCTTGATCTCATTTTCAAAGGGTTTGATGAATGGCGAGCCCCTCATAGTCTGAGTCTTCACAATCTGGTCATCTAGCATTGTCTGAATCTCATCCAAGGCGGTCAGGATGGACACTCCGGTCTCTCTGTAAGGTTGATGGTGGAAAGAAATAGCATCCCAAATATGCACCATGGTCTGCATAGCCTTCTCCAGGGAAAACTCCTGTGGAGACACATAGTAAGGGCGTATAGCATTCAGCATCAATTTAATATTAAGGTTTTTATTGATCGCTGTACAGACAAGCACAAAATTTCAGCAGTTCTCACTTTACTAGCAGCAGCGCTGATAGACTCAAACTCTTCCAGATAAGGAGCAAGGTCTTGTTTGAGGACTTTGCGTAGTGTAGTACCAGAGTCAGGAGTGAGGTCATACCCCACTATCTCTGACATTTGGCCCCAGTGACGAGCTCTGATGCCTGGATTACACAAGATGGACACTACAGGGATATGGTTCTGTTGACACAAACACATTGAACATAATGGTTTAGCGTCAACAAACAAGACTTTATGTACTAAACGACGTCATTAATGAGCCCCTTTGAAATGACGTTTACATACTGTACCTTGAACTTTTTGATCTGCTCCATTACAGTAGAGCACAAAAGCACTGTGGGGCTTTCCTGCTTCTTTGGGTCATCCTCACTAGGCCGTTGCCGAGTATTCCCAGCAACCTTCTCCATCTCTTGATCAGCCTTATTCTGTTTCTGTTGGAAAAACTTCAGCATCTTGAACATCTCCCTAAAGAACTCATCCACTTTTACTTCCATGCGCTCGCCATCTAGCTGCTGGAAGGAACCGTCCATCCATCTATTCATTAGGAAGATAAAT
This sequence comes from Morone saxatilis, assembly GCF_004916995.1. Taxonomy (NCBI): domain Eukaryota; kingdom Metazoa; phylum Chordata; class Actinopteri; family Moronidae; genus Morone; species Morone saxatilis. The sequence goes on along the minus strand of NW_023339707.1, from coordinate 16,494,462 downwards.
TGTTATCAGGGGAAGTGTTTTAATGCAAACATTTTAAAACACTTATCAAACTGAAATCCCACCTGTTCTCTGTGAGCTGCCACTTCAGCACATGTCCAAACAGCTTCTGATATGGCTCAATGCGGTCTTTGATAACCTCAACTTCTGGGTAAAATGTTGTATCCCATTTGTAAAAAGCCTCTTCTTTGTTAATGGAGACGATCATCTCCTCAGCCTCCTGGAGAAGTTTCTGAACTGTTTTGACATCTGTTACATACTGCCGAAAAGTGATGACAAGACAATCATTTTCCTTTTGATGTAATAGTACTGCTAGAAATCCACACTAAAATTAGGCTTGAAGAGGATTTTGTAAAATTCAGATCACTACTTAAATTGTACCGACACTGACAAGGAAATTGTAGACATATTTTAACATGACTATAAAATGTACTATTTATTGGCCAGGGGCAGTGACATCGAGGAGTATAGAGATGCTGGAAGGCAGATTTTGCAAGGCTAGCTGTTCCACTCTTTATGCTAAGCTAAGTTAACTGTCTGCTGGATGTAGCTTCATATTGTACAAATACGAGAGTGGTATTGATCTTCTCATATTACTCTCAGTAAGAAGGCAAATATAAAATATCGGAACTATTTCTTCAAGGTTATCTGAAAGTGCTAATGACACTGTACCTGCTGCATCATATCCAGCTCAGAGCAATGCGGGAACTCCTCTATCCTGCGTCCCAACTTTTCCAGCTGTATCATTAATCTTTCTCTTTTAGCAATCAGCTCCTGCTGCCCTTTCTGCTTGGCCTTCTGCATCACCTGTAAAATGACATAGTTATCCAGAGTCAGGTCATCCTTAAAAAACAACCATGATATACAGACACAAAAGCATTACCTCATCACTGAGATCAAAGACATCGAGGATTTTAAGTGGCCAGAGGAAGACGGTCGAATTAAGCTCCATATCCCCTGGCTCAATGATGTGGACCTCCAGGAGGTAAATCAGTCTACAGTAAACTTCCTGTAGAACACAATGTGGCAGTAAATTATGTTAGAATTGATTTTAAGATTACTGGAATTAATATGTTTTAGTGTAAGATACAACAGGGAGAACCAATTATATTCACCTTTATTTTTTCATGAAGCTCTGCAATACCCTTTGTCTTAGTCAAATTAATGTAATCAATAATCTGAGACATGTCATCTGTGTTCTCTGGTATTTTCAGAGCGTTCTGTCTGATGGCTTCAAATTCAGAGCAGATCCTTTGAACAGACACAAAAAGTATTGTGAGAAATCTGAGCATTTTAGACACAGAGAGACAGTTTTGTTAAAGAAGAAGTGACTCACTGTAGAGTTTGCTCACGATGGCTGGTGACCAGTTTCCTCAAAAGTATTTCAGCATAGTTGTTGGCTTTGTTGGCTAGCCCCTGTTTTAGCTCTTCACAGTCCAGATGGACCATTGTGAAGTGGGCTTTTGCTGGGAGGTTGACAATCTCCTTTGACAGAACATGAAACTCCTCCACTTGCTTTAAAAAGCAGCAAGATTACACATTGACAGTTATCAGAAAAACTGGTAACAAGGCAGTAGGTCTATAACATATACAGCATGAATCAAACTCTTTGTTTTATTACCTTAGTGCACTCATCAAAAGAGTGATCCTCTGCCATGAACTTCTCCACTTGAGCCTGTGCAGTTCCATTGACTAGCCAGTCATAGTTGTCAACTGCAAAATACAAAAAAAAGTCATTAATAAATGGAAATAAAATCAGTGGGGTGATAATAGGAAATTATTGGAATATGGAAGCTCACCATAGTTCTGAAAATGCTCGTAAGGTTCCTCTAAACTTTTGCACACGGCGGTCTGCAAAGTGACACGAGCCCAAGAAAGTATGTGATCAGCCACCTTGGCATCCACAAACGAAGATGTGTCTTGTGTCAGCCACGACTGGACCGTCTGTACTCTCTGTGGATCAATGTCAGAGATATCAAAACTTGCTCAAAATACATTTTTACATTAAAAATACCCCAGAAAGAAAACATTTCCTTCAAATGGCTATCGCACGTACATAACCTCACCTGCAGTGTATTTGTGATGGCATTAAGAATCTCAAAAACAGCAGCTTCCAGATCTTGTAAGGTGGGATAAATTTCCATCTTTTCATCATCAAATGTCAAGGCCATACGAAAGACTGGCAAGAGATGGCGATTGCTTGGATCAAACAGACTGACAAACTCCTCTACACTTGTCTGAAGGAGGGATTTCAACTGGGATTTTACAAAAGAAAAATGATAGTGAGTACATTTGTAATCGGGGGAATTACATGTCACAGAAGCACATTAGCTGATTAGTAACATGTATTTTCATAAAGTCATGAGATTATTGCTTACAAAATTCCTTGACCAATTCCATTTACTACACATGCAGCATTAAAAAACACAAACCTTGACAAGTTTCAGTTGTCAAGGTGTCTATAAGTGGACTTTTATGTTTCATGTTTCCAACAACTGGGTTGCTAAAAATACAACGTAGGACAGTACAACATAATGAATACTATATTCAAGTGCAGTTTTTGATTTCAATATTTAGTGAAATAACCGTAACTTTAAATTGCTCATGTTGACTTTTCTCCAGTCAAATCCAAGCCCAAAATCAAATCAGCATTATCTCACCTGATTGGAGATGAGGGTGGACGCACAGTCGTAGAAGGAGTCCAGTTTCTCCTCTTTAACACCATTCAGCGTATCTTTACTTGTTAATAAGTGGATGATTTTGGGGAACCAGGTATTCATGATCCGATCTTCGGTCCTCTTACACTCCACAGCCATTTTGTTCTGTAGGCTTTTACAGTCCACGGGTCCTGAAGCACTGAACCAGCAGAAGACAAAATTAAATTTAAAAAGAACTTTTATTATGATATCATAGTTATGGGCTTATTGTAGCTGTGTCATTTTGCATTCAGTCTTTCCATACCTGCACCCTGAAAAATCAACCAGGACCAGTGGAGAAAACATTTGGTAGCCAATATCCAAGACAGTTTGCATTACCGGATGAAGAATGTGCAAGTTTGTTTTTATCATCTTGCGGCTTCTGATAAATCTATCATGCCAAGGTTGAGAGAAATCAAGAATTCTGCAAAAAATGCAAAAAAAGTGCATTAAAAATAGACAACTACTATTAGGTTATTGTGCATCATTTGTGTACATTAGACACTCACTTTGGCTGGGTGGCTTTTCCTGCGATAACCCCTTCTTTGTCTGGATTCTTTAAGTCTGTGTCCACTAGAGGGAGGGAATATGGAATAATGACATACTACATGCAGTCTGCAAGCATATACATACATACATAAACAAATAACTGGCAATACCTGTGTGCTTGACCAGGACACTGTTGTAGTCATCGCTGACTTCTTTGCAGAGCTCCTGTAGTAGTTTTTTTGTCTCAGGGCTCTCTTTAAGTTTAGGCGGGACTCGGGCAACAATGGAGTCCAACAAACGTTGCTGGACTGGAACAAATGGGCAGCTCTCCATGCACCGCTTCTTCAGGAACATGTAGTCCATCTTCAAATGGGACCAGCATAAAATAGGAGAGGCATGACAAAAATATACATAGGGTAGGTCTCTTTACAGGTCAAATTTAATAGTGAAAAGACAACTTACCAATCGCTTCCGGCTATCACTCAGCATCTGTAAAGCAATGATTAGAATACACATTATATTGTGGACTGTTTTAATATAAATGTATATTTTAAATGTCTGCAGAGGTAGGTAACTGGCATACAGTAGATGGAAACTGTGGCTCTAGTGGCTGGCTGGGCACTGCTTCGCTCTCGCTGCTCTGTCTGTGAGCCTTCATCGCTCTAGACACCCTGTAACAATTCAGTCAACATACTGTCACATTGCACACCAATATAATGATATAATCATTAATGATTTACATTAGATCATCCTCCTTTAGTTGAGGCTATCACTGAGGCACTGACAAAAGTGAACAGCCGAAGTGAAAACATACATTATCATATGGAATCGCTCTTGTTGCACTTTACTCCTCCTGTGCCTCAGCAGTTTCTTGTCAACAGCTATCTTCGTCGCCATATCCTCCTTCACTGCAGCTGCCTGTCCAACCTCATCCCGCATGTCTTCAATCGGGGGCAGGACTGGAAACTTTGACATGCCCTTCGCCGCCGAGGCTTCGAAAACTTCGGGAGCGGTGGCCATTCCTGTAAACAGCAAGCCACTGACAAGAACCAGAAGATAAAACAACAAAGTTTACAGCTGTTGCTTGTTGAGGCTCAGGTAGCTTCGTTAACGTTGCAGCTGTTAGCTTTAGTTCTCTGGTTACATTTAACAAGCTGACGTTATGTTTTTTATTACTATTATTTAGTTGCAATAGTTATTAGCCATCCCTTTACCTGCTCTTTCATTCAGTATCCTCTCGCTTTGGTTATCTGGTCAGTAACTACTTGACTAACATTATTTTATTAACGTTACATCTGAAGGCAGTAAAGTTAACAGCGTCGTTACCGTGGAAACAACAAACAGGGTAGCCATAGGATGGAGGCGGGGCTCGTCATGTTGATTCCCGTTGCTACGCGCTGAGGATCACGGAACTTTTTCACAGCAGCCCCTTGACATTAAATAGTAGGGTAATCACAGGTGCTACCAACCAGACTGATTAAGGTTCTGTTCGAGTTAGTGTAACTGTGCCTTTCCAGTGAGACAACATGCGTAATAGCAGCACCCTGACTCTGTCTGACCTGAATGGTACTGAATCTTAATTAGTATCACTGTTAACACCGGTGTTTAGCCTATAATTTAATGTCAGAATGGCTGCTGTGAAAAAGGTATATTGTCTGAAACACAAAACGACATTAAAAAGACAAGAAATACATGTTATAGATACAAATACAACAATAATATATTATAGTAATGTCAAATATGGCTGGATAAACATATTTATTCATTAAAAATATTTGTTATGTGTTATGTGTGATATGCCTTACAACATAAAATCCAATTTTCATCTTTATAGTTTTATGAAATTAAAAATAGAACTATTAAATTTAATTTTATAAATGTTTTATTGTTTCTTGTGGGTGAGAGCATAATGGTGTTTGTATAGTGGAGATTTATCTTCCTGCAATTCTTCTCTAATTGTGTCCTCTCTCCTCTCTTGTTCATCGTGTACACTAATGACTAGTGTAGTGAGTTTAACAACAATCACACTGTAACGTTTGCAGGTGACACAGTCATAATGAGCCCATTGGACAATACTGAAATGTCTCATGGTCCCGTTTTACACTATTCTTTGGTGTAAAGAAGCTTTTTTTAGAACTGATTGTGGCTAAAGACTAAAGACATGTGCACTGATTTCAGACACCACCATCCAGCTCCTGAAAACACAATTATAAATGGACAAGAGGTTGAGATTGTTGAGTCTTACAAGTATTTGGGCATCATAATTGATAGTAAGTTGACCTTTGTAAGGCACACAAATATGCTAAGAAAAGACAACAATGTCTTTTTTGTCTGAGAAAGCTAGCCAGCTTCGAGGTTGACAGATCCCTGATGACATTGTTTTTAATCTAAATATAAATCTTTTATTGAGTCAGTTTTTATTTTTTTATGTATTTGCTGGTATGCTTCTCTCAACCTCAAACTGAAAAACTCATTATCAATAGTGAATAAGGTCAGCAGTAAAATCGCTGGGACTCAGAAGACAAAACTATCTGAAATGTACAACAAACATCCTCTAAAGAAGGCAGAATCCATCATATCTGACTGTCCCCAACCCCTGCACTCAGAATTTAAGTTACTGCCCTCTGCTCCCCGGCTCAGACAATCACTAGCCAAAACTAACAGAAATAAATTCTCTTTTATACACTCTGCTATTTCTCATCTCAACTCTGTTAGGAATGGTTAACATCAGCACACCTCCACCATGCCTGTTCTGACACTAATGCGTGCTCGACTTTGTACTCATGTTTTTATGTGTTTTAATATGTGTATTCATGTATGGGTGTCCTTTCATTTTTTTCTGTTTGTCTCAACCTGTGTTGCTGTTGGTGTGATGGTGTAGTTATTTTTATTGCTACTGCGACGAAATCAATTGCCCCTCAGGGACAAATAAAGATACGGAACATAAATCTGAAAGAAAATGGTTACAATAATGTGAAACACACTACTGATATTTATTGTCTTCCTTTAAGAAACAGGGGTTCTAGTATCCCTCTGCTATACCTCAGGCAGTCTAAAGTTTGGTCAGTAGAGGGCCCTTTAGTCCATGTTATTGCAAGTGCCTTCTCAGTCTCATGTGTTGACTGCAGCTGCTAAGTTGTGCTGCTATTTGTGACGTGATGCAATGCACTGTAGACACATTCCTATTAATCCTCCTATGAATAGTAGGATTGAGACCACTGTATGATGTAGGATAGAGAGAAAATACACTAAAAGAAGGAAGAAGAAGCTTTACTTTATTAATCCCCATAGGGAATTTATTTATTTAATGTTTTACACACATAGGCCCGAAATACAATCCCCCCCACACACAAAGGGCTTATAGACACACAAATGTGAAGAGATGGTGGAGCGATGGGCGGAACCACTAGACTAAACTACTCAATGGTATATAACATAGTTTAACACCTTTGACAGCTACAGCAATAAAATGCTGCTTATACACTGATGCACCATTATTAACAATCTAATAATGTAATAAAAATAATTTATATTTGTTGCAATACCTTTAACAGCCACTCAATGGAATACAATTTGTTTGTTTTTTTTGGCTGGTGAATGAAGCAAACCTTCCATATTACACCAGCATTAGGTATATGTAATAGTAAAAGTCTAAAACACAGGAAAAAGTGTTTTAGTTTTTAAACTGCCCCAGTAAAAGCAGGGTGTAAAAAAAATTATACATTTCTATATATATATAAATATAGTATATGTGCATTATGATGTGTTGTGTCAGTGTATTGTGATGAGTAATGTGAGTATAGTATTGTCACCATGTAAACTGTGTGGACCACAGGAAGAATAGCGACCGTTATACAGAAGCTAATGGTGATCTTAATAAACAAACAAACAGATGTCAGCAACCAACCAATACAATGAATGATGATACAATGAAAATCCGGCTATTTCTTCCTTTTTCTTTGAAACGGCTAATAAGATTAGCATAAATCTATATGGAGGATATGTAAACACATGTCATTGCCTTGAGGTAAAACCACAGTTCTCAAATAAATTCATGCAATGCGATTCCTTTCCTGCAGGGGGCAGCAGCAGTACGCAGGTGGCGTAGAGTTTTACCGGAAACAGGCCAGAGGCAGCAGCAGCAGAAGAAGAAGAGGCTCTCCTCCGGTCGCTGGCTAGCTACTGCTGGGAAGTAGCGACAACATTTTCAGGTATTGTGAATAAAGTAACCATAATATGTGTATAGGACTGTAGATGCATGTCGATGGGAGACATTGAAGAAGAACAGCACTCGTTCCGGATGTGTGTATTCGATATAAGTGCTACAGAAAGGCTGACGTTGTCTTTGTTTTGATCCGTGTTGACTAAGTCAGGCTTCAATGTTGTGTTTTTCACCGAAGGCCCAAACTGTTGTGACTAAAGATTTCCGCTGCTGTTAAACTAAAGAGCTAATTACCAAAACCTCCATGACGTTATATAATTGTCCTTACCACGAATTCAATGTTCTAAGTGCCCGAAAAAGTCATTGTGTCACACGAACTCACAAGATATCCCTCTGCACCTGTTCAGGATATCATCATAATGAGTTATGCAGAGAAGCCGGAGGACATAACGAGAGAAGAGTGGATGGATAAACTCAACAATGTCCACATTCAGAGAGCTGATATGAACAGGCTCATTATGAACTACCTGGTGACAGGTGAAGTACCGGTCTTTATTTTTTTACTCAATCAGTTGTCTGTTAAGATCAGTTCTGTAGACATTTGCTGTGCTCGAAGGGGTAATGTTCAGGATTTCACACCGTCTTCTGTTCAACAGAGGGCTTTAAGGAGGCAGCGGAGAAATTCAGGATGGAGTCTGGAATAGAGCCTAGTGTGGACTTGGACTCCCTCGATGAAAGAATTAAGATCAGAGAGATGATCTTGAAGGGACAGATCCAGGATGCCATCGCACTGATCAACAGTCTGCACCCAGAACTGCTGGATACCAACCGTTACCTCTACTTTCACCTACAGGTAAAATACAACTCAATGCCTCTCATCTTGCAGAGATTTAATAATGTAATTTCTACTGCCTGATTTACTACGTCTGTTTTCACACACTAATGCCCCCTCTTGGTTTTTGTGTTTGCAGCAGCAGCATCTGATTGAGCTGATTCGTTTGAGGGAGACCGAAGCTGCCCTTGAATTTGCCCAGTCCCAGTTAGCAGAGCAGGGGGAGGAGAGCCGAGAATGTCTGACGGAGATGGAGAGGACACTGGCCCTGCTGGCATTCGACAACCCTGAGGAGTCACCTTTTGGAGATCTGCTCAATATGATGCAGAGACAAAAGGTGGGGTCAATGCATATTAGTAGAGAAATGCATATTGGCTCTTCTTTTTCGCCAATGTTATTTTCATATACAAACTACAACAAACGACTGCAGCAAAATTATCCAGCAAAAAGGTTACACAATTGACTATTGGCATCAGGGGGGCTAATAGTTTTGACCCTGGTAGTTTTTGTTTTTTGTGAAATAATGTGTGCAAAGTAAAATAATGTAAGCATCCAAAATAAAACTAGGATGTTTGAAAAAGCTGTGTTAAAAA
>NW_023339707.1:16477644-16485593 GCF_004916995.1 Morone saxatilis | reverse complement strand
TAATAGCACTTGGGAAATACTTTTCATATAAATAGGTCAGTTCCAACTGCATGCCACCTGGAATTTGTGAAACTAAAAAGGTTATTCTGCATCTGTTCAGTTAGTGGTGCAAAATGTTTTAGGAAAAATGGCATTTTTTTCAAACTAATTACATACAAATTCCTTGATCTGTCTGTGTCTGTCTATGTTGCACTTTTTTTTTTTACATTATTTCTCGGGGTATGACATGCCTCTTCCACTGTGTACTATTGACAGTATACAAAGCAATAACATGTCCACATGTCTTTGTCTTTCAGGTATGGAGTGAAGTGAATCAGTGTGTGCTCGACTATGAAAACAGAGAGTCAACACCCAAGCTGGCCAAGCTCCTGAAGCTACTGCTGTGGGCCCAAAATGAACTTGACCAAAAGAAAGTGAAGTATCCCAAAATGACAGACCTCAGCAAGGGAACCATTGAAGACCCCAAATAAGGACCCACAGTGAAAACATACCACAACATTACAAAATGGACACATTTCCTTTATCTATTTATACCCCAAACAACTGACTCATATAGAGTACAACCTTTTCTTTTTTGTAAGGGTTGATTTTTGATACTTTAATAACTTAGAATGTGCAAACTGGATTAATGGCATTTTAAAACAATTTCTCACACTAAAGTAACAATGCAGACCATTATTTTACTTGGTATTATAATTTACATATTTGTTTATGTAAAATTAGTACACTAGTTTTTCTGTCTGTCGGCAGGGAAAGTTGTTGGCATGGGAGGATGTGAATAAAGCCTAAATTAGGCTGTCACTTTCTGTGTGTGACCACTTAGAATGGGTTAATTCTGATGTTTAGGGAAAATGGTTGGCTCAGTGTGCACTGCCTCAAATAAACACAAACCTTTTCCTTATAAAAAAAAACATACACATTTCAGCTTGTAGTCATTTAGCTAGTCCTCTATGTGATGGCAATAGCCAAAGCAAGATATTGGGATGTTTCAAACTACTGTGACTTTGAAAATTCAGCTTTAGATTGGTACTGCATTATTGCCTGAGACATTACAAGAATATGTGGACATAGACAAGATCATCAGCTACCGTGATGTATAGCTTACATCGCGGGAGCAATTAACAAGTGAGACATGATGCGATTCCTGGAATGATAAGAACTTTGCAGCATACTGTGACTGTGCAAGCTTAAAGGCAGCCTCTGTTTCATAATGTTATACAATATCACAGAATATATTAAAAGATGTGAATGGATAAATCTATGTCCACAGACATGGAGACACTTTTACAGATGGATTATTTACATGTATGGAATAAGTAGCTCTTTCGCTGAATTTGATGTGCTTTTTTTGCTGGGATATTATTTTGCAATAAAAGTGAATTTTTAAACTGCGCAGATCATAAAGGAATGAAAAGCTTGGTGTGTTTTTAATCATTACTACTATTTAGTCCTGCACTGACAATTTCGCTTAAGTATTAAAATGTTAAAAGTAAAAGTACTGTGTAGAATAATGTCTTCTTTGACTTATACTACCACATATTATTATTATTATTGGAGTATTATTACTGATTAATTCTACAGTTGTAGTTGGTCGAGTAAAACTATAAAGTAGAACACTTTATACTTTTACTCCACTACATTTCAAAGGTAAATGTGCTTTTTACTCCACTGCATTTATTTAACAGCTTTTGTTAGTTACTTTACAAATTAAGAATTTGCATTAAAAATATATAAGCTCAAAAAATGCAATGGATCATTATACATTAACACAGTGGTTCCTAACCTGCTGGGCTAGTGACCATAAGTTGTTAGCAGCTCCACCAAAGAGACATCTAAGCTCTGAACTGTTAAATGAATATCTGAGGCTCTAAGGTAAAACTCATATAACATATATAGAAATTCAAACTTGTGACATTTTTTTCTTCCTAATTTTTCTACTTTTGCTTCTTTAAATAAGCCTAAATGTAGCTAATAATACTTACTCACTTGGGATTTTAAAAGCTTTTACTTGACCTAAAAGACTCCTTGCACCACTTCTAAGTAGTACTCCAGGAACTATACTTATTTACATCCCACCACTGTGAATTGGTACAAAGCAGTTTTACCAAAAATCCATTATTATAACGGAGTATCCTAATTATACATATATATATATAAAAGCTGCTACTTTATCTCGAGTATATCTTCCACTCCACCATCAACCATTACCCCCACACAGACAGTGAGAGCTGCTAAAAGTTGGGCTGAATGCAGACTATTATATAACGCTCACTCATATGGCCAGCAGCTATTGAAACAAGCTCGCAGGCAGCAGACTGCGCATTATCTCTGCCCCACAGCAGCTTCTCCTCAGCGCGGGCACCATCACGTCTTCATCCGGCAAGGACAGGTCAGGAGGAGGAGGAGGAGGAGGAGGAGGAGGAGAGTACATCCTGGTGCTCCAGCGATGCTCCCAGAGACGACACAGACACATTTACTATATTGCACCGTCATGCTTGGAGAGTGACCGAAGCCCTAGAGGCGTCTCTCTCTCTCCCTCTCTCTCTCTCTCTGGGTTTTTTTTTTTAATTATTTTTTTGTTGTTGTAATGGATGATTGAGGACAGCTGGAGTCGGGTTTTTTTTTATTTTTTTTATTTTTTTTTACTGAAGAGACTAAAATCACTTCCTGGATAACCCTACCGATCAGAGGAAGAACTGCGGCTCGGCCGGTGGAGGAGGCAGTAGAGGAAAAAACTGACACGTGGATTACTCCTCCTAGGGCATCAAGGAAAAACAGACCTCCTCCTCCTCCTCCTCCTCCTCCTGTAGCCTCGTAGCTCAGCTCCGTTAGTCCACTTTTACAGGTTATGGATTAAAATACCGAAACGCACACGGGGGATGTGATTGCGGAAATACTTTAAAAGAGGAGGGTTGTTGTTGTTTTCTGTACACGGTTACTTTTTCTGACTGATCGACCGGAAAGAAAAGTAAAAAAACAGAAAACAGCCGACGCGGTTGAAAGGAGGCTGCTGTTAGCTCGCGTTGAATGGCAGTTATTCAAAAACATGGCAAGAACTATAGTCCAGATTTGGTCTGTCACAAGGAAAACCATCCGTCGGACAAGATCGGAGTCCCTGGATGTTACAAGAAGTGGCCTGAACACACCACCTGGTCCAGGTAAAGAGAACCCTCATACAGAAATCACGATACAGTGTATTGAAATTGTTTGCTCGTGTTTACTCGTGTCATCAGCGACTCAACAGGCTAAGCAATCTCCCCAGGGGCCCCCAACGTGAGCTGTGTTTAATCTTTTGTGTGTGTGTGTGTGTGTGTGTGTGTGTGTCCTACATCAGAAAATATAGACGTCCTTTTGTAACCAAAGTGCTTCTGTATCTGCTAGTAAAAAAATGACACGTATCATATCTGGTGCTCAAGATGTCAGCAGCAGTCAGTGCCACATAGGTCAAATGGTTTGTGAAGGAGGAAGTAAGTTGGGCTTACTTTGTGAAAAATGTAGTCTCATAAAATATCTGTTCAGACACCAAACACCCTTTCTTTTGAGGATGTTGCACATATTCCCTATAGATTTGATTTTAAATGTATTTTATCCTAAATGTAACCCTAAAGAAGATAGAAGCCACTTTATATTGGATGTGTTTAAAGTGCAGTAGTTCCCTCAGTTAGACATAAGACATCCCCTATCTACTAAGTCCAAAGTTTGTCCCCCAGGTGTTGCCTATAGTTCAACCAAGAATTTGTACAGTTCAACCCCCTCTTCTTCCCCTCCTTTCGCAGGCCAGTGGCGAGGGTATGGACAGTGGTGCTGCTGCTCGGGACATGCCTCCTGTACTGCGCCCGTGTGGCGATGCCCATCTGCGCCGTCAGCATGGCAGAAAAGTTCAGCTGGAGCAAGAGGGAGTCCGGCATGGTGCTGGGCAGCTTCTTCTGGGGCTACTGCTTCACCCAAGTGTTCGGAGGCTACGTCAGTGACCGGTGGGTGACGTTGGAGCCCAAACAGTAGTCGTGCTGTGAGATAATAGAGGGATGAGGATAATTAATTCTCTTTACATAGATGTCAGCTTTGATATGAATGCTGATAGTGACACTTATTTTTCAATTGGCACCTGTTAATGCTTCCTGCTTGTGAGCTATGATTTGCATTTGCAACATTACTGGCAGTGACGCAAACAGCCCATTTGTGTTTGTTCGGGCGAGTCAGATAAAACGGATAATGTGGTGAATGGAGACGGATGTTTTCTTTGTATTATCATGTTGTTAACTGTTGTAGGCTCACGGTGTCATAAACAGGCTGTGTAATGTGTTTGAAGAGCTTTATTTGCTCCAGAATTGTCACTTTAAAGTTAAGAGTCTATAATGATTCCTCAAAATGCTTGGTCTGTGAGTTACCACACATCCACAGTGCCTAATTTTACTTTTACAAACATGTATGGCGTAGATAATGCAGGCAGAATTACTATTTTCTACTTACCCTTTGATCTAGTGTGCAAGAGATCAACGTTGTGCCACCGCTCACAACCTTTTTCTAATATAAGCACAGATGTTAAAGCTAACGCTCTACATTCTGTGTACACAGGGTGGGAGGTGAGAAGGTCCTCCTGCTGTCAGCAGCTGCCTGGGGGTCGATGACAGCCTTCACTCCCATCCTGGCCCACTTCTGCTCCCAGCCAATCCTCTCCATGACACTGGCCCGCTTTCTTATGGGCTTGTTGCAAGGTGAGAGGGACGGCTTTTGAAAAGAGAGCGTAAATAAGATGAACTGCAATCCTGAAATTACTATATGTCATTTGTGAACACTTTTTTTCAAGGTGTAGAGAGTTCATAATTAAGTTTGATCGCAGCAGGGAAGTCCAGTTTGGCAAGTTTTACTTTCCCTTGTTTTTTATTTGGCTTGAGAATAGCAATTAATATTTTACGTGGGTGGGGTGATCTGGGAGTGTCTTTTAATAACTTTTGGCAACAAGCTCTTGTTACAAACACAGGTGTTGACATTTTTGTTTGTTTTGTGTGATGAGGCAGTAAAACCCTACTTCTACTTCCTTTTTGTTCTTCCTGGAATATCTTTCTTGCTAATCATTAACAGATTATATTTTGTTTCCTGATTTTAGGAGTTCATTACCCCTCTCTGGCGAGTCTGTGCTCTCAAAAGGTGGTGGAAAGTGAGAGAGGCTTCCTCATGAGCACCGTGGGTAGTGGCTCCTACCTGGGGTGAGTCAAGTGTTGTGTAATAAATAGAGGGAATGGTGGGAAAGGGATGAGTGTTCCTCCTAGAAAATCACTGTTGTGAAGTGCAAATCGTTTCCTTTTGAAATCTGTGGCTATTGGGATCCAACAATCACTTCTAATACCCCCTTCTATAATCTATGTGCAGATAGCCAGTTCAGCCTGATATTTGTTTGTTTTCAAAGTTCAGCTCATGTCATGAACATTACTTTACTGTGTTGAAACAAAGGTGTGTAACTTGTCATGCCTTGTTGTGGCTTTTTTTTTTCAGAACTCTGGTGATTGGAGGGGCTGGCTCCCTCATGTTGGACCTGTATGGCTGGGAGAGCGTTTTCTATGTGTCTGGTCTCCTCTCAGTCCTGTGGGCCTACTGCATGTGGAAATATCTGCTCAAAGGAGAAGGTATGGGAGGCTTTAACAGACCGTATCTGCGGTGTCACTGCACGCTCCTATCTTGCAGCTGCTTATTTGTATAACTGGAGTCAGTGTCCTCTTGTATGCCCACGTGCCTGTGTTCATCTGTATTTGCAGGGCCTATCATCACCCTGGAGTCCCTGGGAAGTGGTGGGCCCCAGTCCAAACTGTCAAAAAGACATTGGTTACGGCTTCTCAAGCAACCTGCAGTCTGGTGAGATGAAGATAAAGGGAGTGTGCGTGTGTGCATGTGCAGTCCTCTGTGTGCATGTGTTTATTTTTGTACTCTGTGCAGCTCCTTTGTGTCCATAGGCACACAACTGTTTGTTTGTTTTCATATTCAGACGAATGAGCAGCTTTAATTTTGCCTGTCTTACAGAGCTTGAGTCAGGAAGTCGTATTATAATCCTGTGGCTACATTACAGCAACATCCAAAGTCTCAAATTGTAGTTTTTAGCATATCGAGTTAAGGGCTCATCCAGAAAATTATATAAATATTTATAAGAATAATTTCAGAGGAAGAATGTAGAAATATATAAAAACATATCTCGAGGTTTGCAGATACGTTATTGAGGAGGTTTCTATAATACAACCGCTTCTGTAGACTGAGATCCAGATTTTATATACCGGATTTTAGAATAGCAAGCTTAGTCTATGGTTGCCTCAGCTGTCTGTTAATGTTTCTGATATTGAGTTTTTCCATGTCCTTCCAGTCTCTCCCTATGGCCCAGATATTTATATACTGTAATGCAACGGATATGCTCTATTTCCAGTGACAGGGAGAACCTCAGTGGTTTTATTTGATGTTTCTGGTCCACCTTCAGAGTGACAGATTAGATGACAGTTTGATGGCTCTGGGCTTAAAATATTCACAAACTCTTGATACTTTCAACCACATGCTACTTGCCTTAACACAGACGTGATTTAGACAGAAATACAATAGATGTCAGACAAGTAGCACAGGCACAAGCTTCTGTCATGATACGGTGCTCAAAGAAGAAGAAGAAGAAGCTCAAGAGACTGAGCAACCATTGGTATTTGTAAATATAGTTTCAATGCACTTATTTTCTCTGTTTCCCTCTCTCTTCATGTCCTGGACCAGTGCTGTGATAGTTACGCACCTCTGCACAGCTAGCACCTTCTTCACTCTTTTGTCTTGGCTGCCAACATTCTTTAAAGACACTTTCCCCGATGCCAAGGTAACCAGGCTACCTTTTCATCCTCTCTTTGATCACATATTAGACCTTAAGATTACGGCTGTGTACTTAAAGGTCCAGTGTGTAGGTTTAGCCGCATCTAGCGGTGTAGTTGTAGATTGCAACTCACTCATCACACTCTAGAAACAGTGGTTCAACATAGGCGACCTGCAGTGTATGTAGATATAAACGGCTGATTCTAAGGTAACAAAAACATAATAATTCCCACATTTAGGTGATAATACACTAAAGAAAACATAGTTATGTATATTATATTCCATTTCTGCCAATAGAGCCTTCTAAATGTTACACATTGGACCTTTAAGGATGATTTATAGTTGTACGTCGGCTCTACATCGAGCCCATGCAAATTACGTACACCATTATGAGCATTTATACCTGTGTGCTCTTCAATCTGTCTTGTGTTTTCCTCATTTCTTTAGTTTTGCATGTAAGCATGCTAATATTCGCTTAGGACTAAACTCAAGATGAAAAGTCAGGTGATCACTAAATTCATTACACTGCATCGTCTGGAAACCATGAATGTCTAAAGAACATTTTGTGCCAGTCCACCTGGTACATAAATACAACCTTTGACCTACTGGTGGCATTAGATAAAGAGTCAGGGCATGATCAAATTTGGTAGGCTTCATCCTCTGGGGGAAAATGCATGTCTGATATCTCAAATTTCATGCAATCCACTACATGATGAGAAATATTTCAGTCTGAATCAAAGTGGTGGACCAACCCAAAAACAAATACCAGACAAGTACCTAACACCCTATGAGAAATGACCTAATACTCCGTGTTCCCTGCTGTTTCTGGTCAAGTTCATTCTCGCCCATAAAACATGTTGTCTGTCCAGGGTTGGGTGTTCAATGTCATTCCCTGGTTGGTGGCCATACCCTCCTCCCTCTTCAGTGGCTGCCTATCTGACCACCTCATCAGTCAAGGTAGGGTAACAGATATCAGAATAACTCTAATGATAAAGCAGCTGTATAATTCTGTGTGCTAATTTTTCTCTTGATCCCCACAGGCTTCGATACAGCCTCAGTGAGGAAGTTAATGCAGGTACAATATTCAACATTTGCCTTCTGAGTGTGTGTGTGTGCGTGTG
>NW_023339707.1:16470160-16477591 GCF_004916995.1 Morone saxatilis | reverse complement strand
GTGTGCGTGTGCGTGTGCATTTTATCTGTTTAGTCTCATTTTCTTCCATTGAGTCCAAAGTGTATGGATGCCCTGTTTTCTCTTAACACACAATGAATTCTGTAAGATTTTGATTTATGTGTCTTTGTGTGGATTCATTCCTCTGTTAGTTTTTCTCCATGGGTGTGTCCAGTGTGTTTACCCTTCTTCTATGTGGCAACACCACGTTCCCCTGGGCTGTAGCATTTGTGTCTGCCACAATGGGCCTCACCACCTTCAGTCACAGGTACTGGCATCTCTCACCCTCTATCTCTCTCCCTGAAACCAGCTGCTTTTTTTGGATTAAATGTGATGTCCCCAAGAGTCAGTTTGTCTGTTTTGTATTGCTGTTTTGTTTTATATGCTCCTTGGTGGGACCATTTTATAACCATTACATTCATTTTCATATCTATGAGGGCAGATCCAAACAGCAGCCTCTTAGACATTACAGTACAGTCTTTTTTTTTTTTTCTTTTTTTTTTTTTAACAACTTAAGGAAAATTGCCAACACTAGGACCGTATCACCTTTTATTTCTCCTGGGAAAGGTTATGCTTGCGGAGAACTGGTCATTAATATCTACTTTAATGTTTAATAAGGCTTAATCAATTCCAAAACAGTTTAGCAAACATTACTCAAAAGGAAGTAAATAGTGCATTTGTTGTGGACTATTTTCAGGTACAGATTAGTACACATTTGGTGTAAACAATGGAGCTCTGTGACTCAGAGGAATAAGATATATATATATATATATATATATATATATTACAGCTCCTCAGACAATACTTGAAAGAATCAGTTAGCTGCGGGTTTGGTGGGATTTGTTGATAATAACAAAAATATCACCAGACTTGTCCTTTTTTAAACCTGAGTCTGCGTCCTTCACATGATTGCGTACTAAGAAAGAGTGAGTCACTACCGAGGCAGTAACAAACACTGAAGCAATATATGACTGCAAGAATGAGGAAGCATCAGCTGTGTGGTGTGATAACACCTTCTGATACTGTATGACCTCACAGTTTGTTGTGTGTTTTTTTTGGTTGTAGTTTAATTATGGCAGTTTTTGGAGATTAGTTTATTTTGTCCTTTTTTTTGTTTTTTACTGCAGGACATCTCATGTTCTTAATATTTATACAACACAGTAGGTTGTCTCCAAGTTAATGCTTTATAATGTAATTTTACATTTTAATATTAGTGGTATTAGTACTATAAATCATGTAAAAAAACAAAAAACCTCTTCTGAAAAAAGCCAATCAATTGAGTTGATTTGTCACATCTAATCATATAAGGTACAATCAAAGTTAGACTACTCTTCAATATTTCTAATATGTCTCAAGTTGGATCTCACATTTGTGGATCCACAGTAACACTGTTATAATGAACTTAGACAATCACGCATGTTCCTGACTTGATAAGTACAATACAGAATGTGCAAGGAACAATACAGATACAGTTGATGATAACAGGCTGGGAACAGGATATAGACCACAGTGCTCTTCAATTCAGGAGGCACAATGTGTTAGTTCAGCACCTTATAAGATGAAATGGCTTATGACATGCCTTTCTTTTGCAGCGGTGTATCTGTAAATGTTCAAGATCTTGCTCCTTCTTGTGCTGGAGCTTTATTTGGTGAGTTAAAATAACATTTCATAAAACTGTCATTATCATGAAACATTTCAGCCCTGATCATTCAATTTTACATGTGTGTATCTGCATTTCTTTACAGGTGTTATGAATACATGTGGTGCTTTCTCAGGTGAGTTTTTGACACCGAGAGCTAATGTCTGTAATCAGTCTTTCACCAGCGGTTGCTAAATTATTGTTTTCGCCTTCAACAAGTCTATTAAATGAAATAATTCATCCACTTCTCTAAATTCAAACTTTGAGCCGATGTGTCTCCTGTCAGTCATGCTGGCTCCTATGTGCCATGCATATTTCATCAAAGGAGCATTAATGGAGTTTGTGTCAGATGAATAATACAGGGAACAGAGAATGACAGTTAGTGGTCTTGTGAGGGGTGTGTAATTGACATTTTCTCTGTGGGAAACTGAATAATCACATAGAAGATGTTGTGTGCTTTGTTTATATCTTTATGATTTATATTAATGGTGATTCTGTGTGTTCCTGTGCAGGGGTCCTGATGGTGTATTTCTCGGGGTATCTCATCGAGGCCACAGGCTCATGGGCGACTGTGTTCGCCCTTATCACCACAGTCAACCTGCTGGGGCTCTGCACATTCCTGGCTTTCGCCGAGGCCCGTCGAGTCGACATTGACTCGAGTAAGATCCGCCACCACAACATCCACATCTAAACTATCCGTCATCAAAGGGACTAGAATGATACTCCCCAGGGAGAGACGACCTTGAGCAACCAGCAGCTTGGAGAACATTGGAGAAGTAGCCAATGGATAGCAAGTAGCACACGGATAAAGCCTGCATATAACATCTGGAAAACTCAGGCTCTGTTTCTGGTTGAGGAAGTACTGCAACAGCTACTGAAAAGCACACAGCACAGTCTGCACAATGTTACTGAAACATCTTGTGGAAAAAAAAAAAGTCTACACTACCTCCAGGTCCCAGCTTGTGCAGCGTGTGGTGGTTAAACAGTTGCTGGGCTGCTGTTTATGCTTCCAGAATGTGTTACAAAAAACGTCATGGAAATTGTTATCCGGTGTGTTTTGTGTGTGTGCGCGTTGAAGGAGCTGTGCGAGTGATGGATGTGTTAGTCTCAGGAGCTCTCTGACAGTTGTGACAGACCAAGGTGGTGTGTTCTTACCCTGCGGGGATGGGGGAGGTGGTGCGGGCACACGGTGGGTGACGCAGGGAGAGTCCAGCCTCTCGTACCTGGATTCTTTTATTAGTACGAACCACTCACCCGTCGCTGAGTGAACTGTCTGAGTGACACCTCATTACCCAGCCACTAATTACTTGGCAGGCCCTCTAATGTCCTGTACAATTTACCTTCTATGGTCCCCGTCTCCATGGTTATAAGCTCATCTTATCGTTACGGAGGAGGTGAAAGGGGTCATGGGAACCTTTATGACAACAAGGTTTTTTTTTTTTTTGTCGTCTCAAAGAATGTGTTTGAGTTAGAAGACCAAAGGTTATTGATTATTTTTATTTCTATGTGATTGCATGTGATAGAAATACCTCACTTAATTGTTTTTGATTACTTATATATTTATATGGCTTAATAATTATTATTTTTTTCAATTTAAATTTTCAAATTGTTTTTGAAAAAATAAACATATTTAATTAGATGAAAGAAAAATAAATATTTATTAGGTAGGATGACAGAAAATCATAGTAAGTTATCAATAGTGTGATGCAGTATGAATAACCTTAATAGACCTTTCTGCAAGTCTAGTTTCCTAATTAATTCTTCTTCTCTGACCTGCACTTTCCTGTCTAGGAAGGGACGGGTTTGGTGGAAAGAAACATCACGTTATTATCTTGAAAAGTGCACAGGCAGGCGAGCATCCTCTTTGGCTTTTTTTGTGTCAAAAGATCCATCCTTGTTATCGCACTTGACATCATTGTTACGCATAGGCGCTGTACAGGAAGTCAATATTTGGGAATGAGATATCACAGGAAGGAGGCCCATTTATGGTGGTGTCAGAGGTACCTGTGCCTCCATGTTACACACTGACTGAATTGTGTGTGTGACAGGTGAGATGCAGTTGAGGACCTGGGGAACAGTTTTGGTGTATTGATTATAATATTACAGCAAAGTATGTAGCAACATACAGCTAGCTGCATTTAGCTTTGTTGTTCACAGCTTTACGGTTTCCTGTTTTACATTTGGAAGGTTTCATTTTCATTCTAGATGCTTACTTGACACGTGTACCTTTTTAAATCTATGCATTTATTATTTTGTGCCTGATTTAACCAATGAGAGGTTTGTAAGCTCACTGTGGTCACACAGTGTCATTTACTGATCATTGTACATCTCTAATGTTGCCTTCTTTGTAGGAGTTTTGTTGCTTCTGTATGATTTGCTATTGCATTATGATCATTATTATTGTGTGTGTGTGAATTGTTATTATTTACATACAAAGGCACGGATGTTTGGATGTTTTCCATAAACACTTCGAAGTGTATCCTTTTGGTTGAACATTTAAAAAATGCCCAGCATGTGTCTTACATGGTCAGTGGTTACGAAAATGCGGGCATAAAAAATGTGTTGTATTTATTCAAACCATTGCTCTGTGTCTGTCAGTCCATTAGAGATTAATTTTTATGTACGAAAAAACATATTTAGATTATTTGTGAGTTACAAAGACACAGAAACCTATTAACTATATAGAATAATTTATTTTGATATCTAATCTGAAATCTGATCCAAATGTGACTTTGAGTCTGTACTACGCTGTTTTCTAGTAGTAGTGTTTTCCTAGGCCTTTCAGTTACACAGTGAATTTACATAAAACCACTGTACCATATACTATACGCCCCACATTCCTCACACGTTTTACCCGCCTTAGCAGATGTGCATTATTTACAGCTACACATTGCTTGTCCATTTTTTTTTTCTGTTACTGTGTTGACATTTACTTTTTTGTTTACCAACATATCTCACTGAAGGCTCCTGACAAGCCTTCTAACAAATAGTTTTTGATAAGATATGTAAGATATGTATGATAAAAAAAATACATCAATGCAAGAAAATGCAGTATTCTAATGCTTTTAAGATGTTGTATTTAAAGACATATATTAACTTTGAATAAAAATATATTTTGTCAACATTAGTGAGTTGGGTCTGATGCTGCATGTATTTTCTCCGCAGTGCCACAGAGAGGCAGCACAGTATCAATAATGAGGAGAGCACATGGTGCCATCTAGCCTCCAAATACTTTACAAACATTTTCTGCCATGTAGAATGGAGGCCTTCAATGTGGAAGTATGATGATCTCTTTAAGTTTTCAGTGAGATTACTGTCAACTTCCAACAGCAAATATTACCCATGATTACATGAAAGAGTACTTTCATACACCTATATGCACTGCATACAGGTCAGGAATGAGCAAGGTTTTCCCACTATGAAGATGAGAACCATTTGTCTGTACATCGGTAGCCAATTCTGCATGTGGATCAGCTGCTAAACAGGTTCTGGTGTAGGTCTGTCCTGTTCACACCAGCGGCTCACTGCAGGCCCAGATCCATAGTCCGGGCTAGCAGGACGTATGTGGTGGCACCATATGGCAGGATGCTGTGTGCCATGTTGGCTAGTTGGCACTGCCCACGTGTGAATGGCCAGACGCTAGTCAACCCAACCCACTCCCTCCTCATGGGACCGAGCGGCTCAGGTTGCCATGGAGACGGGTGGCTTGTGGCTGCTGCGTGGCAAAGAAAAGAAAGGGAGGGGTCACAAGTGAGTGAAAGTAACAAGTCAGATAGAAGTCAGTGGAGTGGAGCGAGTTGGCAGAGAATTTGGCTTTTGATGTACAGTTCATGCAAAAACAGCCATGGTGTTAAAGAGGTGGTCGGTCACTTATTGGAGTGCTCTCACTGACAGAAAATGGTGTTGTAAAAAGCAGACATAATCATGATGAGTGGCCCACTATTTAATTAGCAGAGATGAAACACTGTACGGGGAGTGTAGAGGAGAGGGGAGATAAACCCTCCCCCAACTTGTCGGCTGGTAAGAGTTAACCCAGTAAAGGCGGGCCCCATCAGAGAGCCGGAGATACATGTAAATGAAATAGCCCCATTAATTAGTAATTAACATCAAGTTAATGACATTTCACTGTGTCGCCATCTCATCCTATGTCCTTCCTCTGTGGTGGAGGGGCTGTCTCTCCGGTCCCTGATCTGAATGCTAATTAGTGCAAAGCTAAACTGCCATATAGGGCTACCTAATGATATAGAGGCCCAGTTTAAGACTGGTCATTGTGCAGGGAGGATTAATCACTTTGTAGTAGTAGATCAGGAGGCTTTATAAGTCTGCCACTCCTTAGAGGGCTGTGATATTGAGGGCCATTGACAGGTTTTATGTGCTAATTGCGTTGCGCCTGTTAGCCTAATGTTGGGTTATCCCTCATGACTTAGAACTACTTTTAACCATTCTCCTAGTTTTCAAAATATATCCAAGAAATATTTCTGTGAGCATTAAATGGTACTGGTATGTAAAATCTACTTACTCCAGTGTCTTGCATGGTTTGATTGAGTTTGAGGGCCCGGGAGTAGATACACTCTCATTTGTTTTGGGTTCCCTCCTGAGCCTAAATCAGCTCTGTGACAGAGGTAATTTTAAACGATTTGACTACAGCCAGGGACAGTATCTCTGTGAGGCTAGATGAAACATGAAGTTAACACTCTGTACACAGCGGTGTTCCTGGAATGGACAAGAATGTCAGCTCCTAAATGAAGGAAATGTATTCACACATTGATGTGCAGGGTTATGTCCTGCAATGCTAAACTGTGCTTTGAGTCTCTGGCAGTTTTCTCTGTCTCCATTATGAATTCCTCTTGTTTTCTTTATCAGCATCTCGCTTTGTCTGTCTTTGTCTCTCTCTGTTGCCCTCTTTCTTTTCCCTTCTTTTCAAACTCTGTTCTGATACATCATTGACCCTTTAAAGGGATCCCCTGATGGCCAAACACATCCACCATTAGCACACCAGCACACACACACACACACACACACACACACACACACAACCAAATATGTTGATTTCTGTCAATTAGGGGCGACTTAAACTAAAGCAATCTGGTGATCCGCTGCCAAAGGCATGGGCACCAATTTGTTTCCTGAAATTATTTTGTATTTTTTATTTTATTTTGTTCCAGTTTTTGTTTCAGTTTCTGATAAAGGACCTGTGAACTCCGTAAACCATTTCATTTGTCAAAATAATGACAAAACTCTGACTGCAGGGGGAGGATTTTTTGGGGGTTTCTGCCATTGATGGAGGCATATTGTGTCTTTGTTATTTTCTGGCTTAATTATAATAACAAATATTAGAGCTGAAAACAGCCTGAGCTGCCCCTCTCCCTGGTTGAGGCTCTGAAAACAAAAACACTGTGTGAGAGGCTTCAACAAACCAACCTTTGGGCATATAGATGTAGACATGGACTACAATGTTATTCACAAAAACTGTTGTGGTTGATATTACTTTGTTCTGTGAAGAATAATAATTTCCTTATTAGCGTTGGGGGGGCTGAATTAGGATGAACAAATGCCATGTGCAATTTGTACACACAACACACACACACACACACACACAGCACACACAAACCAACAGCTGCCTCATCTGGCCAGTGGCTGAGCATGGTTTAATGTTATTATTGCGCAGGGGATGGGTCTATGTCCTCAGGGTTCCATTAAAATGAATGCCACCACTCCAATGGGACTTCCATTTGCTCTTTAGATTGTAACACAGGCCATATGTCTAGCAGAGAGGCAAAACAGCTGATGGGGTT
>NW_023339707.1:16465459-16470060 GCF_004916995.1 Morone saxatilis | reverse complement strand
CTGAGGGACAAGACCCACACCTGCGCAATAATAACATTAAACCATGCTCAGCCCACTGGCCAGATGAGGACAGTGTTGGTTTGTGTGTGCTGTGTGTGTGTGTGTGTGTGTGTGTGTACATGCACATGGCATTTGTTCAATCTTAATTCAGCCCCACCACCAAAAGGAATATTAGTCTTCACAGAACAAAGTAATATCCAACACAAACAGTTTGTTGTGAAACTAACATTGTAGTCATGTCTACATCTATATGCTCCACAGGTATGTTTGGTTTGAAGCCTTCTCCACAGTGTTTGTTTTCAGAGCCACACCAGGAGAGGGGCAGCTCAGGCTGTTTTCAGCCTCTAATATTTGTTATTATATAAGCCAGAAAAACAAAGACACAAATGCACTCCATCATGGCAGACCATCTCCCCCTGCAGTCAGAGTTTTTTGTCTTATTTTGACAAATGAATGGTTACGGAGTTCACAGGTCTTTAGTCAGAAACTGAAACAAATAACTGAACAAATAAAATAAAAAAAGTACAAATATAATTTCAGGAAACAATATTGTGCCATGCCTTTGGCAGGGATCACCAGATGCTTAGTTTTAAGACAAGAGGAAAACAAATGAAATACTCTCATATCTGTTTAAATATAGCAAATATTTCCAATTCACCCACAACAATCATTTTGGTTAAATGTGAATGCTTCTATATTCTATATAATAACAATTGCTTTTTTATACTTATTTTTAGTAGGGCTGCAACTAACAGTTACTTCCATTATTGCCAAATCTGCTCATTATTTTCTTGATAAACACTTACTCTTGATTAATACTGGACTATAAAATGAAAATAGTAAACATTCAGTCAGTTTACTATCACATAAGACAAAGAAAAGCAGTAAATCTTCACAACTGAGCAGCTGGAAAGACAAACTGGTACACATTTTTGCTTAAAAATCATTATCATTATCAAAATAGCTGCAAATTAATTTTCTGTGGATAATTTCTACAAATTGTTTCAAGTCATATTTGTAGTAGACAGTGAAACGCACACACAAGCAAAATTCTATTAAATATGTACATTCCAATATTTTGAATTCATTATGATTCTTTATGAATAAGAAAGTGTAGAGCTATCAGTTCAGGAATCAATAATAGTAAGTTATTTTTCACAAAAAAAATCCTAGAAAAAAAATCACTCACTATATGCAAATCTAGGACTGTAACTCTATTTCTCCAATTAAATTTAAGATTAATCGCTGAGTCTGCAGTACAAAACCGAAAGATATTCAGTTTACAATGAAAAGCAGCAAATCCTCTGAGAAGCTCAAATCAGAGAACATTTAGCAGTTTTTGCTTGAAAATAAATAAAATCTGTTAATTGATTTCCAAAATTGTTGCCTATTAAGTTTCAGTTGATTGACTAATCGTTAAATCAACTAATCGTTCCAGCTCCATGCAGATCTTTCCTAATTTCTGCAAATGAGAAATACTAACAAGACAATAACTGTATGTTAACCGCAAAGGTTAGTAGGTTTTACAGGGAGAAAATCTGAAATGATGAAATGTGGTTAAATTGTTCTGTTTTGCTTTATTCACTCATAGTTCTTAACAGTCTGCAGCATTCTGTTTGTGCATGCACACGAGGAGGTTAAATACCCCACCCCCGTCGGGCCCCCCACACCCACCCCAACACAGTACCCCTCCACTCATCTGCTCCAGCTCTCCCCAGCTTCACACCGCTTACATCTCCAACACCACCAGATCTCCCCTTTTTTCCTGCTTGCTCTTTACTAAAGTTTGGCTGTCAATCAGCAGTGGCCTCAGGCAACAGGCACTGATGAAAAGACCCCTGAGACAAGGAGACCCAAATTAGATTTCAATAAGGATGTTGAATATTCATATCAGGGAAACATCTAAAGGTAAATGCTTTTTGATCTCCGCGCACAAATATCACTTGTGTGCATTCCCAGGTCCTGGCGCTGTGGTTCTACAGTGTTTTCTCCCCCAGCCTGGTCCGGCCCCGGCCTCGGCTCTGTCTCACTCCTCGGGGGCTGCGATGGAATAATGATGATGGGGCTACAAAGGAGAAAAAGAGCCATAATGAATGTTTATACTAAAGGGACCCAATAGAAAGGGCATCCGTACTAAGTATTCAGTAATTAGTATTTAGCAGAAGTTGATCGCTGAGTGCACACATTCAAACACGGAGACACACACACACACAGACACACACAGATATCCAGGGCAGAATCACTGAGGCATAATCATTTGCTGTGTAAACTTTAGACAGGGGAACCTCCCTTGACAGCAGCAGTCAAAACACAGTTTCATTCGTCCTGTCAACATGTTTCCTTTATTTTTATAATTGACTCCACTTAGGGTCTTTCCCCCCAAAATGTCAACAGAATTCACAATGTGGCTGTTTATTTGTCTGAACATACCTGTTCCCTCGCTCACGAGCACTCTACTGAATCATAATTATCACTTTAACATTGCACATTGTTAATGAATATGTCTCCTAACCTCAGTGCAATAACTGTCCTTTTTTGTTCTACCTTGATATATTATTGTTTGTAAACTCTACTGGTTATGAGAACTAAAAAAAAGGGCCTAAATCCTCTAAATACCCTGAAGAAATTGCCTTCACTTCCATCTTAGTGGAGATGGAAATGTGCAGCGATTGTGGAGGAGGCGTGGGGAGGGGTGCTTTGGTTGGGAGGGTGGGACTGCCCGAGGCTCTTTTCCCCACTGCCACTTCGCTCCGGAACAGACTATGAAGCGAGTCCTGAATTGAGACCCAAGGATGGGAGCACCATCTCCTCTTGACACGGGAAGGGAGCATCCAGCTAATAGTCCACATCAACTTCTATCATCAATAATGCGTCAAGAGCGGCCATGATAATCCACATCATCAAGCAACTGTGGCTCATGATGCGGGGAGACAAGGCAACTCCCCCAACAGAGCTATTAAAAAGAAAGCCATTCTCATCTTACATTATACTTTTCTCTTGTTATTTCTCTCACTCTGTGTTCCTCTCAACCTCCCCCCACCCCTTCCTTACAACATGATGGTCAGTCCATTGCCAGGCAATCTGGTCTGTGATGTTGTTCACACCTCCATCGAGCCAAAAAGAAAGAAAAAAAAATCTTAGACAAGATATGATGACTTGCCCAGGTGGTGTGTTTCGCTGGTCTCTTGGTCTTATGGGTGAGGGCAGCCAACCAAGGTATGTGTATGTGTGTGTGTGTGTGTGTGTGTGTGTGTGTGTACATCTGCCTACAGTATATGATGGTGTGTTTACCCCAGGCCCTGTGCTGTGATGCTGTGATGCTGAGTGTCACCCTGCTCCGGCCTGAGCCCTGCAGCCAGAGAAACCAGCTGTGAAACTGACAGGTTTGTCTTCTGCACTCACCTACACTCTTTCTTCCCTTGCACACACACACATGCACTGATATATACACATGCAACCACATACACATAATGAGGCGCACACACACAGACACGTACACACAGTTTCATGGCCTGAGGTTTAAGTACACATGCACACACAAGCCCCCCCACATCCACACATATCCACAGACCATCACACAAGCTGCAGGCAGTCTCTCTCATGCCAGCTACAAACACAGTGCAAAAGGAATATGCTTACAGAGCTCCGATATATAGTGGCTACTCATAACCTGAACACATTTTTACAATTTGATGAAAATCCGCAAAGATATTGAATATCCAAGTGAAATATTCTTTAGACCATGTTTTCCATCACTATTCCTCATCATTTAAGCACCATGCTATATTTTCATTCAGATTGTTTTATTAAGCTGTAAATAAGAAAGTGAAGGCATATAATGTCTTACAAAGACATCAGTTACAAGTAAATTATAAATCATAACTTGTTACTCAAGCAAACAAAATGCAATTATATTATGATCAGAGCAGTTTAAGGTGAAGAAAGGTGTGAAAATACAGTTCAGTGTCTATTATAAGAGCTTGCTTCTAGCCCGTTTTACAACAGTATAAACCTATATTACAAACATATGTTTTTACATGCATGCTAGTTATTTTAAAAATGCATTTTTATGTCTTTATTATTATACGCAGTTGTTGTTCATTCTTTGTTAATGCAAATAAACCAAATATAATTTGAAACACAAAGGAGAAAGATTGTTTAGAATACCTCTTTGTGCAATATATAGTGTATTTAGCCTCAGGTCCAATACATTATGACAACCTTAATTCCCTTCAGTTAGGTTCAGGTAACATTCCATTAGAAACTGAACCTAATAAACCAGACTCAAACCAGACAAACTCAGATGCGTTGACAAGGATTTGCATGATCAGATGTGACTACATTCTCCCAGGTGAGGGCATGAATCTTGCAATATAAACATGTAGGTTTACATGCAGGTATGTAGCACATACATGTTTATGTGTATTCTGTATCATCTAGGTCAATGAGGACATGCAACATTGCCACAAGCGTCTGAACTTGAGGTCCATCCAGGAAAAGCTGATGAGTTACCCTCAGGAGATGCTGCCTTCTATGGCACCTTCCCCCACACCTAACGGACACCTAGCGTGCACACAAAACACTCACTCACACACACACAC
>NW_023339707.1:16449917-16465392 GCF_004916995.1 Morone saxatilis | reverse complement strand
ACACACACACACACATATATGGACTTTGACACACAGTAGTGAAGGATGCCATGTGTATCCAGGTGTCTGGCTGTGCTGTAGCACCCTTCAGATGTCACAACGACAGAAATCAGTGTTCTGACCAGAAAGTCTGCAGGCAGCATGCGTGTCTTACCGTGCCACATTTGTGTACATGAATGTGTGTGTGTTGGCGCATCTGTGCGTGCATATACATGTGTGCTTGTGTGTTACTTATTCCTAGAGGGTGGGGGTGAGAAAAACAAGTGAGAAAACAGCAAAACAAGTTAAGAGACAATGAAGAAAGCAACACTGGCACCTGTTTCCCCCGGTGTGGAGGGTGAAGAATCCACCTCAGAAACTACACTGCCTGCTCCTTTGATGTACTGATGCCACTGATACATTTTATCTCTAGATATTTCAGTCCAACAGCATGCACTATATCACCTTTATCTCTCCTTCTAACCCTCCATAAACATGCTCCCTTCCTAACACACATGCACACTTTTTTTTTGGTTCAGTTATGTGGCCAGATGTCCAAGTTGACATAGCGCTTAAGGCGTTTGACTGGATGAAACAGTGCATTGGCTGCGGGTAAAGAGGGATTAAAACAGGGCCTGAGGCACTTGTGTTATATTGAAAACATCCTGGGCTGCTTTGTATGGAGATTTGCATACATTGGGGTCTGTGCGGCGATGGCCCATCTGCTGAAGAGCATTGTCCCCAAACAACAAAGTGTGTTTAAATATTTCACATCTCCATCTACTGGGACATAGGTACATGGAAGTGAGTGGAGAGTGAGTGAGAGAAATAGAGGGCGATGGAGGGGGGTGAAAAAAAAACAAAAAAAAAAGGAACGAGTAGATTGGCACAGCTTTGAATTTGAACTGCTCCCAAATGTGCCTCAGTCAGAGCCACAGTAAATAACACTATTGCCGGCCAGGATCCGGGAAAATGAGGAGAATCTAAATATAATATGTTGTAAATCTGAATTCTGGTGGAAAACATAGTTGTCTGAATACAGCAATGAAGATGTGAAATGTATGTTTTGTGCGATGATTGTATTCTGAATGTCCAGCTAAATATAAAACAGGGTTAAATAGAACACATGCATTTTTAACAAACTTTACATTTGAGTGTTGAAACTTTCAACACATTTTATTCTGTATAAAAAAAATACATTTATCATGACACTGAATGGACATTTTCACCTAATATTAATAGATTTATTTTATCATGCATGCAGTGTCAAATTAACTATGAAAGACACTGACTATGTTGATAGAAAAAAAAGCCAAATATCCACAGTAGGCAGTTTGGTACTGACTGGTCCAGTATTAAGTTATCATCCCTCTGGCCCAAACCCTCTTTATTGTATTAATGCCATAACTCTGGATTTCTGTGACATTTAATGGCACTGTAAAATTAGATAATTACTGTAATATATCTGTGTACTCATGCCCGTTTCCGAGGTCAGAAACATAAAAATTAATAAGGAACAAGTGGGAGAAAGGGGACAGAGTAGAGAGATTAAATGAGAAAGTGAGTGTGTACAAGAGAGTTTGAAGTAACAAAGATGGCAAAAGTTAGTTTTATTAATGCAAAGAGAACACAGTCTGAAGTTACTTTGACATCCAATGTTTATGCATCCTCTCTCGATACCCCTGCATTTTTTATTTTCACTCTCCTCTCCCCGTGTGTCTTTCATTTCAACCAAAACACACATCAAATGAAAAACATGCTCAGGGCACTGGATGGTGGATGGAACAGTAAGGTGATTTAACGACGGGACGGTTTGTGTGTAGGCTGGACAGCCTGGTGCAGCCTCCGTCTTCACAACCCGCACACACAAACCCATGCACACATTTACACGTACGCACACACAGACAGACACAGACACACACACTGACACCAAATATCTGAAAAAACAGCCAAGATGGACGTGAGGAACATGTTGCCTGCACGGGGGAGGATTTTGGAAAGAAGAGCGTGGTCAATCTGTTTGTTTCTCTGCCACATCCAAGAAGAGTGATAATTTCATTTTCTTTCATTATTTCTCTCTTTTATTGTACTCCGAATGTCAGATTTTGAAAGCTGCTGAGGTTTATGTTTAAGGAAAGAGCATATCAGACAATGGTTTTTATTTATTTTGCAACAAAATGTCAGTTGTTCTGTCTCTCTTGTTCCCACGTAGTGAGACATCAAGACAGCAAACACAGACAGACCCATTGATGCTACCTGAACCTCGTACCTCTGCCTTGTCTCACTGCATCTCCCTCTGTCTCATCATGTCTCATAAGCCAGTTCATTTATGCAAACTCTAGCCGTAGAAGGTCACGGTTAGAGAGTCTGTGAAAAAGTATAACAGACACACATTAACCCCCATTTAATCAGGATTACAGAGAACAACCAAGCATTATTTAACACAAATCACAGAGCATGACAGCAGTAGAGAAATATGGGACACACACATACACACACAAACACAAATCCAGCACAATCAATCTAATGGTGTGCATTAGTTAACTGCCAAATGTTGGGCTTTTTATGGCAGGATCACCCGTCCCTTGAAAAGATAAATACGGTGCACAGATCCCAGTAATTACAGCAATCCCCTTACAGCACACAGAGACCGTCCTCACTCACCAGCCTCTCTGGAGTACTGTCGCCCTGTAGATTAAGTCATTTAGGACAGTTTTAGGGCACCGGGGTGACTGACAGAAGAGGAGCTGGGTGGAGAAGAGACAAAAGGACAGACAGGGATAGCATTAATGCATTTTGTCTTTACGGTATTTTGGGGGAGGGGTTGTACTTTGAAAAACACGGCAGTCAAAATGAATAGATAAAGACAGTCAAATGCGCGTTGACACACCTGTGATATATGTAGCATATAGGCAAACACATGCAATCTCTAATCTGCAAACATCCTGTGACTTTCTGAGGTTATGTCACCAAGAAACATAACATTCCAATGAATGAATGAATGAAGAGCAGTCCCAGTAAAACGTTCATTGCCTTTGTGTGGGTAATGTTAAGGAAATGTTACATCAAGGAAATATACTTATATTCTGATCCCACCAAATAAAGCCAGCATGTAAAGCTGCCACTCTGTGTGTGTGTGTGTTACAATGGTAATAATGTCCTTATGTAGATGGGGTGAACAAAAGAATATGAATATATGTACAATATAACACAATACAATAGCTGTGCAATAAACATGAAGCTTCAAATGTTTAGTTTCCAATGCAAGTGTTAGTGAGCTCTCTGATAATTTCTTTAGGGCCATAGTTAGTGGTCTAAAACACAATTCAACATGGCGTTTCTCTCATTATGTCTAGAGACAAAAAATACTGACTTTGAAAATTGACTCAACACCTCACTGACATAGGCTCAACTAAACATTTACCATCTTGAGCTTTGGATTGTGGTACATTAAGCTGTAAAAAATATAAAATAAATAAAAAATAAACTAAAGCTCTGTGTAGTGTCATTGTAAACCAACAAACCAACAAAGTTGTTTACATTTACATTATTTAAATGATTGTATCTATCCGTGAAGACTAAATACATGTTGAATGCATTTCCCACCTCATAAAACATTTTTCTGAATGTTTAAAATCATGCTTTGATCACATCCGTGTTTCTGTGTCTTCTTAGCTGCCTTTGCTACGCTTCTTTGTGCGTCACAGCCACTACTGTCTATCAGCAAAAAAACTGAAAGTGATTGCAGTGATGTGTATTATTTCTCTTGTGCACTCACTCGTGTACAAGATACAAACAAAACAGAAATCCATCCTTTCCTCCATAGCACTCTTAGTGGTCAAAAACTCTGCAGGGTACCTTTAAGCTGTACAATTTTTACAGCTGCTCATGTTGTTGTGTTCACTTCTTGTGTGCAGCTAAATCACAACACGCAGAAAGATCACAGAAAGTTTAGACTCCTCAGGATGCCTTGACTGTGTCTGTGCATGTGCAAATTTGTGTGTGTGTGTGTGTGTGCGTATGCGTATGAGTGTGTGTAAAGGGCAGCGGTGGGTGCAGTTTAGCAAAGGGAACTGAGCAAAGCCTTCAGGCCGGAGGGCAATTGATGTCCAGCAGGTGGCTGAGGAACACTAACTCACACTGCTCTCTGACTGCATCTAAAACTCTCATTAGTTTAAGTGTGTGAGAGTTCTCTGCCTCTGCACCCTTCAGACCCTGCAGAGAGGCAGAGGGCCAAAACCCCCTCAGATGGCTTTCACAACAGGGGAGGTGTGCAAGGAGGTGAACGTGCATGTCTACAAGCACACAGGCATTGACACAAAAACACATTTTTGCACACACATTAGTCTTTCTGCCGATGTCTTTCTCTGTTTTTCTTGCAGCATGCATGTACATAACCGTGAGCATGCAGCTTAACAGCAGGGCCTAATGAGGTCTGAAATATGAGCGGCAAACATTTGTATGGACAGATGTGGATTAATGTTCATCTTTTCTTCAAGCCAGAGATTAAACCTGATTTACCGCCTAACAGGTTTTTATTTTTTTCTATTTGATTACAGAGAGAGAGAAATGAATAGAGGAGGTAAATGAGACACAGTGGGAAAGAGAAACAAAGGAAGAAAACAGAGTGGTTGTGTCTCTAACTTATGGGGTAGTTGCCAGAAGAAGCCAGACAGTGAAAGTGGAAGGAACAAAGACAAAGCAGGGTTGGATGGAAGGGGAGGCAGAGGGAATCGTCAGATGCTCCTCATTCCTGTTGTGGGTTGCTGAAGTAAAGGAGGAGAAATTTGAGTCATGGGTAAGGAATCAGAAATGTCAACAGATTGAGTCAGAGCAGAGCTGGGACCGTCTGGAAGGAGAGAGTATCAACACTGACTGAGGGGCACGCAAGATTTTGGGACCGTCACTGGGCTAATGGCAAAATTATTGGACATTATGTGTGTGCGTGTGTGGATGTGTGTGTACGTGTTGCATGGGGGAGGATGTGGGATTGGCTTAGTCTGCTGTCTATAATGAATGGTTAATGTTAGTCGGGGAAAAAATGAATACGGTCACCATCTGCTCAATCTAAGTCTGCGTTCTGTGCGTGTGTGTGTGTGCACATTTGTGTGTGTGACAGTCATGTAGACTCACACACACACACACACACATACACAATGTGCTCTTGGAGAGGGATTTGGAAATATGGAATGGAAGAAAAGGGAGGGAGGAAGAAAGAGAGGAGGAAGCAGCTAAGAGAAGACAGACATGCAACAAAAACCTGCAAGGAAGAGACAATGAAAGTGATGGAAAAAGAGAAAGAAGTGATATTCATGTAGGCAACATTTTATGTATTTTGATGTAGAGACACAGATACAGGTGAGCACAAATAGGGTCATGAATTCTGTCATGTTTGTCAAGCACATGTTGCCTATGGCTGCGCGCTCTTTATACACACACATACACCAAAACGGAATAGACGGAATAGAAATATAGATGGAATAGAAATGTTTTTATTGCCAATACTGTAAAGGAAGTTGACAATTAAAAGTAAACATACGTCTTGCTTTGACACACATGCACAGTGATAAAATAAGTAGTCAGATCTTTTACTTGAGTAGCAATGCCACAATGTGAAAATATTACATTACATGTAAAAGTACATTAATATTTTACTTATTGAAAGTACAGAAATGATATCAGTAAAACTGACTCACTGTAAGCATTTGAGTAAAAGTTCTCATTATGCAGAATGGCTCCTGTCATCATAAAATTTAAAGTGTAATGTGAGTGTATTAATTTATTCATTAATGTCTAAAGAGAATTATAATGTTGTAGCTGGTCTAGGTGGAACCAATTATAACAACTTTTTGTGCTATTGGGAAATATAATCTACATCTATAACAATTTATCATGTTTAATGAACTGATTGCACGTTTTTTATGTTTGTATGAGTCTGCAGAGTAAATACACCTACCAAATGAATGGAGTACAGCAAAAGTAACATTTTCTTCTGACATTCAGTGGGGTGGAAGTATAAAATTACATATACAATGAAATTACTGAAGATGACCAAAAACAAATACATCACAAAAACTTACAGGGCTTTTTTTGTCTTTGTCTCATACAGTATGCTGTCTAATTGAGTTCAGTGTGGGAAAAAAAACAGTTAGAGTTGAGTTATGTAAGATACAACGAATCATTTTGAAGAGATGGGTAGGCAAACATTTTTTATGATGTTATAGAAAACGTAGTTGAAATATTATGAGACAAAAATGTAGGACCTCGGTGCAGCTATCTATTACTAAACTACTCTTTGAATACACAGTAACAGTATTTAAAGCTTTAGGGGGATTACAAGTGTTGAGGACACTGGAGCAGTATCATCCCCGGCTGTGTTCTCAACACACACACTCTCTCGCCCACTCCCACACCAACATAGAACAAATGCATGTCCGTTATTACTTTTTTTTGTCTGTGAACACATCACATTTGTCTTCAAAGTTTAAAACATGAAAAACAATACAAAACAAAAAACAGTTTTCATGCATCATCATGATCTTGGGCAGCTATGACAGAGAGGAACTTCAGCACTAATAAAACATTTGTGATACATCTCTGAACACTGGGTTGATAAGTAAATACAGCCTACATCGATAATCCTCATGTCACTATGTGCTCTGTATTATGCAGAGAGTTGCATTTACACAGACATACACACACACACACACAAACAAACACACGCACACACACAGCCAGGTTGTGATTAAATTCTCTGTGGCCTATGATCCGCCTCTAAATCTTTGCAATTTTCATTTTATGCAGCTTTAATATGGATCATAGTTTCTCTCAGAGTGCCCCATCTCCTAATCTGGAGCAATCTGAGCTGAGCCTGGCTGGGCCAACAGCTGACGTTAAGCCAACCAGTCACACTCAACCAGCCAGCAAGTCAGCCACAAAGCCTCTCTGCAGTCGGATAGGCCCAAAATGCCATGAGACAGGAGACGTTGGGAATAATTTTGAGGAATTTTTATGAAATTGTTTAGCAGATATTCAGAAACAGCACACTGAAATAGTAATTCACGTGTGTATTTTGTATGGAAATAAGTAAGTGTTGTTTATGCAAGGTTATTTTACTTAACTAAAACTAAACTAAAAACTAGGTGTGAACAAATATTTTAGTTAACTGAAATAAAATAAAATAGACTTTAGTAAAAAACAAAAAACTAACTGAAACACCATTGTATACATACAAAACTAACTACAATTAAATACAAATATACAGGAAATGTCTTGTGTTTGTATTATAAAACCTATTTTAAACAATACAATTTTTTAAATAAATTCAAATATCTGAAACTCAACTGAATTTAAAACAAAATTAAAACAAAATAAAATTACAAACTAATATAATAAATACAGAAAAAACAAAACATAAAAAAATGCATTCACCATGTTGACAATAAGCAGAAAAAGCAAATTTTAGTGATTTAGCAAGAAACATTATTAGAGTTTAAACATGCCACTTTTGTTGTTGCTGCCGATAATACATACTGTACATGTGCATAGACATCTTGATCTGATTATGATTTGATGGGAGTGTTGAAGGAGGTGGAGGGACGGACTAAAGGGTAACATTTGTTGAGGTCAAATGTGGTGTGTTTGGGAAGACTACTGTGTCACATGACGTATTAGACACACACGCACATACAGTAGACTTTCACATGATATTCAGTAAATACACACATGAGATGACCCTGTTTTTTAGAGCATTGGTGGAGGGTGGGGGTGGGGGGATAAGAGGATCAAATAATTAAGGGTGCACTGTTAAAAAATGTATATTAATATTGTAATGCTTAGATGCAGGAAATCCAAACCCACTCTCAAAAAATCATGTCAAATTATAAAAACATACAATTATGACATTTCTTATATAGTCTAGTAGCAGAAGTTGGAATTTGCATGTTGGTGCCTTGTTTCCCTCAACCTAGATTAAACTGTCACGTCAAAATACCAACGAGTAACCAGCTGAAGTGTTGGACCAGAAGCAGGCACCCCGCTGGGACTCATGTAAATAATACTGCTGCTGATAGAGGACAACCCACAAACTGAGCAAAGCTAATGCTAGGCTTAACTCTCTCTCTGCCTCTCTCTCACACACACACTCTCTCTCACACACACACACACACACACACACTGCATTACATTACATTACACAAGTTTGCTTTGCTCCATCTCTGCAATACTGAAGCAACTACAGATAAATCCATCTTCTGATGATTATTATCATTGATGTTAATGAGCAGCAGAGAGTGAAAATGTAAGAGGGAGAGTGAACATCAGGGGAAGGGGAAGTCACCCCTACCACCTCAGCCTGCTTAATCCTCCCTGTGGCAGACGGCAAGACCAGTTAGATATCAGGAAACCCTTATGGGCATATTTAGAGCACCGCTTTTACACCTTGGCCACATTCATCATTTTTTGTGAATATGGTATGTTTAAAGAACAGCTAAAGCGGAAAAATTATATGTTTTTTTAAATAAAATACTGCTACAGTAAGATTTGAGGACATTTAAACACATATAGTCTCAGTTTACCTCAAAAAGCCCTAACGTCCTTATCATATGTCAGTAAATGTGTTGCTTTCATCTTTGGTGCATTCTTCACATACATAGTTCATCCTCATGACATTTGTTTTTCCATAATCTGTCTATTATCTGTCTGTAGGGATGTTGCTCTGACTAATCCATTTTTGTTAACACCCTGTTTCACAATATAATGTTAAACGGCAAACACAACCCATCCAGACTTCCTACCTTTAAATCCATACACTTTGTCTTCAGCCGGTGCATCTGTTGTGGCAAAACCTTCACATATAAGCCTGGTAAAGTCTGTATTTCCCTTAATGTTGAAATATCCCAAGAAAAAAGGCAAAACCACCAATGAATTGACTGCACTGAAAAGTATTACCTGTGTAGCCAAAGCCTGCCAAAAAACGTTCAAAAATGGGAACAAAACAATGAGCCACACTGCTGCACTGGGCAACATGTTCCCTCCTTAAAATAAGCATGGGGCACTGTCTATTTTCTCAATCACACATAAGTAATTCTGCTGCAATAACAACTCACTTATACACCATATCTGAAGCTGAAAATAGTCCCCCACAAATGCACTATTTATGCATGATTAATTGGTTTAGATCTTCAGTAAGAATGAATGAGCTTGATGCCATATGGGTATGGGACATTGGAAAAAAAATTTCTACGGAAGATGATGCACCCAGAAAAATATATAATATTGGCAGCCTCATCCTTTTGATATGGGAATTGACATCCCATATCATTATTAATTCTACTTATGTGTCTGAAAAAATGGCCCTTCTGCCCCCAACTCCAATTACACACATTGCAAGTGTGTGCACTATCCTTATATATATATACATACACATTACATTATAATATATATTACATTAGTCAAGAACAATAGTAAAAATGCCACCACAAACATGTCCTGTCAGAACCTATGCACTACAGTGCTTTGTGGCATACCAGCAGTATGGTTTTAATGCCACAAAAAACTTCTCTCTCTCCATTCTGTGCTGAGACATTAATGCTGAAGTCTGCCTGTCAGGAAGTGGACAAGTGCAGGTTCACCTCAGTGAGCATGATTAAATCACACAATAACCTCCTTCCCCTTATCAAATCCTCTTAAGCAGGCTGTATTACATATCTGCCAAACAAAGAAAACTCAATCAGAACAATCAACCAAGCCAGGCCAAGCCCGCCCTCCCAGCTTGTCTGATCCCATTGCCGTGATTAAAATGAAAATGGAGCCGGGACATTACCAGAAATCCCATGTTCACCTTATAAGGAAGATCAGAAGTCTGTGTGTGCGTATGTGTGTGCGCGCGCAAGAGGGGATAATATAGATGTGTCCTGTGTAATTCCCTGGCTTGGATCACACTGTTTTTATTGTTTGCAATATTAATAGAAGAAAGATTACGATTGATGGGATTGGATTAGTAATATTTAGCATTTCCATTCTCCAAAAGTAATAAATTAATTTGTTTATGAGCTTAGTGTATAGAGGAAAACATGTTTTTACTGCTCCATGCTGGATGGCAGAACACAAGCACCTGTACAAATATTTGAAACTCAAAACAACATCACAAAAACGCTGTTGGTTGTTACAAAATGTTAAATCAAGCTAATGAAGTCCTGGTTTTCAAAAATTAATACAAATTAGGTATGCTTTACATTTCAACATATCACATTTGATAGAATAACATAGCTTTTAGTCCAGCTGCAGTCGATATATCAATAAATCTGCAAATTTTTTTCTCGATTAATCAGAAAATGGTTTGTTTGTTTGTTTTGTTTTCTGGACAAAACAAGTCCAAAACCCACTTTAGTCCCTTCACTATCATATACGAAAAGCATTACATCTTCACATTTCAGAAGCTAGTTTGGCATTTTTGTTTTAAAAGTTGCCAAAACAATTATTTAATTATCAAAATAGTAATAATTTTCAGACGATTAACTAATGGTCAACTCATTGCAGCTTTCGTTTTCACATTAGATTTGATCAATGGTTTCCACTCAATTCACAGAACTAAATCTGCTTGCAAACACTGGAAAATTAAATTAGATAATCCATCACATTCTGTCACCTTTACTTTTAGCGGGCACCCTGACAATAACATAACTTTGCCAAAAATATAAATCAAGATCGCATAATGTTAATTGTGGTTAAAAATATAATAATATTAAGCAATGTTAAAGTCTCTGCAAAAAAGTTGTCCTGCTGTGCTGAAATTACTGGAAGCCACCAGGCTACTAACACATTAATGCAGTGTATATGTGATTTATAATTCACAGAAAACACGCAACATGCAAAGTCACGATTATGGCCCTTTGATGAATTATGCATTTTTTGTGTACATATCAGTTTGTGTGTGTGGGAGGGGACTGCCCTGTCCAACTGAATGTGAGTGTATGTGTGTATGTATGTGTGTGTGT
Organism: Morone saxatilis; assembly: GCF_004916995.1. NCBI lineage: Eukaryota > Metazoa > Chordata > Actinopteri > Moronidae > Morone > Morone saxatilis. The sequence goes on along the minus strand of NW_023339707.1, from coordinate 16,454,416 downwards.
GTGTGTGTTAGAGACTCCTGGGCGGGCTTACAGTAAGAGGCAAGCTTCACATTACTGTTGCTCCAATTCACTTCCTGGGATAATCCTTACCACAACAGAGGGAACGGCAGGTGACCTGGACCAACAGAGATACAGTATGGGGCTCCATTAGCAAACACACACACACACACACTTGCCCACAAACACACATTTTCAAACACACAGAACCATCCATTCATAAATAATACCAACATGACCCTCCCTTCACCCTTCACTCTTTCCCTCTGCTTTATCTCCATCGTAGTTTCCTCCCTATACCTCCCCTCCTCAACTCTTAGTAAAACATATTGTAGCCCTGCTGCCATGAGATGACGGAGTGTCATTCATCCACAGCCCCAAAGTCATCTCCTCCATTAACAGCACTGTCTAATTAAACCTGTAAATGACAAACACATAGACACAAACACAGGCCACGGTGCTCTAATGGCCTGCTGTAGCAGGAGACTGATGGGCAGCTGTCTCTTGTCCAGCCTCTGTGCAGATCAACCTTGAGACACAGGACCAGGGGGACGTTTATTGGACCACAGAGATAACAAGGTTAGCAGAGCATTGATAATGAATGATTTATATACAGTAGCCTGGCAGTTAGATAAGTTAATTGATTCATTAATTGAGCACAATATTGTCTTTTAACAAAGTGATGTTTTCATTGCATTGTGTTTGGTATATCTCACATATGAGTTCATCTCTTTCCAGATATTCATATTAGCAAAACAAAAGCAGCGGGGGATACCGTGGAAACAAACAAGAGGTGTTTTTCTGTTGTTTGACTCAGGACCAAAAACAATTGGAGAACAATAACTGTCTCCGCGGATCATATCCAGGGTTATTATCCTCTTATTTGCATTCTATGAAAAAGGAATAACAAGGTAGCGGAGCTATGGCTTATCTAGAGCTTCTGTATTAACCACTGTGGCATTAGCATTAGCAGCCTAAAGCTAACGCAAGCCCTTAATGCTACATTAAGAGAGGGTGACAAAAATCAAAAGCCTTGAAAGTCTCTCCTTCTGACTCAGAAAGAACAAAGAAGATGGCTTTATTGCATAACGTTTTTGCTGAAACCGCTCTCTCTCTCCACAATGCAGCGTCTGTTTCTATTTGTTTCTGTCTCTCTCTTTCAATCACTAAAATCATCTGCTCTCCAACCACGGTGTCCTGAAGAAACCTCGGGATGAAAAAAACAAAAAAGCTCAAATCCATTTCCATAATAGTATGAAAATGTTAGAATATTTCAGAGGAATTATCCCTTCCACAAAACAGAATAAAACCCCTCTTATTCCTGCTAATCCTTCAAAGACTGTGATATTACCTGATAGGATGTTGTACAGTGTGAATACTATCAACAAGACATGCCGAAAATAATGTAAGCAGGTCCCCATTGTGGAGATTAGAGTGAGCATGTCTCTCTCCCAATTTATCTCTTCCCCGAAATGTAACGCCTCATTTTCTCTCAATTTCACCCTCTCTCTCTCCTCTGTCTTCTTTTGCTTCCTCTGATTCCAGATCAAATGATCAACTAACTGGAAGCTACTTGTTTCTTTTCCTTTGTCACACAGCATATAAAACAGAAGTAATTTACAAATTGTGCAAGACAGGGGTTAATGAAGAGAAAGAGGTAAATAATGAGGGTGTAACAGAGCATTTGAGAGAACATTTTGACAGTAAAAATTTATTTATGAGATTATACTTGGGATGTTTCCCAATTTTTCATGCATGAGACAACGGTACAGTAGTGGTCTGCAGCCACCAGATTTATTTAATTTTGGAAATCATTTTTGAACATTTTACAAATTTTTTTAGTGAGGTGGCCCTAGGAATGGAAATGTTAAGTCTGACAAACGGTCGGTTCACCACTTTGGGTCCAAACTGAACAACTATCAGATGTATTGCCATGACTTTTGGTACAGACATTTATGGTTCCCAGGCGATAGAGTCTAATGATTTTGGTGTTCCTCTCACATTTCCTTTAGCAACACCAGCGGTCAAAGTTTTCACATATGCCACAAAATATCTCAACATCTATCTGATAGAATGGCACAAACTATTGTGACATTCGTGGTTCCCAGATGATGAATCTGAATGACTTTGGTGATCCCCTGACTTTTCTTCTAGTGCCACCATGAAGTTGACATTTGTGGTTTTGAACGAAATGTCTCAGCAGCTTTTGGATAGATTGTCAAGAATCTTTGTGCATAAATTCACATCTTCCCACAAGATATATTATAATAAGTTTGGTGATCTACAGACATTTCCTCTCATGCCATCATCAGGTCCAATTGTATTTAACACTTTATGGTCAAATTTAATCAAAGAAATGGTTTATGACCAAGCTGAAGACATTCCCATCAACCTAACGAGTACTAATGTTGAAGCTAAGATGGCGAACATGACAAATAGCTGCATTTATACAGTGCATTTATCCAAAACGCTTCTCAATTTACCTCTTATTCACTACACACTCACATACACTGATGGCATCAAGCTACCGTGCTGGCCTGGCCATCGGGAGCAACTTGGGGTTCAGCGACTTGCCCAAGGACACTTCGACATGTGAACAGGAGGAGTTGGGGATTGAACTGACAACTTTGTGATTAGTGAACAACCCACTCTACCTCCTGGGCCACAGCCATCCAGATGGTAGGTATTATAAATGCTAAACATCAGCATGTTAGCATTATCAGTGTTGACATTAGCATTTAGCTCAAAGCTGCTGGTGTGGCTATAAACTCATCTTGTTTCTAGATCATCTCTACCTTATTCTTGAGCAATAACTATGTTCTTGTTTCCTTGTTGATGAAAGGGAAATTCTTTGTCAGGGATACATAAAGGCCATTAGAGTAACTCACTTATTTAATTGACTTTAGAGCTAGAAAAACCTTTTGGGTACATTTTCCCACATTGTCATAACCAAAACAGATTATGTAGAGCGATGCAAAGTAAATGGATTGGAAATAATCACGTGCAGGGTGGCTGAGAACTTGATTGACTGATGTACACTAAACCGTTGTAACAAAGGAGCCTCATGTCATAGGGCAAAGTGTTTGGACTGTTTGTGTGTGGTAATTGGTCCTAGAGAGAGGAAAATCCCAGAGACTGAGCTGCAGGACACTCAAAGCCCCTCAAGTTCAGCTCTTTTCTGCTCAATACATATTGAACAGTGGAGTCAGGGGGCTAAGAAGATTATCACAATGGGATGAAGAGGCCGTAAGAGCCTTTGTAGCCTCAATGTTGTGTTGCACAGTGAAAGTTGCTACAGCACTCGCAAGCCCTTAAACTGCTTGACCTCAAAAGCTCTATTTATGAGCTCTCACAGAGAAAGCTGTGAAATGAGAAGGGAATAAAAAATAGCAAAATCAATATATAAAATGGCAAAACAAAGAGCTGCAAATATTGTATGTCAGCATTACACACAAAGGAAGAATAAAAACAATGTTGAGGCGTTATCAAGATTGCCTGAAGCAAACATGTCATTGTCTTATTTCCACTTAAAATGTAAAAATCCTTGGTGCACCTTCCTCAGTCAGCACGGGATTATTTTGTGTGTATGTGTGAGTGTGTGTGTGGTGAGAGCGACTGAAGCATTGAAATGACATGAAGAGTTATTTGGGCTGTAATGAAGCTGCTTAATGAAATCAGTGCCCTTGAAAGTTCTTCATCAATTTTAGCTCCCTTGCTCACTCGCTCGCACTCCACCATTCCAGCCTGTCAGCTAATCCACGTGTGCGACACAATATTAATTAAACACAGCGTTTCCTGAAGTACTTAAGTGAAGCGCTATCATTGATAATGAGCAGGTTTAAAGGAGTCACATCCCTCCAAAATTACTTTTTAAACCGGCCTTATTAAGCAGAAAATGAGGCCCAAATCAGCCTACAAGCTCCTCATTAAAAGCCACTGATCCTTGGCCAGGCGCATGTTCCAATGGTTTTAATTAGGCTAGCACAAGATCGTCGGCGACAGGAAGTGCCATTAATCTTGTCTTTTCATTCAGAGTGGGGGTACAGCATGTTGCAGCCTCAAATGCCACAACAGGATAAGAATTTTCAAAAATCAAGTGACACTGAATTGTCCATTTTTGTAGAAGCGCTGGAAATATACTGTTTTACACTTCCCTTCTTTTCAAATCTTTGGTTAAGTTTGTAATTACAAGGCAGTCTTGCTAAGTGCATCATTAGTTATACACACACGCACACACACACAAACAGGATGAAATGTGTCTTCATTTTCTCTGTGTGTGTTTATGAGTTGCACTCGCTGTAGAGGATGGTCCCCGGCCCTGCCTGTCACACCTTCTCCGCATGGAGGATTATGGATGGCCAATTACATCGCTTTTGTCATTAATTAATGAGGATAACGAGCTCCCCCTGCTCCCCACAAACCATGGTGCTCCTCAGCTGGTACTGAACAGAGAGAGGGGTGCTGGGCCATGTGTGTGTGTGTGTGTGTGCGTATGAGAGAGA
>NW_023339707.1:16444466-16449896 GCF_004916995.1 Morone saxatilis | reverse complement strand
GAGAGACAGCAAGGGAGAAAGAGATACAGAGAGTAGTCTATGTGAATGAAGGAGGTTATGTGTACAAAAGGCTGAACACAGGGATGATTGTTGACCCCAGGGCTTTCCATGTACATTTGTCCAGTGAGTTGAGGTGTGTTTGCATGTGTGTGTGTGGTTGTGTGGGTTGTGTGTTCGTGTGCTGTGTGTGTGCTGTCGTCGTATGATGTGTGTCGTGCGTGCCTGACGCCTGCTCTTGTCGCCACCACCACCAGTCCATGGACCTGTGAGGCATTTACAAGATTTAGGCCAGTGCAATCAGTACACGGCATGCCCTGCGATTGTACAGCTCATATCCTTTTGACAAGAAGCGACACAGTCTACCAAAAGTGGAAAGAGTGAGCACGCGAGTGAACGCATCCCGAGTTCGTAGAAAGCGGGGAGGCGGACTCGTGGCGGGACGGAGAGACATGAGGCCAGGGAAAAGCGGAGGGCAAAAAGCTCTGAGGCTATTAACCAAAGTGAAGGGAAGTTCTTGCAACAAAACTGAGACGTCATCCGCTCTACACAGCCTCCACACTACCAGACCACCCCGACAAAAGCACTAGTGCCGCAGAATACTCACACACCACGCGCCCGCTGACAGAGGACATTATATTCCCCAACAGCTCAGACTGCGTTGTCATCCAGCTGCTGCCCCATCCCTCTCCCACTCTCTGCTCTCCCACCCCAGGCCAGATGCTTGGCTGCCCACACTGTCTGGCGTCTACCATGCCGTGGGTGTCCAGGTGCCTTGTGCGATACGGCAAAACGCTTCTGCTGACGCCATCGTGGTTCGAGGTCTTGCGGCATATGAGCGCAAAACACAGGCACACAACACTCACCCGACCACATGCAAACAACACACAGACACAGTTACAAACCAGACATCCCTCTTCACCCCTTTTGACGTCTGATCACGACGATGAACGGCCGCCCATGGGCCTGCACTTCTGCAGCAACGCGTCGCCCGAATCCACACTGCGCTCCTCTCTCGGGAACCACTGACTGCACGCCGGCTCATCGCCGTTCCCAAAGAGGCGGGGCTGGGGGGCGACGACGGACGTGTGAAACTGTCATACGACGGTGAACGACAGAGAGTTGCGGCGGGCGTCATGGTGACAGGCTCGCCTGCAAGCAGACGGGGCGCGTTGGGCTTCTTACCAGTGCGTACCGCGCCGGCGCACGACTTAAACACCAGTGCAGGTTCAGCACATCTTCCTCTCTCCACATGGTCCTACAGCGCTCTCTTTCGTACCCGACGCCGCCACAGACGACAGCTGAACCAACAAGCACGGGACACACTCCACCCTTGCTTCTGCCACGTCATTTTCTTGGTGGAGTCTCAACTCCGTCCCCGCCTTCCCGCCATTCATGACTGCCTTTGACACACAACCCAAATCCGCATCGCTGCTCTCGCCTCTGTCTAAGAGGGCTACCAGGTCATCGCGCCGCGCCCGCCGCCCGCCTCTGGTGACGGCATATTGTACACAATACACTAACCAAATCGTAGACCTTCTTTGTATAACCTTTTTTGTCCCCACTGCCGGACGACACCCCATCAGTCAGCAGTCTTCGCCAGCGATCTGGTTCGATCTTGGTCCTCTCCCGCGCCCTGGTTGTAACGTACAGTGTGCTGCAGGCTCGCGTGTCGTCGTGAGCTGAGCGATGCTACAATGTGCATTCAGAACCACTTGACACTTGCCACATAGGAGAGAACTTACAAATCTAGCGAACACACGCGCCTGTCAGACGCGGCCGACTGCCACTCTACGGCACGCACGGTACGCACTTAACGGGCCATAGTGGCTTCTTGAGTACTATCCAGGCCCATAGGCCGTTGGAGCCAAACACAGCGCACACAAAAGACTACTCCTCAAACAGCTCCGAGCCATGCCATGAAATCACTCCTTTCTATCCCACATGAGCAGCCAAAACCACTGGTTTAGCAGACACCTCACACACGTCTGGTCCTCACTCCCTTGCCACCACCACCTGGGCGTCGTGAGAGTGTAGTGCACTGCGCACTGCTAGTGCTGACCTGTGTTGGTCTGCATCAAAGACATGTCAACCAATAGAGGCAGAATACGGGTCACAAGAATCAACACAGCACAACGATCATCTCAGAATTCATCATCTCCATGCTCAACGCTTATTTTTTTTTTTGCAATTATTTATTTTCTTTTTTATCTTTTTTTTATTTTTTTATTTCTGTGTCCTACTTTCTGTCCCATCAGCAACCGTTCTAATACATTCTGAAGTCGGCATACAATATACCAATTTTATCGCTACTAGAATTAAATCTTCTCGCTTTACTGAGGACGAAGATACAGGTTCTACAGTTTTTTAACACTGAGGTACGATCGTCCGCAATTACTCCTGTTGCTTCACACCAGGCTCACTACCGCTCCAACTACGGCCTGCCCAACATGCAGCACAAATCGTACCTCTGTTGACAACCTCTGAATAAACAGTCTTAACCACCTTTACAACTAAGCACTATTAAGCCCCAGTTCCTGATTGATGTCAACCGTAGCGTACTACCGGCCCCAATTAAACCTTTAGTCCAGCAGTAATATACAAACTGTTAAAAATGATTATACAGCCTCACACGCGTATAATGTACGTCTCAAAGACTGTACCAGTTATTTTAATTGTCCACAAGGTAACATTTCCTCCCTGGTTCCGCACGGTTACCGCGGCAGCGCCGCTGGTGTATAACACAGGAAATACGATACTGTATAGTTACAAAAATTTAAATACTTTCTCAAACACACATCTGAACGAGAAATTGAACATGTGTCGATCTATAAATTGTACTAATCTTCCCTGCAACAAACTGTCCCTTATACTCTTGGCTCCACAATATCACAGTAGCTGCAGGTTAAGACAGACAGTAGAACACATATATAACCACTAATCTCACAGTACCACTTAAACATAATAGCAACAGGAGATATTATAAAAAGTACCGGCATACAGTTTAAACTAAAAATAGAGATTCTGAGTGACAATTTATCACCATTCCGATGAACCAAACTGCACGACACAACCTGTGAAATATGAAAAGAAAAATAAAAAAGACATAGAATCAATATAACATCAGACCCATGTATCGAAAGATATATAGATTTATTGAAAACGAGACGATATATAATAATATGCAGTGACGCACACTGCTACCTCTAGTGAGATAAGAAACACAACAACCACTCAATAATAACCATGCCCACAGAGATATTTTCATCTGACATAATTCACATTGCTGGCCGGCACAATGTTGTCTTTCTCTGCTGAAATTGCCCGTACTCTGTGGCATTGTCGTTAGTTCTCTTTCATTTGTACACTTCTTCAAGACAGCTTTTGAACACCCCCCCCCCCCCGCGCTTTCTTGGTTGCAGCGCTCTTCATGTTCTTTGTAGGCACACGGCGCTCACTTCTAGTGCTTTTGGTTTTTCAACATTCTCTCGGGACACCACCCATGGCAGGACCTTCTGCCAGGGCGCATGCCCGCGAGGCATGAGCTGCGCCGACGCGCATGTGATCTGGTTCTTCGCTGCTGTTGCATCCGGAGAAATTGTAACAATTGTGAATTGCATTGCTACGAACACAATCAGTTTCGTCATCATTTGTTTGTCTTTTAGTCTACTATCTCTTACCTGTATACCTCTTTCAGAGTTAAACAAGTGTTTCATTTCTCAAAACAGCAAATTCATATTTATCTGCCCTACGCAAATGCCGATTAGAGACATAAATCTGCGTGTGTATTTCAATCAAAGATACAAGTAAACACATTTTATAAGAGAATCTGATAATTTGCCCAAGTTACCTCTCTTCTGCTATCAAATCAAATGAGCCAACTTCCAACCACGATTTTGGAGCAGCCTTATAATCACACTAAGGCGCATGCTTTACCGACGCCTCTACTTTACCATCAATATCTCCCGTTTTAATACTCTGCAGGCCCGTTCATCGCGTTTTAGGAAAATACTCAAAACCAAATTGCAACTGTCAGTAGCGCATCTCCCTCCGCCACACGGCGCGAATTATCTCCATCCTCCAAGCCGGAACAAACTTAAGCATCCAATTGGCCCGTGGTGATTTTATACCACACCAAGGCTTTTGCTTGGTGGGTCTAGAAGGGTCAGGATGTGGACCCAGCCACAAGTTCACAACAATCTGTCTTAACTGTACTAGCCCGATGTCATAGCGCTATAGCAGGCCTAAATTGCACACCACCCAGCCACCCACGCCACAATTATGGGCCCATTCTTAGGGATAATAAGCGGTGACACACATACCTCGGCAACACAGTACTATGGTTTCAGGTAGGCCCGGACATTGCAGCACGATGGCCTGATAGAGGACGGGACCAAGTGGACCACCAGCCATCCGGTGCCAAAAAGGCGCAACCATGCTCCATTTATGCGCATTAAGGTGTACCGGGGAGGACTGATGGTGACGCAAGGGCGCTGAGTCCTCACATAGCTCGCCAGCATTGTGTCATCATTTCCATTCCGGTCGCCCGCTTTGAATCGTCTCGTGCGGGCCTCAGACACCAGGACATGCGTTGCTGCATCCAGCAGGCGGCCAGACTTTAAGATGCGAATGGTGGCCCTGTCTGCTGTCGACATGCGACGCTAACCAACAATTGCTAAGCCACGAGAGACTGGCGCTGGAATAGCACTGTTCTCGCGTCACTCTCCTGACCTAGCCATTAAACCCCAGATTTTGCCTGATCTAAATGCGCAAAAACTTCCGTCCTGGATGTGAGTGCGGTACAACACAATGGCTTCAGCGCGTCGTTTGCTGCTAGAGCCGAAGGCACACCAACTCCCGACTTTGATGCTCACATATGACAAATAAGGAAGAGCCACGCTGCTGGGATTAAACAAGCGTAACCTGATTTGTTATTGAGTCGGCATCTTGGTCCTCCAAGCTGCGCTTTACCCTCACACAAGAATCAGTTCAATTTCCGAGATGGACTGCGCGTGACCTGGAACCAGGTATCACTTTACTTGCCCTGATTGATTAATCAACCCCTCCTGAATGTGCAGCCATACTCTGGATGCACATACGTGTGCTGCGTTCCACCTTTGAACTCTCCCCATCACCCTGGTGTATAATCTGCCGCTACAAAACCAGCTTTAAGGCACCACACGCTCTACTGATTCGAAGCCAGTTGCTTTTATTACCCACATGCAACATTCCTCACAATGTGACACTCATATACCCGACTTAAACTAACAAAAGCGCACAATATACCGACCCACATTCCAAGCTTGCAGCCAACATCAATCATGGCGTCCAACCAGGTCGCACCCCAACCAAAAACCGTCCCAGCTCGTCCAAGGTGTGCACGTCGAACAACCTCAGCAAACAGCAGTCAGGACCGAAAAACCACCGCAGCGT
>NW_023339707.1:16413818-16444441 GCF_004916995.1 Morone saxatilis | reverse complement strand
ACCTTTATAAGCAGTATATAAACATTTAAAAAATGATTTATCACACGCTATATGTAGTTAAAGTGTTAATTATTTTAATTGTCAACAAGTACATTTCCTCCTGTTGGCACCGGTTACGGGAGCCTGGTGTATAAACAGGATAATACTGTATAGTTTAAAAAACTTTAAATATTTCCTCATAAGAGAAATTGTAATTGTCGATTAAAATTGTACACTAATCTTCCTCACAAATGTCCTTATATCTGCTCACAACTATACACAGTAGTAGTAAACATAGTGTGTTAGAAACCATTTATTTAACAGCTATATAGTACTTAAAACATAATTGCAAAACAGGGAGGTTTAAAGTACCAGTGCTAACAGTTTAAACTAAATGGATTATGTGACAATTTATAAAACCTTCCAATGAACAAATGACAGAAACAATGTGATTATAATAATGGTATTAAGATTATAGATGAAATTATGTTAATCTGAAATACTCCACCTGGTCGAAAATGTGTTTTTGTAAGAAACGGACGGTGATAATGCAGGTCAAAATGTATCTTGGTACAACAAATCAATTAAATGCCACAGAGATATTTTCATTGAATAATTCAAGTGGGGCACAATTGTCTTTCTCTGTAAATTGTATTGCATTTTTAGTTTCTTTCATTTGTAACTTTCAAGACAGTTTTGAATCTTTGCAGGCTTTTCATGTTTTTTAGACAGCCTCACTTAGTGCTTTTGTTTTTAACATCTTGACACACATGGCAGACCTTCTGCAGGGGCATGCCCGAGGCATACTGAGGCATTGATCTGTTTGCTGTGTTGCATCCGAAAATTGTAAAATTGTAATTGCATTGCTAAAACAAATCGTCTCATTTGTTTGTTTTAGTCTATATTTTACTGTATATTTTCAGAGTTAAACAAGTTTCATTTCTCAAAACAGCAAATTATATTTATCTGCTACGCAAATGCGATTAGAGACATAAATTGTGTATTCAATCAAAATAAATAAAAATTTTAAAGAGAATATAATTTCCCAAGTACCTCTCTCTGCTATCAAATCAAATGAGCACTCAACACATGTTACACTTAAATACACTAAGCGCATGCTTTACCACTTATTTAATAATATTGTTTTAATACTCTGCAGGCGTTCATGTAGGAAAATACTCAAACAAATTGCAACTTATACATCCCTCCGCCACAGAATTATCTCATTCCAAGGAAAAATTAAGATAATTGGTGATTTTATACACACAAGCTTTGCTGGTGGGCTAAAGGGTCAGGATGTGACCAGCACAAGTCACAAATCTGTCTTAATGTATAGATGTATAGCCTATACAGGCTAAATGACACACAGCCACCACGCACAATTATGGCCATTAGGATAATAAGGTGACACAATAAAACATATATTTCAGTAGCCCGACATGAGAGACCTATAGAGAGGGAAAGTGACCACCCAGCCATCCGTGCAAAAAGGCAACCATCTCATTTATGGCAATTAAGCTGTACGGAGACTGATGGTAGCGCAGGGCCTGAGTCCTCACATCATCGGCAGCATTTGTCACATTTCATCCCCGCTGCCCTGAATGTCTCGTGGGGCCTCAGACAAGACATGTGTCATCAGAGGGCCAATTTAAGATGCCATGGGTGGCCTGTTGTTGTGACATGCAGCTAAATTGTAAGAGAGAGACTGGGGTGGAATCACTTTGTCACTCTCTGACTAGCATTAAAAGACTTGCCTGATCTAAATGTCTTGTCTAATGTAGTCTAAACCCGCATGGCTTAGTTTGTGTAGAGCAAGCACAAATACCAAATTATTGTAGATACATATGACAAATAAGGAAGAGCACCTGTGGGATTAAAAGTAATGATTTGTTTTGGTCGGCATTTTGGTCATCAATGCTGGTTATCACAAAATCATTCAATTTCGTGGACTGGCTGTGATGGAAAAAGTATATTTACTTGCCTGATTGATTAATCAATGTAATTGCAGCATAATCTGATTCAATACTGTGTGGATTCAATTTGAACTTCCCCATCACCTGGTGTTAATTTGCAGGCTACAAAAACACTTTAAGCACCACTTACTGATATCAAGCCAGTTGTTTTTATTTACACTATGAACATCCTAAATGTAACTATAATGATTAACCCTAAAAAGAGCAACAATATAGCACCAACATCAACGTTGCAGCCAACATAATATGGTCAAAGGTAGACCAAAAAAGTCCCAGTTTCAAGGTGAAGGTGACAAATAAAAACAGTCAGACAAAGAAAACACACACAGAGATATGTTTTCAGGAATATAAATATCACTACACTATGATCACTTCAAGCATTAAGTCTTTTCTAAATTTATCATCTCACAAGACAAAACCTGCAAAAGAAAACTGGACCTGTAATGTTCACTGAATTAAGTCGAGCAGGGAGACAGGAGTTGAAATCGTGTTAATAGCTGTCCAGAGTATAAGAGCCCGCCAAGGAAGCCTGCAATCACACAAATACCCAGAGACAGGTCCTGGGTGCCCCGGGCGGGTCTTGCGCCCTTCCCCTCAGCGCCACCGACCCCACTGCGTGCCAAAGAGGCCCCACCAGCCCCTCTGAGCTCGTTTAGACCCAGATCTTCATGTCAGACGCGTCTCATGCAAGAAAAGAAAAGTTGCCAACTCATTTTAGGAGGGCAACTCAGAGGGTGAGAACTGGAAATCACTTTAGCAGCGTGAGAGGCAACTGTGTGATTTCAAGATTTTTTTAGTATTTGTCTGTGGAAACAATTTACAGCCTACTTCTTCTTTTTTAATCACAGCCTTTTTACATAAAGTGGCTTTTTTTGTCAATTAATCTTAAACGCCCACAACACAAGTATAAACAAAAAGAAATGTTTGAAATAAGCATTTTAAATTATATTAATATATAATTATACATGTCGTAAATGTGGTTGGCATTTTTTATTTTTTTTTGTGCATTTACGTGATTAAATGTGTGAAATCAATGTGAAAATGTTTTAAAGCTGTGGAATGGTCGTTGAAATGAAGCAAACCGGGTCCAAGCATAGATATGTGTTTTAATTATAAAGACATATAAACAATATATGAAATCCATGTTGCAACACAACCAAAACGCTTCTTCGATGTATAGTCTGTAGTTATATTAGTAGAGCCGGGCTTGGAGCAAGTTTTTTTTTTTCCACAGTTGTACAATACAATCATGTGAGATGTGCAATAACTTAAAATAACAAAACAAACTTGTCAACACATCGTTTCAGGAAATATATCAGCCAACATCACATTTCCCCCACATAGCATCAGTACAGGCAGTCAAGGGAAGTCCTTCCTTTCATAATTGCTGTTATTAAATCTAAAAGTCGAGATCAGGTCGCATTTCTTGGCTTTTCCACTTTTCATGTTGTTGTTGAATGTTGCATAGATTACAAATAATAGCTGATAACTTAAGTCAAAATGTAACCAAATTTATAATTTGGACATGACCTGCAGTGTCTGTAAAGTACGCGCGACAAAGTGACAGGGTTTTTAGATTTCATCTTATAAGAAGGCCTAAACTGTTTATTTCCTATGTAGCGTTTGTTAAATCTGGATGAAGTATATGCAGTATAATTACTTAACCATACTTTAAGATTATGCATCAGACTAAACTTATATTTTCCACAGAATGATTTAAAAATAACTAGAGTGGGAGAGAGACCGACATGGGTGCAGTAAAGGTAAAAGTTCAGGAAAGAGAATTGAAACCAAATCAAGGCTTGTCGTTACAGTGTTTGAAGAGACTCGAAGGTGTTCCGGAATAAGTAGTGCACTTTTCGGCACAGGTGGCGAGTGCAGAGCCCGAGAACGGGTAGACGGCAGCCTGTCCAAAGGGCGCCAGGGCGGTGGGGATTGGTGAAGTTATGGTCTGTCCCTGGTTCAGATATGCCACCAGCCGCCTCATCTCCTCCAGAGCCTGAGCCTGCATGAGGATGTAGTTCTTGGCCAGGAGGAGAGTGGCTATTTTGGAGAGTTTTCTCACCGAGGGGCTGTGGGCGTAGGGAATAACAGAGCGCAGGCCGTCCAGCGCGTCGTTCAGATCATGCATCCTCCTCCTCTCTCGGGCGTTGATGCTGAGCCGCAGGGAGCGCTGCTCCTTGGACTTCTTGGCGAGGGGCCCCCCGGGCTTGTCGTCCCCAAACGACGAGCCCCTCTTCCGGGACTCCAGCGAGTCGAAACCGTCCTCGTCATCGCTCGTGTGCTCCCCGCCGCTCTCGTTGGACTTCGCGGTCTGTCCGGAGAGGAAATCGGTGGCCGGTGTGAGCGGGAACCGACCGGGACTTCCAGCACCATGGCCAGCGCCAAACCCGAAGGCTGATTGGCCGTAGCGCTGCGTCAGGTCGAGGAGCGCGTCGTTGCTGATGGACTTGAGCAGGTTCTCTTCGCTGACATTCATTTTCTCTTCCAGAGCAGATTGTGACCAGGAAAAGTCTACTCTTCCGTTTTTCTTTCTTTCTGTCTTTCTTTCTCTCCTATCCTATCTTTTTGTTTTTGAAAACCGAGGAGCTGTACTCACGTAGTTCTCTCCAAGAGTTGCTGTTTTCTAGGAGTTCCTCTCTTCCCTTCACTCCTTTTTTCCCCTCTGTCAGTGCAGTGACTCTTCAAGGAAGGAGGCTGTGAATCTGAAGCTGAGCCTCTACATGCATTCACCTCCTCTGTACACTGCGCTCCCCCCTTGTTGCGCGCATAGCCCACGTTCAACAACACTTCTCTAATTGTGCTCGGTGAGATCGGAGCGCTCGTGTCCCCCTTTCGTACGGTCGGTTTTCTCTCGCGCGTTTTTCTTGCCCTCCCTCGCCTTGGGCAGATTGTGACTCGCGCTCTGCCCCTGCTCGCAAGTTAGTAGGAGCACGAGGCCCGACGGGATTATCTGGCCGTCCAATCAGGGGGGCGTTTTAATTAACTCGGGAAGAGCGCAAGTCTGCTCCCAATTTCCATCATCATCAACGTGATAATTGCAGCGCAAACTGACACAGAGACGTTACTGCATTGTCCACTATTATATTACAACCCATTTAAACCAGTTTAACAAAAAAACACTGATTGTGAGACATTTAGGTAAACTTGAAAAGGAGTTATTTTACGCATTGGACACGATGAGCGCAGTGCAAACCTTAATGCATCAGACTGGAAGGTGGATAAACAGCACTCACCTGTCTGAAGAAGATGTAGGTTTAGATCAGAAACACATTGTGAGAGATCAGGTAGAGGAGCAGACTTAAGGATGCTGTGAGGTTTGACCATGTGACCTCCAGGTTCTTCTTTCTTTAACTTTCTTTCTGATCCAGACTAAAATGTTTGCTTTGGATCTGTACATTTTTAAACTACTGTGACAGTGACAGACAATGCTGGGTGTTAGGCTATATCATTTCAGTAGCACAGCCTGCTCTGGACAGATCCCAGAAACAATAAGCTCATAGAAGAAGTGCTCTATCCTGACCGCCATTCACCTTGCACGCTAGCAGAGTCAGCATTGGCACCAAATGTTCAGGGACAAGTTCCACTCAGTCACCTTTGCAGGTAATGTAACATCTTACACTGGCCAGTCAGTGATTAGTGGAAGATAAATAGCTTCACTTTTGTCTATTCAATGAGTCATATCTCATGAAACCTATAAGCTGCTATTAATACATTTAAGACAAAACAATGTGCCTACAACTTATAGGCAAGCTATAGACAAATATGCAGGCAACTCATTGCTGAATACACCCTTAAAACAATGTTATAAGCTTAAGGTTATTGAAATGATTTGTAAGGATCCAAATCAGAGGAAAGATGACCTGAAATAGCACACAAGTAATATGATAACAAATCTTTTATTTTTTATTTTTTGCAAGTAAAAGGTCTCCTGAGGTTAAGAAACAGGTGTCCTAAGTATGAAAGTTAATAGTGAAGGTAAGGCTGCCACTCAGTGTCTAGTAAGGAGCATTACACTATCATTGGGCTTCATGTGTGATCAACTACAATCTACAGCTAGACTACCCATATGGCTTCCTGCAGGCTGAGTGCTCTATGTTTTTGTGCCACCTTGTGGAGAAGGAGGCTAAGTGAATGTTATAATCCATTAGAGACCAATTTGGTGATAATGTTCGCAATATTTTTTTGCTGCTGTTGAGAAGTAAATTCCACTTGGTGTTCATCTTTGAGGCCTTTTGTAGCACTGAGTATGTCATGTTAAAGTCCCCCCTCTATTAATAAATGTACTTCACTTGGATGTTTGACCTTCACTGTGCAGAATGATGTATGTGCAGAGTTTGACACCAGAAGGTTATTTTCACGTTTGTCTGTTGGAAGAAAAAAAGTTTCTCTGTGCTCATCTCAAATCAGAGTTTAAGGCGTGTATTCACTACTAGCATGGAAGCTAATCATAATTCTATATGCAACTTATTCAAGTCTGAGGTGGAAACCAGACTAGCCAAGAAACTATCCAAAAAACGTATCTGACACTGTTTTTCAATCATTTATATAAAATATGTCTTGAGGGAATTATGTAAATATCTTAATAAGTGTATTTTAGTCACTGTAGGTGAAAGCCTATGTGTGATCACTGCTCTTCTTTGATGCAACTTTTACATTTTTTGACAACTGTTATTATAATTTTTGAGACTTGTCATCGTTTCACATTACATGTTCACTGACAGTACAGGTTTCCTTACACCACTAATAGAATAATTAGTGATTAACAGACTTTTATTAGAACTGACACATTCTACTAACTCTATTTTTGCTTATAATGACTTCATTGTTTAGCTGTCACTGTAACTGGGATTTAAAGTAGTTGTTGCCTGAATTGTGAGTCAGAGGCTCCACCGGAATCTGAATGTGATTCTAACTATATACTTGTTATGCAAATACTCTGCATACATCATCATCATCAGACATCCTGGCCTGATCAGTGTATTGAGTTGTAAATCAGATTTACACTCTAAAAATGGTCAAATGTTTGATTGATTACAAATATCAATGACAAATGTATTGATACATAATTGATTTGAATGTATTTAATATGATTTGTCTTTGGTTGTGTGTGTTAATCAGTGCTGAATACACTCAAGCAGTGAATCAGACAGCAGAAAAACACTATTGATCGATTGACCACCCAAGACAAAGCAGCAAAAGATGAATGCACTGGTACAGGAACGTTCAATAAAAACAAAATTAAAAATAAAACAGGTGAAAACAAAGGTTTTAATTTATGCAAAGAACAATTGGTCAAAACAACCAACATGATGTAAACACACAAACAAATCTAGTGCCTAAAAAAAAAAAAGACCTTAAGCAACATGACTAAAAACAGTCTCATTAAAAAAAACTAAATATAGAATATAAGCATGTGGAATTAATTTTTGACATTAAAACTGAAATGTGTTTTGGACCATTAGTAATTAGACAAACTTCATTAAAAAAAGTCAATAGGCCCTTTGTGACTGTAGACATTTTGATTCAGGTGTAACTAATATGATTGAAACAGTAAGACAGCATGCACAATACAGGGACCCTTTTCCCTTTATGAGACAGGACAGTGAGCGATTGACAAGAAAGGAGGGAAAGAGAGAGGGGATTACATGCAGCAAAGGGCCACAAATCAGATTCAAACCCACAGCCACTGCAATAAGGCCTTGGCATATAGGGCACCAGCCCTACCAGGTGAGCTACCAGGATGCCCTACTGCAGTGTTAATTATATCATTTACACCTGTGCCTTTTTTGTGACATGTCAACATCTCTTCAGTGAAAATTACTCCAAAAAAACAGTAGAGTAGGAAACAATACAACACAGCATGACACATTTCTACAGAATGAAATGGTGTAGGATGAAGCTTCAGCCCTTTTTACAGTACTCAGCCTCTGACTTTTGACGTCAACATGTAACATCAGTGAAAACTTTACAATATTGTCTGACTAAAAATACAACATGTTTAAAATGTTCAACCCACTGCAGCAACAGTTCTCTTTACTATGTGATAGATTTTCTGTCTTGAATGCCCACAGGATAATGTACAATACTTTGGCCAGCAGATGGCAGAAAAGCCCACAAGTTAACAAATACATCAAACATATAATAGACAACACACTCTGTGTATATCAGTCAGTACAAAATTTAGAATTAGCTGAGGTCATTTTTTGATATTTATTTGAGTTCATTTCATTCAGTGGATATCTTGATTTCATACAATATTCATGTACAATATAATCTAATCTATAATACAATCTATAGAATAACAAAAGCTTTCTGTGAACGAGATATAGACAAACATAAAGCTTCAGTATCTACACTATTTGAGTGTTTCTAAAAAATACGGAATAATTTTAACTATTGACATACAGTAAGAAAGAGTATCCAGTTCAGGCAGTAATGACACAGTTTTAGTTCTCAGTCCATTGTGAGCACATCCCCTAGTGTTCATTTGACAGCACTACACATAATCGTCACCTTTTCTCCAGGAGGACTGAGCACTAAAAGCTTCTGATTCACAGAGAATGGAAGAAAACGCAAAAGTGTCAACCCACCAACTAATAATACATGATGCTTTTAAAGCCTGTGCTGCAGCTCTATGTCGCCATGGCAACTGCAGGCTCAGCTGCCATACAATGGTGGCATACCACATTTGGCTGTGACTCTGTGTGCTGAGAGTGAAGCTTACATTTGCAGTGACAGAAGGGGACCACCATGGGGCAGAAAAGTATTTTCTATTGCTGAGGATATGGTGGCTCTGTCATATTTGACAGAAACAATGCATGTGTGCACATACACAAATGTGTGTATAAAAACATGCATTCAGACGCGAGTAGTCGAGGCATCCATACTCTACATGTGCTGTATTAATCTTGCAGTGTTAATGTTGCAGTTTGTACTGTGGATGCAGTGGAACAAGAGTATTTTGTAATGTTTTAGTGTTAAATGGTGATGATATTTCACCAGGTCTTGATTATTGATAATATGTTGTATATCGAGACCCAGCAGGATCCACACATGAGGGTTTTCTCTCCAGGCTGTCTCTCATATCCTAATTTTCAGCCCCACTCTCTCTGACTTTCACCCCTTTCTCACACATACGCTCTCTCTCTCTCTCTCTCCCTCTCTCCCCTCTCTCTCTCTCTCAGCTGGGCTCTTCTCTCTCGTCTCTTCTCTCTCTCTCTCTCACACACACACACAGACAAACACACACACATATGCACACACATCAAAGTGCTGCTCTGAGTAAAGATGGAACAGGCTCCTTTGATCTCTCCCTGCCGGCTCTGATTAATGTGTGGATTTACAGTGCAGACCTACAGGGACCTGGCAGCCATGACACCCTTCTGCTGCACTGGAATCTAGTTTTCCTTGCAGCCAATCACAGCCCTTGATTTTATTCATTGCTCCAATCATGATGCTTTTCACATAGGCACTGACAAAAGAACGAAACAAACCCAAGCCTCACAGTTATTTATTCAACCTTAAGCACCCAACACAAAGTCTCCGAAATCCCACCAGTCACAAATCACAGGACAGCATACACTGTACCTGCCCAATCAGAAGGACTTCACAAAGTCTGCTTTGTAAAGCCTTTCACCCAATCCGAACCCTTCATCTTAGAAGAGAAAGTTAGATGAAATAGACGTGGATCGTTGTTGTAAATGTTTAATTCAGCGAGTCTTGGCAGTCATTTGCAATGGTGGGTACAGTGTTGGTGTTTGGTGGGAGGCTTGCTGATGAAGATGAAGCAAATGTTGGAAAAAATTTAGCATTGAGCATCAAAGGAAATGTTTGCACGACGCTCATTGCACAATGTATTTTGTGCATTGCACATCACACCTACACTTCATCACAAGCCAGGCCATAATAAGTAAACAATGTACCCACTCTTTAGTCTGTCTTTGCTCTTTTTACCCCAAACCTCTTTCCTCCATGTCTCACACTCACTCCTTATGTTTTTCTTTCCATTTTGTCTCCCCTCACTGCAGTGCAATGCAGATTTTTCACAGGGTGGAGGTATGGTAGAGATAGGCGGGGTACCATGAATAATTGTTGAAGATATTTTTACTCTGACCCACTTTGGAGTCGCTTTCGCCCCCCTTAAAGGTGCCGCAGCCCTACTCTGTCTTAAGTCAACATAGGATGTTTAAATGAGTACCACAAATGCGTTAACCAATTCACAGGTGACTGGTGTTGTCTGAGCTGCCAAATTAAGCTCTGCAACAATCTAAGAAATATTTGACTTGTTTATAACCAGTATTATGACCGATCTACTTACCTGTAGTACCACATTGACCACTCTACAGCGTTATGCAACGACATTTTGGACTTTACTTGATTAAAAAACAAAAAAACAAAGCTGACCCTTCAGCCTAACGTTACTCAATACATAAGGAGTTGTAAAATGTAAAATGGAGGGGTTCAGTACATGTACAAGCTAATCTTTAATCCCCAAGCCGAACTGACTATATTGAATCTAGTACTGGGAAGTTCCAGTGTTATGTTTCCTTAGGTCTGGACTGGTTTTTGAGTATGAGGCATTGCACACCTGTCAGGCCACAAGAGTGCAGGGCACGCTAATAGGATCTGCCAGTTGTGAGTGGAACTGAAGCCATTACTGTTTAATTATCATTCCATAATATGAAGCTGTAGGCTAATTAAAGCTAAAGTGTTTTACTTTTGTTATTGTTACAATTGTGTTGATACTATGCATGTATTATTTTTTACAGTGAATAAACAAAAATCTACTAAAACATTGTTTCATGACAATAGCAGAAATAAGACATGAATTGAGACAATAAAGTGTTTGGATCAATATTCAAAACACTTGTTAATACTATTGACACAAGTTGTCCAATTATAAACCAAACTGCAGCAGAGAGTCTTATAAAGTCTGCAGGCAGCCAGGAATAGTAACAGTCAGAGTGATGTAATTTTCACGATCAGATGGTGTACACGTAGGCTTAGTGGATGGCCACAAGACTGTGAGGAACACGTCCGCCAAGCAGACTCCAGAAAATAAACAGAACAACTACACGGCCGTGGTGTCTGCAGCTGTCCATGCACATGTCCGTTTGGGAGTATATTCAGTTCTTTATGGGCTAATAATGAACGAATCTGGTGAGTCCATCGTGGCATCACCCAGTGGTTTGTAGAGTACCGTTTTGAAGAAGTTTGGCCTTTTGTCTGGACAGTTTGATCTGAGTTTTGTGCAGCGCGCTGGACAGACCCACTGAGAATGGACTGAACTGGATATACTAAATTAAACTGTTTACTGAGCTCATAAATTAAGTGAGAAGTCGGGTCATTTCTCCATTAGAGTGCATGGTATCGATTTTTTATTGCAGCCGATGGTGCCGGCATGGGAGGTGTCGAGTGCAATCGAGTATACGGATTTGTATTACCGAGTCACAGCAGAGAGCTGTCAGTCAACACATGAATTTCACTCTAAAGGACTGGTGTGTAGGATTTAGTGGCATCTAATGGTAAAAATGTAGATTGCAACTAGCTGAACACCACTGGCGCCTGTTTTTAATGGCCTGGGAATAAGAATGGTCTGTGAAGTGTGTAGGAGAAACTAAGGTGGCAGCGAAACTCACAAAAAACTTTTTACAGCCAGTGTTTGGTTTGGCCATTCTGGGCTACTGTAGAAATGTGGCTGTTCAACATGGCGGACTCCATGGAAGGCAACCTGTGGTGTCTGTAGAGAAAAACAGCTCCTTCTAAGGTAACAAAAACACAGCAATTCCTATATTCAAATGATTATACACTAACAAAACCATACCTCCATTTCTGCCGATAGATACTCCTAAATGTTACACACTGGACCTAAAGTGTCCAAGTAACGTTAGGTGAGAGGGAAAAAGCCTTTGTCAGTGTCATTGCTGGTACAATTCTAACAACAAAAAAATAATCTGTGCAAGAAAAAGGTTTGTTGGTAATTTTCTTGTCTGCACTAGAGAGTAGACTCACTGCTAGTATGTTACTCCCTTAAAACGTCATTCAACATCACACTGACATTTGTAATAATGTGCATAACTAAAAATCCAGCCTTGGGACAGAGCCTTATTCAGCAAAATGTTTATGATAAGAGAAGGACAGAGCTGTAAATGTTTTTAGACAGAGACTATAGATAAAAAGTTGAAAAAATAAAGAAAATTTGTTTTAATGGATATGAATAAAACCAAGTTTTGATGACCCCAGTATTTAAAACTGATTGATGTTAGGACTGTGAAGAACTTTGTTTGTTTTTAAGACTTCAGTATACTCAGTCAAAATGTGCTGACCATCATCAAATTCAGCTTCCAGTCCTCATCCAGTGTAAAAGTGATTACTGGCTCCTTTATCTGCATTGTTTTCTGAAGGACTGAGGAACTCTGTTAAAATGTTGGGCAATTGTGCTACCTACCATAAAGATAGGACACACAAGAGCATGAGTGAAGGCATTTATATGTACAGGAGATGAGATATAGAGAAATATCTTGTTCAACTGGCAGTGATGTTAACAGAGATATGCACTCAAGGCAAGGCAAGTTTATTTGTATAGCACCTTTCAACAACAGGGCAATTACAAGTGTTTTATATAAGACATAAAAGACATTAAGAAATGGAGCACAAAATATAAAAAGACAAAAGGACAAATTCAAAGGATTTAAAAGCTTGAAGTAAAACTAAAACAACAAACTAACCTAAATTGAATAAAACAGATCAAACAGAAGAATAAAATTACGGTATAGTGCTAGATACGAATATATAGAATGGAATAGAATCAACTTTATTGTCACATACACAGTACAATTTAAGTGAAATGTGTCCTCTGCATTTAATCCATCGTATGTAAAAGGAGTAGTGGCCATTCAAACCATTTTAAAGTCAAAAGATTTTTGGCACATCCAAGCAGTGATTTGTTCAATGCACCCACTCCGTGCTCATATGGGACCATAATCACCTGGTGATATTGTTATATAAATCTGTGTTGTCTGTATGATTATGGTAAGATTTTCTTTTTCATAATCTGAGACAGCGAGAGCATGTAGATGTTGAACAGAAAGGGCTCGAGAATAGAGCCTCTATGTCATTTTTTAATGCTCAGGTGTTTAATTACCAATTGACATAAAGTAGTCCCTGCCCTTAAAAACATATTTAAGCCGGTTTAGCACTGTGCTAGAAAGTCCCAAGCTGTTTTCCAGTCTGTCTAGTAATGTTATGTTATTCAAGACCTTTACAAGAGAAGTCTCAGTGCTGTGTTTTGGTCAAAATCTTTTTGAGAAAAATTTGAGTTTGGATATGGGACTATAATTGTTCCTTAGTGAGAGAGAATTCTTTTTAAAGAGTGGCTTAAAAATGGCAGTTTTCACAGCATGTGAGAAAACCTGAGAGAAGGGAAGTGTTGACTATTTATACAGTAGAAGATCTTATTCCATGCAGTTTAAAACATTGTTAAAAGCTTGTGAGGAAAATATCAAGGCAGCAGAAGGAGGATATCAGATGTTGCACAATTTTTTCCAAGGTTTCACAGTTGATAAGATCAAATTGTGTTATGCTAATTGATTTGGTTTTCAGTGGACGCAGAACCGATACCTCATAAGGAGGAACTGACAGCTTGTCTCATTTATTTTTCAGTGAAGGAGGCAAATTCATTGTATGGCTTGGTGGGTAGAAGTTCAGGGGCCACTGACACAGGAGGGTATGTCAGCTTGTCAAGAAACAGTAGCAAATAAGGCACATGCATTATCATTGTTTTGGGGCAATGATATCAGAGAACGACTGCCTTGCATTTTTTCAGTTCTAAATAAAAAATTTCTTTATATATGTCATAATCAATGAATTTTTTGAGCCAATGAAGATGATAGACAGAAGTTGCACAGTATTTAGGTGGCTTAAATACCAATAGCTCAATAAACAGTCCTGAATGGAGGCTACATCCAGGTAGAAAGAAGATGTTCAGATTCATGAATCGGCTGAAGCTTTCAACTTCTGATTGATGGGCCACTGTTGAACAGTACTTTTTCCAAGGAGCTGACTTTCATTTTGTAAATGATGGTGCAATCTTTAAAGTCTTGTTTTGGCACTTTAGATATTTGAGTCACAATATTATTATGTTGACAAAACAGATGACACCGTATCTACATTTGATCTTTTTAAGGCTTCTGAAAATGACACTCCTAAGTTTAAAACAGCATATATTAGTATCTCTAAAGCTCTCTAATTTCACATTCACTGTGAACAGCAGCTAGGTACAGTGACTTCTTGGAGTCTTGTAATTGCCAGCAACCAGTGGAGAAGTCACTGCAACAAGACCAAAAATCACTCTTTCATTCACTCATTCACTACTCCCTAATACATGTTCAATAGTGAGCAGTAAATTGAGATTTCAGACACTAATTATCATTATTTTGAGTCATTACTGATAGGTGGTAAGTTTGCGAGGGTTGCATTGTGTGATTGTTAGTAGAAAGTACTGTTTCTGTTCCATTATGAAATGTATATGTATAATGGATGAATATACACACTCCCATAAACTGTCAGATAGTAAATGGAAGTCACAGTATATAGAGTGGGATTTTGGACACAGCAGTAGGGAACTGAAGTGAAACCTGAACTCATTCAAGCATACCTCATCCAAAAATCCAGCCTTGTTCAACAGTATGCACTGTGGCTTGCTGTAATCTTGACCTGCTCTGTTTGCAAAGTGTCCTGAGATAACTTATGATTTGGCGCTATACAAATTTAATTTAATTTAACTGAACTGAATAAGCAGTGTCCGAAATTATCTTTTTGACTGGTAGATGAAAAAATCCACCTGCTCGGCATATTTTTTACTGGCAAAAATGTGCTTTTTGGTTTCACATAGCCCTATTTTAGACGACATTTAATTGAGATGATAAGGTATTGTGTTGAATGCAAATGATTTTAATACTCTATAGCCTATTGATTAACGGTCAATTAGGCTAATTCATGAATAAATGCAATCTCAAAATTCTACAAAATTATTTTGGATGCTTAATCATTTTAACCAACTAAAACATAATTTTCATGGGACTGTTAGTATTAACAATGTAGACCAATATGTATTTAATTTGATTTCTTTTGATAAAAAAGCTGCTAAATTAAAGAGTGGTCTCTTTCTGACTTGAGAGGAGAGGAAAAAGAGCAAAAAAATAAATAAAAAGAGTTAAAGTGGGCATGCTGTAGGTGATAGTGTGCAAGTCCAAAGATGTACAGAAAAGGTTTGTATTTACTGATGTCTTAGATTATCAGATTGATAATCTGCAAGAGGACAGACTTGTGTGAGTAACAGAGAATTTTTACCCGAAGTTCGCAGTGCTGTAACCTGTAACAGGGCGCTTGTTAAAGTTGTTTAGTTGTGAATTAGCTAGATGAACAGACTGTAGGATGCTGATAGCTTGCTCAGCTCCCACAGTAGCTTCGTCTGGATTGTTTCTGACCTAGAAACAAGAGACAACAACCAGATAGTGCTCTCAGCTTCCAGTTCCTCTGGCAAAGCTGGATAACCACCAACCACTGTGAATATACCCACCTGCTCCTGGACAGAGGCCTGTGGACTGGCAGCCTTCTCTGCTGGACTACTTGACCTTAAAAAAGGTACTGCCCTGCTTTATCTGTATTCCCTTTTGTACAGTTTTTGGTCCCTACGATCTCAGGCAGTTTTTTTTTTCCTCATATTACTCTGCAGCATATGTGGTGTGTGTTTTGTCACTTATGTAAAAGGTGCTGTTTAAATCCAGAAATCATCATCAAAAAAAGAGAATATACTATGGTTTAAAGCAGTGGTTCCCAACCTTTTTCTTTAAGGGACCCCTTTTCTATCATTGATTAAACTGACGACCCCTAACTAATTGACATATTCTATGGATTATTATATTCAAAACTGTACAATTAACCCAAATAGTAAACTCAGTTCCTGCAAGAGTTTATGTAAAACAAGTGATATTTTAAGCAGATTATTACCTGTTTATGGAACTTTTTATACAATTCTCTGTCTCTATCATGTATTTTATATTTTCTACAATCATACATACTTAATAGGCTTCTTTTTGGACAATTTCAGTGTTTTCTTGTTTCTGGCGCTTGGCCATTGTTCTATTAAACAATTTACTTTACATAATTTACTTTTCTTAACAGAAGTGAACCAAATGCTGAGATTACCTTAAACTCAAGAAGGCCCCGCAACACCCCATGAAGCTTTAGCGACCCCCAGGCTGGGAAGCACTGGTTTAAAGGACCACTGTGTAGGATTGAGTGGCATCTATGGATGTATTTGCAGGTTGCAACTCCCTCATTTCACCCTTCCAAGAGCAAAGGAGAAACTATGGTGGCGGCAAAATGTGCGAGAAATGCCAGTGTTTGGTTTGTCCGCTCTGGGCTACTGTAGAAACATATATAACCTAAATGCATACAGACTGTGGAGATTGTATATTGTGTTAAAGGGTTACAGTCAATCATTCACTCTATTGTGGTCTCATAATCCTCGTAGGCGTAAAAACATACTTGGCAACAAAATTCTGATTCTGATTCTGATTCTTCTGATAACATTTAGTTATATCAGAGAGGAATAAGGTTTCTAGAGCGGCCCTAGATAAATAACATTACGTTCTGATCAGAGAACTTTTCTACTTATTCTTCTTCTTCTTCTTCCTCAAATCAGAGCCCTATCTACATAGAGGGTAGAAGCTAAGAAATTTTCCCAAATGTCTCGAACTTTTTTTTTCCTGCTTTGGCTCTTTATGGCCATAATATACTGGTGGTTCTTGTATACTCTCATTAATTACTAAATCGTATTTAATTCAGTGGCAGTGAAATTTTTAGGAATTGCCACATTGTTATGTGCGATTCAATATGGAGACTTCAGAAGTTACATGGACTCTAAGACTTGGCACTTGACTTGAACTAGTATTTTGTTACTTTTGGAGCATCTGTGGGTGAAAAGGGCTCAGGGGTGATTTATTCTCTTTTAACGCTGCTCTTTTTGAACACAAACACAAATGTTAATAACAAATGGATTATTTATAATGCAACAGTGCGCTAAACTTAAGCAGTCAAAGCCACTCTTCGAAAAATACAAAGGAAGCTATCAGACATCAGATTTGAATTTTTTACATAACTTCAAATTTTCTTAAAAAACTGGTTGGTGCCAACCAGATTTCAAGCCTTTGAATTTTGAATGTTATTGAGCTGAACTCGTTTTCTTCCCATAGCTGCTTCCCACAGCGTCTTTATCTACTTCTATTTCTTCTGCTTCTTAAATCTTCGTCTCTGTAATGATTTTATGACATTTGTTTTCCGCCAGGGCTTTGAATATAGATAACCATACACAAAAACACAAAAAAGGACACGCTATGAATGCAAAACTGACCTGATGTGTGCTCTGTACAAATTTAGAGAGATCTGAAAGGTCCTTGCCAATTTCCAGCTCACTGCTTCTGTTATCTCGCCTTGCTTATCCTCTTTTTCCTCAGCTCTGCTATATTTCTCTCCCTTTGTCTCTCTGCGCAATAGTTTCTCTTTCCTCCTCCATCTCCTATGCATGCCCCCCTCCACCCCCACACTCTTCCCCATATTTCACAATGTGAAAAGTCATCCAGAGTTTTCCTTCTAGGGTTTTTGCGGACAGGAAGTCCATATTTAATGAAGTGACTCTCTTGTTAAAATGCTTTTAAGTGCTCCTGTGCAGGGCTTCAGGCTGGAGCGGAGGGGAGGCGGGGGCTGAGGCTTTTATTTATTCATTGGGCGGTTCAGTGCCTCTTCCCTGCTTCGGCTCTGTGAAGAACGGAGAGGATTAGAGGAATGAATCCCCCTCCCCAACACACACTCGCATACACACCCTTCCTCCCTCTCCCTTGTTGGCCGTGTTCCCTCCCTCGGGGGACACCCCTGCGTCAGTCCACATTAACATCCATCAGAGCATGGTGCTCTAGTGAGGGACGAGCCTCTGTCCCACTGAGTCGCACATACATGCATGAATACATGTAACACGCAAACTCACTCACATGCACACACACACTAATATGCAAGGCAAGTGCACAAAGTAGCAGGAGACACATTCTCAAACTAACACTCCTTATAGTTATGAGTCACAGACTCAAAGTGTCTCCGTCACCCTACTGCTGTTCCCGCTTTGAGCTACACTCAAATTCAGTTTTGTTTACATACTAAATTCACATTGGACTTGTTTCCAGAGAGCCCTCCAACGTCTGAATTACACAAGTGCAGCTGTCCCCTACTTGATCTGTAGGCGAATTTGAACAAGTTTGAACAAGCATCTGAAGACTGGCGGGAAACAGACGGAGGAGAAAGGAGACGGAGAAGAAGAGAAAGTTTCTCCAAGCGAGGGTTGAGATTGCGCGTTATGCTGATTCCTTTCCTCTTTGTGTGAAGTTTTGGGCTGTCTGCTCCTCGTTATCTCTCCTTGCTCTCAGAATGGGAGGGGAGCTGAGAGTTCGGCTGGATGAGAGAGGCATATCATTAACCAAGAGTGTTTCTACAACAAAGCACAGACTCTATCAAATCCCACTCATTCCCACACACTGGTGTCACACTCATCATTCTCCTGCACTGAACTGCTGTGTGGAAAAAATGCCTTCATTTGTCGAAGGCACACATCCTTTTTTTTGTCAGCAGGCCTAATAGAAATTCCTTTAATATTTTCCTCTCTCAAATCTCTGAGAGTTTTGAGATACTAATGCTTACATCTAAAATTGGATTATATTTGTTAGGTCTTGACTGTGTGTATGTGTGCGTGGGTGTCGTGTGCATGTGAAAGCGCATGTGCATGGATCCTTATTGGAGGGCTTCACTGTAGCCATGCAGAGGGATGCAGATTGTTTCTAATTCACCAGGCTGACCTAGTTTCCAAAATCAGGCAAATTAAATGGGAAATGTTGCCCCATGTCAGCACACACACTCACATGAGAGGCAAAAAAACATGTTACCTCTCACTTTAATGTATTACAAGGTCTCTCCTTTTCACGCATCACCTCTTACCTCGAAAGATTCAACTACTGATTCGATCCATTCACACCAAATCATACATCTGTATCTTTTTTCTATTTTCGGAGCTTTCTCTCCTCTCTCATCTTGGAATCTAACATCAAAATGTTGAAATGCAAATTCATTTTCCCAGCTAGCTCAGTTCACACAAACTTATAATTGGATTCTGCCTATTAATATAAAAGCTTCTTCATCCTCATCATTCGATCTCGTATAAGTCTTTCTGCGATACACACGAACTGACCTTATTCCATGATAAGACAGACAGGGGAAGAAAGATGGAGAGGCAGAGAGGACAGTCATCTCATTAGCATGGAAAAGTGTCTTATTGAATCATGGAGTAAGGTAGCACAGTTAGGAGGTAACGAGTTAGGAATTAATTAGCAACATAATGAAAGTATGCACATCTGCCTGGTTAATGTGCGGTCAGTGGGTTTTTTCTCTTAACACTCCACTTGGTTACAGCAACTCTCTTCTCTTTCCCCCCTATTTTCCCCTCCCATCAGATGCTGCACTCAAGATAGCCTGTGAATATTTTTTGAGGTGGATGCTCAGAGAGGCAGAGCGAGTGAAGCTGCACTCTGTGACCCGGGCTAACTAGCATGTTCAGGCTGATAAATGAAGGGATTGATGCTACCGAACGAAAATCAGCGTACGGTGCTCGGGAAAGAGACAGACGGCCTGAGAGAGAGCACCAGATGCTGTGTGGGAGGGTTATTTAATTGATGATATCACACCTCTCTTTCCCTTTTTCGCTCTCTCTTGTTCTCCCTCTTTTCTTCCTCTAACACACATTCCCAAACGCGTGCACACACACACACACACACATTAACATTCATACACACCATATTTGCCCTGTCACCTTCTTATCCTTGCACGACACACTGCTCATGCTTCTCCCTGCTCCATCCTGCCCATCTTGGCCTCCCCAGAGACTTGCGACGCTTGCATCTTGTGTGAACCCACAAAAACAAACTTGAATCAGTTGCTCCAATCAGAGCAACAAAATAATGTTGGGCACACCTTATCTAAGATTATGATTAGGGAAAGAGTTGGTTATTGGCTTGTTTGTGAAATCATGTAGCAGGAAACATACAAAGGATGAAAAACATCTCAATTATATGTTTTCTCCGCTCTGTGCATTCAGTCATTTGAAATTATGTAACAGCATCAATTTGGTTGGTTGTTTCAGGAGTGCAAACAACATCACCAACATCACAGATTTCTCTCCTTCTTGTCCCCTTTTTACTTTTTGCTTCTCTGCATGCAAGTAGAAACTGTTCCACATGCTTCCTGCCAAACTAGAAAAGCCCTAGAAAACGAGTCTCATTAATTAGCTTCTCATTTGTAAATGCAAATGAGCTTAATTAAAAAATAGACTCTCCTTTTGCGGGCTTCAAAGGGAGACAGTGAGGCCTAATCAGGAGGTTTGTTCAGCTGTGGCACTAATGAGACATATTTGGCCTAACGAGGGAGCGATGCCCTAATTTGTTTATGGTAATGATATGAAACAGTGCTTGTCCTTTTGGTGTATCTGGGAAGGGATCAGTCACACACACGCCTCTGTGCGATGTACCTTCAGGGTTTCATTCAGCGTTGGCGAGGTGTTGCAGGGCCTTGCTGAATTGTTTCAGTAGGTTAATTGGCTTAATTAGCCTAATAGAGATCATTGGGGCGACGACTCAATGTCAAGGCATATGTGGGCTTCTGAGGCAGTTCCATGAAAATATTGTATAACGATAAAGAAAATGTAGCTATTGTTGCTGTGGCAGAGGTGTAACATTAACTCACTCAACCTTTTTACTATAAATAATCCTGTAGAAGTAAACAAAACAAAGCAGATCCAGGTCAAGTATCAGGTCGCGCAGCTTATAGCATAACTGTTGTTTATTACAATCTGGCTCTTACTTTTATTGTTTTGGCCATCATTTCTATAAGCAATAATAACTTTGTACTAACCACTAATCTGGGAATAGAGCATCACTTAAATTTAGTCATATTGGGCTAAAAGCAAGAGCAATTAGACAGTCATACAAGGTTTGATGCTGCACTTATCAATCATTTTTAGTTTGGTCAGTCTGTCCACCACTTCAATCTGTCCACCATTTTGGGCCAGACTGAAATATCTCAACAATTGTTAGACAGATTGCCATGAAATTTGGTATACATATTAAAGTCCCCCACAGCTCATTTCTTTAGTTTTATAGCTTGCAAGTTTGCTCTCATTAACCTCGTTTTGAGCAGGAGCAGGCAGCTGTTTTCAACAAAAAAAAAGCTAGAAGAAACTGATTGTACACTACCCAGTGCCAAACGGCGGACAGACATTGTGAGCAGCTAGCTGGTGAACATAGTGGTGCATTTAGCAACTAACTAAAGAGCCAAATTATTTCACTCAGGAGTTGAGAGACCAAAACAAAGCTACAATGGGAGCGAATATTGGATTTACATTCATCAAGATGTGTTAACAAGCTATCACGTTTGCCACAATTTCATAAAATTAAAGTATGTAACTCAGTTTGCTGCCCCCAAGTGGCAAAAAAACAATTAATGCATCTTTAACAAAAAACCCAGGTTAGAAGACAGTTGGTAAATATGGATGGTAAAATTATTACCCAAACTGTCCACTGTAAATATTCATCACAATTTACAGACACACTTCCTGGTTTGACTTTGACTTGTACATTTTCTAACTGTGCACACAGTTTTCCTACAGCCCACTATGAGGTGTTATTATCAACATTTTGGGTGTGCATTCACTTTTGGTTTTAGAAAATCTGGCTGAACTATTGTTGCCTGACAGCTTATGTTTTTGCCTGGTCTGACCTTGTAGCCGTGTTCCCAGAGCTGAACAATGATTATATTATTATGAAAAATAATGACACCAGAGTAGTAATAAACAGGAGCTATGTAACTTTACCTTTTTCTATATCAGTGGTTCTCAAACCTTTTCTGGCATGGCCCCCTTTCTGAAGCCAAAAAAATTCACGCCCCACGCCTCACCATTATTAGCAATCTTTAGCAGTGATAGTGGAAGTAAAACTAATAAAAATAATCCAAGTTGAATTTTAGTGAATTAAAGGTCAACACAATAGCATTAGCAAACTTTTTGTTTATTTCCCCTATATAAATCATGTTCATTCAATTTTGTTACCCTCCATTCTTCGCCTGGTCATCCACGCCCCACCTGCAGTGGCTCCATGCCCCACCAGTGGGACCCGCCCCAAAGTTTGAGAACCAATGGTGTAAATGGATTAAATATTGTGAGTGTGCTGTGCTCCAAGTGTCAAGCATCTTATGTGCATTCATATTTTGGTGTATTTGTGTGTACGTGTGCTTTTGTACTGTACGTGCATACATGTGCACGTGTTATTGAGTGGCAGGGTTCTCTCCGCTATTTTGTTCACTGTTGACTGAGTGTGAGGCCGAGTGAGATGGCAGCATGGCTGGCCCTCACTGATAACTAGGCACAGGCAGAGCCCTGTGCTCTGTGCTTCTATTCAAAATATGCACACACGCATGCACACAAACACACACACACACACACATACATACACGTTAATTAATCCCAAAACGGAAGGGAAATTGAAAAAACACTGTCTCCACTTTTAATTGGACTGACTGTCGTCCAACCATAAAGAGAAAACAAGCTCAATCATTCTCCTCCATCTTGTTGCTTGTTGAATTATTGATAGACAGAGCAAACTGCACTAGAAAATGAAATGGGGAAAAGAAGCACTAGGCTCGAGTGTGTTTGAATGTTAGTGATAAAATTTGATTATTCATGTGTGATGCATGCTGTGTGGATTCTTGTAACAGAGTGAGGAGGAGTACTGATTTTCACCATGGTGACTGTAGAGAACCTGTATGTGCCAGACAAGCCAGCTGGTATCTTGTTGTCCAAGTACACAATGCTCCAGCAAAAAAAAAGGAAGAAAGAAAAATAACTGAAGTAGATGAGGCAGAAGGCATTCATTATTCAGTCGTATTTGTGTAAATGCTTATCTTCTACCAACCACACTGCCTTTCTGACCCGTTCGCATCTTGCTCGACCAGTTCTCACACTCACACTACAGAATATTCACACTGTCTGAATATACTGTAATCATCTCATTTTTTCCCCTGCATCCTGAATTAGCTTGTCCTGGAGAAAAGCGTGTTAAATTAAATCAGATTGGCTTTTTCCCAACAGTCGGTGAGATTTTTTCAGAGAAGATTTTGGCATCTGAGATTTCTATTTGTCAAGAGCTCTCACAGGAAACAGTGGGGTCTTCTCTTTAACTGAACTGTAACACCTCTTTAAAAATGTAGTTAAAGCCCCTTTAGCATTAGCTACAGATTCAATTATACAGGTGATCTTTAATGTGTCTTCAAGCCCCCATTATTGATAATAATAGCCATTTATAATGAATAACTTCATACTCTTTCATGGCCTTTTTTTTCTATACAGTACCTTAATGGAAAGATGATTACATTTTTTGACCTCCAATGTTTCGATACCTCAACCAGATAATGAGAATGGGGAAATCCCTGAATAGGCTTCTGTGCTCTGACAGTGACAAAACATGTTCGACTTAAACTTCTAGAGGCCAAATAGAGACCTTGAAATATTCCCCTCATCAATTAATCTCCATTCAATGACACACTGCTTTAGTTAGCCAACCATTCAGCCTCCTCTGGCTGCTATAATTGTACCAGTTAATTGCTTTTCAAGTCTCTTTGATTACAAGGTCGGCTCTGAATGGCTGGTGTACATGGCTCAAAGTTCCCTCTTCCTTTGGCCCTCCTCCTTTTCCACCCACCTCTCTTTGGTCACAACAGATCGTACCATCCCTCCTGTCCTCTCTGCTTTCCCTGACCCTGCAATCCAAGGTCAGTTGTCGGAGATGTGATTTTCATTAAGCTATTCATCATGGCGGCGTATGTATATAATGGTGACCGTTAACTTTGATATAGTGATACATGATAAATCTGTCCACTGTCCAGGATTCCCAAGGTGGGGGGGGGGGGGGGGGGGGTACTACATAATCTGTAGTACAAGCACAAGACAATTTAAAGACATGCTGTAAGCAGAGTAATGGCTTAGTCCATTTCTCCACATATAAAAAATATGGTTTGTTATGTACATACACACTGTTTATAATAAGATAACATCATTTCACCATTAAGTGGCAGCATCTCACAAAAGGGAGAAAACCAAACAGGAAATTGTACATAGGGAAACGTGGAGAAATTAAGATATATTGCTATTGGCTCTGCTCTACAACTGTCCCAGACAATTTATGTACTGTTGAGGTTGGTTAAGGAAGCTGAGTCCATGATTGAAAAGAGACGGGGGTCAATGTGCGTGTGTGTGTGTGTGTGTTACTCCTGCGTCTTTCTCCTCTCCCTCCACAGCTCACACGGAGGCGACAGAGTCCCTCTCATTACTAAACAGCACAGCTCCCAAACAAAGGCTCACGCGCCGACAGCGGCGCGTGTTCAATACCGATAACTAGTGTGGCCTCTCATCTGAATTAGCATGCTGTATAGGCCTTGACACATGTTCACACCAACACACACACAGACGTAGGCAGGCATTCAAGTCCAGACACACAAAAAACACCACATACATGCACACACATTCAAAGGCACACCCTTATGTGCTATTATTCTCATACACACACACACAGACACACTCATCCTGCAAACTCTTGTGTCGAACAGATAGCGATTACCGGATTACTCTGCAGCGGCAACTTGAATATGCATTCAAGCTTTGCGTCGTCAGCATTGGCTTTTGTTCTCCATGTGGAAAGGAGCCACACAAAGCCTTTCGACATCAAAGACAGAACAACAGAAATAGCAAATTGCAAAATACTAACTGTGGTTCTGAGGGACGCCGCTGGGTCTCTGCACAGAAGAACCATGCAAATAAGCAACACAGTGTTATTTCTGCTTCACTTGAATATAGCTTTCTCCTAATCTGGCCTTCTGCATGTTTCACACCTGGCTGGTTAAATGTGCCACTCGGCCTGGAGATGTCTGCTGAGGGATGAACAGCAATGAGGCAGCGCACACACACAAACACAAAAACACATATGCACCTACCGGCTGACCTTTGCTCTTTCAAATTCACTTTAGACTACGTCCTTGAATTGCAAACCATAGGGAAATGCAGCGTCAAGATCATCATCTTTGAAATAAGGTGCCAGTCAAACTCATTACTATAAATAAATACATTTCTCCTTTTCTGGAGACCATGTGGTAAAAGCAGGCTACACAAATGCTACCTCCTGTTGTGAGTAATATCTACAATCTTCCTGTCTCTTTGTCACACACAATCACAATGGCTTGTTTATCTTGCTGTCATATTTCTTGTATACTATGCCGCTTTCTGCTGGGTAGTACCTACATATAGCTAAATGCAATAACTGCAGGGAGCAAAATGGGTGTCTTTTAAAATGTTTTACACTCCTGGCCATGCAACCGTACACTTCAATAAGGTGAGGATGGACGATTTGGCCCCTATGTGTTTTACTATTTATATTTCAAAGGACACTTCAACGCAGGTGGTGGTGACCCGGTTTGCAAATGAGTCCAGGGTAGAGAAATAGTTATTGAACATACAGAGAGCGTGTCGTATCTCACACTGACGATAACGGGGGAAATGTGAGCGAAGAAAACATGGAAGAGGAGGAGTAGAGGAAGAAAAGTGAGTTGAGGTGAAGAGCAGGGAGGGAAGCCAAAAATATGTATGTCATCATGGATGACTGATAGCTTTCTGTGAAAGCTTCTCTTGATGCGGGCGTGCAAGGCAGGCCTCTAATTGAGCTCTGCTGCCAATCACAAGTGCTCTAAGTGTGCGAGTGTGTGTGTGTTTACTTGCAGTGTTACATTCCCATACTGAAGTATTGAATATGCACACACACCCACTCACACACACACACACACACACACACACACACACAAAACTCTGTGTCTTTGATCATCTGAGTGAGACTGTTCCCTCCATGTTCTACAGTAATTAGCTTGGTGTTAAACTTGAGAGACAAGAGAGATCAAGCAGCAAAGCCAACAGATGATCAGTGCTAGTGAGAATATCACCCTAAACTATCAATACTAGTCTGTAGGACTGACCATCTATCAGCGCTTACTACAGAGACACAGTGATATTTTCTGTTTTCTCAATTCTCTGTCGCAATTTCTTACAACCTTCTACTAAATTTTGGTACTTGTATTTATCTTAAATGAAAACATGAATAGTCAAACCAGCCAGAGAAGGAAAAACATGAACCCAGCGATTATGAATAAAGAAAGAAAACGTCAGAAACTGACGGTAAAATATGATTTTAAGTAACTACAATAACTTCATTAAGTATATCGCAGCATCATTACAGAACAACCACTGTGTTGACTGCATGCAACAGACGCACATTGAATTGCTTTAAATGAAGAGACTGGATTTCAGATCAAAAGCATTTAAAAAAGGTTTTGTCTGTGTGTTTACCTACAGACAAATAAAGGTCCCGGATCAAAAAAATAAAGATAAATGCCTGTAGTCAAGTCTCAAGCCCTTACATCCTTTTCTGAGAGCTATGAATAAAAAGATAAAAAGGAACACACAGTGCAGACGTTTTATGTTTTCACTAACCCATATTTCTCTTGACCTCCATTTGAAAAAATGCTTTTCCATGTGAATGTCATACAACAAAATCCCCCTTTTTTTTGCCCCTGCAGACCTCTTCTGTTTTTTTGTCCTGCACTCCCTCCCTCTGCCGGTCCACAGTCTCAGCACATACAGACACAGGCAGCTCACACAGGAGTAATATCAGTGTCTCCCACCTCCCCGCCATCCTTTATTACCCCTCTTTTTCTTACTCTCTCTCTCTGTCTCTCCCTCATGAATAAACATCCCTTACATTCACTCAGTGCTGGCATGAAATGGCCACACAGCCCCTGGCACACGCAGGAGTGATGCCGCAATCATTATTCCACTGCAGTGGTCCCACACAAGCATATTTCACCAATCATGTGGCTCTCTCCCCTGGCTTTTGTTTGGATGACTTAAACAAATGATGTGGCAGTGAGGAGGGCCTGCGTACCACAGCTCCCCCTGTTAACACGGCAACCGTTGACACGGACACAGCAAAATTTGCATAAGAGTACGCTTGAGTGGTACTGGCAATTCCAACAGGGGTCCGCATATTTTTTCCTCTCTTTCTGTTTGAGGGTGGGGGGTGTAAATGAGGTGGTGGTAGTGGGGGGGTTGGTGTTATTTTTGGTTCTCCCGCTTTTCTCCTTCCTTTCATCCTGTTCTCCCTCTCTCCTGTTCTCCTCTCTGACTGCCAACTCCTCTTTTCTCTGGGGTTTAGTGTTGAATTTGAAGTAATGAAAGATGCACACATGCCATGAGACTGACTGGGCTTTCAGCAATAGAGTTGGAGGAAGTCTATTTGGCAGAACTGTTAAACACATACAAGGCAACGGTGGTATCTGAGAATTAGCTCAGTTACAAATGACATACACCTTGCTGTGCAGTAGACCTGACACTGAATCGTTAGATCAGACATAGAAGTACTGTATATGCATGAGTAGGGAGAAATAATTGTTTTTTAATTAAAGACATCACAAGTGGGGTTATTTTGAAAGTATTCTAGCAGCAGTCACAGGAACAATTCAGAATAATGGCCTTGCTAAAGATGATTGTGATGAAGATGAGAAAAAGAGGAGGCTGTTTAAAAAAGTCTGACATTTAAAGAGGGGGAGATGACAACTAATGTGTCGATGAGGGCAATGATACATTTAACAAGAAGGGCATTGCTGATGAAGATGAGGAAGAGGAGGATAATCATGATGATGCTTATTTCTTTTTTGGCTTTTTTGTCGATGTTAATATCTGAAAATAGAACGAGGAGAGCAGCATCCAGAGAAGTTAATCAAGCAGCCCGAAGGGCCACTGCTCTGTCCTTTTATGTGCCTATCTCGCTACATTTCTCCTATCTCTATCTCTTTCATTCGCCTTATCTCGCCCTTCTTTAATCACAGCACATCAATGTGACTGATACATCTAAGAGATCTATTTGCGTGCCGTTCACTTTGTGAGAAAGTTCTATTTGAATTCCATGAATTTGCTCTCGCCTGACTTTGAGACTTCTCACAGTGAGACAGCAGCTCACAGGAATACCAAACAATGAAAACAACTAACAATATCTTCCCAAATGTTTATGCTGTGTGTGTGCATTGTATGTATCAATGTGTGTGTATGTGTGTGTGTCCTTAGGGTGGGTGTGGCACACCACTGTGCAAAGGTTGTCTCCATGGTGATAGATGTGGGGTCATCTCCATGACGATGGATCGGAGGGGGTGTTGGCCGCCAAGGTCGCGGACCAAGGACAAGGCGAGAGTGATTGCAGCCACCCAGACAGGAAATCGAAGAGGAGCACTCCAAGGGGGGGTCGAGGAAAAAGGTGCAATTTCACAAGCCAAATTACTTCTGGGATGGAGGAGAGAAAAATATCACAGCAATAACGGCACCAGGGATGAGAGGAGGGAAGGAGAGGGAGGTGGTGGAGAAGGCAGGAGGAAGGAGGAGGGAGGTCCCAAACAAAAGCTCAATTATCAAAGTCATCAAACATGTATGCTCACATAAGTAAATAGAGTGACATGCTATTACCTTGATGCCACACAAACTTGCTATCTCCCCCCTTACGGAGAGGAATTTGTCAGAGTTTGGTTGTGATTTTCCATGTGGTTTATCAAGCTTGGTTTATTTCTGAGACTGATGCTGGCTGTGACTAGAAAATATTGATTGGATTGTGCAACATGTTCTGCTGCAACCCTACTGATTTCTTTTTCTGTTCTCTCTCTTCGCTCCTCCTCTGCTCTCTGGCGATTCCACAACATTAGTATGTGGAACACCACCAAATCAGTAAATTGTTAACGAGAACAGGCACAGTGAATAAATGACGACGACAACTTCAAATTTCTGCCTCGCTGCGTCGTTCTCACCCTGCTCAGGGTTTCCCCAATGCATTTTCTGTCTCACTCAGTATGTCCTCTATTTTCTCAGTGTGTTTGTGTGTGTATGTGTGTGTGCTCGTCCAGATGAGTGTCTGTATCGGCAGGCTGAGTGCATTGAATCATTAAGTCCACAGTGCCACTGTGCCCATTGCCTCATTGCACCTAATTAAGCCCCTTTTGTTTCCTATCAATTAACATTGTAATTAAAACTAGTCGCGCTTCTGTTTACCCCAAGTCTGCTGATTCAGGGGAAATGACACACAAACAATGATGTGCAGGAATTCAGCTAATAAATACTTGCATCACACATGCATACACATACAGCACATAGATGTACACGTATACAAATAGGAATACGCACATGTTTAGAAAGATACAGTACATGCACACACACTCTTACAACATCAAAGCTCAACCAGGCCTCTCAATTCACTGGAGAGTGTGAGAGAACAAGGAGTGCTGATGGAGCTGGGAAATGAGAGCAGGATACTTTGGTGTGTGTGTGCGTGTGTGTTTCTGTGTGTGTATGTGAGCCACTGTTGAGTCGTTAACAGAACCAAGGGATTCACCTCTTGATAATCTCACACTAATCACCTAATCCGCCATCCCTCAGGTGAACAGATGGGAAAGGAGTACATGACATCAAGTGGAGGCCAGACAACATGAAATCCACTCGTACACACACACACACACACACACACACACACAATGTATATATTTATGTCCATGTACACACAGACAAATGAATAAGTCAAACAAATGAGCGCTACTCCACCCCGCCCCCGCCAGTCCCGTCCTCCTCAACACCAATGTACATTTCACCAAAAAATATACACCCTATCCTCTTGTTTCCATGGCAACTGACCGTAGAGCTGTGGGTATATTAGGCAGCAGGCGGCAGGCGAAATCACTGGAGTGAGAGGCGTACCGGTCTGTCACCTCAGCCTCCCCTAGAGAAACAACACATAATACTGTACTACTGTACTCTCTCCTCTCTCTTCGCATCTGTTGCTCAAATTTTACAGGAATACACAGATTTATCTCTGGCTCTACACGCACACACACATGCACCACTCTCCATGTTGTCTCATGTACTGTAGCTCAGGGCAGACAGGGCTACAGCATCAGACATTTGTGCCTAAAACATGTGTGATCGTCTTATTAAAACATGATAATGAACTGCCACCCAGACACACCACCATTCCCCTTTTCCTTCCCCTGTCTGGGGTGACTGCTGCTGCTGCTGCCAGTGGAGGCCAACCTGTCCTTGGGTGCAGTAAAGGATTACAGCAGCACACACCATGTGACCTTAATTCCCCCCTGCCTGCTTCTGCTGCGCTCAGCCAATCAGGATCGGGATGCGCTGTGCATGTATGTGTGTGTATGTTAGCATATGTGCATATGTGTGTTTGCGTGTATTTCCACACAAACCGCCATGTTTGTCAAGAGTGTTTGTCTCAAGCGTATATGCTCCAATGGGTGGATTAAGTCACATAAAAGGGAAATGCCGTGATGTTGTATTGTGTGTACATATGTGCATATGTGTGCACACGTGCCAGCTTGTGTTTTTAAAAGGGGGGGTGGGGGGGTGGGGGTGATTTGTGAATCAGCAGCAGCAGC
>NW_023339707.1:16408701-16413718 GCF_004916995.1 Morone saxatilis | reverse complement strand
TTGTATTTTTGGAACTGTTCTCCACATTATTTTGTTTGTACAGCAGCTTCCCACCATTAATACCAAAACAATAAAACAACTAACAATATTCAAAAATGTTATGCTTTTTTAGTCATTTTTTATGTATCAATGTGTGGTAGTTTTGTTTCCGTTATGGTTGTTTTTTCACACCACTTTGTCAAAAATTTTTCCCAAATTGTTGAAGATGTCTGTTGTCATCTCCATACCTATTGAGCTTTATGGTTGTGTGGTTGTGTTGCCGTGTCAAGTTCTACCAATTATAATCTAATTATTCCAGCCCGACCCATACATCACATCAAAATCGACACCCCCACATGTTTTGTCGATTAAAGACCAATCAATTTCACAAGCCAAACACAATTACTTCTTGGTCGATTTAGTATATGAAAAATACAACATCAATAACTCACGATTATGAAGTAGTTAATTAGGAGTGTGAGCGTGTTACAATTAAAGTGCTCAGTGAGGGTAATGGTTATTGATTTATGTCCAAAAACAGCCAATTGTCAACTGTTGAGTCATCAGAAACATGTATTCCACATAATTACAACGTTATTCATCTATACCCTTTTCCACACAAACTCATCCTCCCCTTACTTAGATCAATTTTTGCCGATTTTTTTTTGTTTATTTCCATTTTATCAAGCTTTATTTCTGA
The DNA here is from genome assembly GCF_004916995.1 of Morone saxatilis. NCBI lineage: Eukaryota > Metazoa > Chordata > Actinopteri > Moronidae > Morone > Morone saxatilis. The sequence continues at coordinate 16,413,039 of NW_023339707.1, read as the reverse complement.
GACCGTTATTTTCGCTACTAACAAAACACATAGTTCGTAGTGATTTTGTGCAACATTATCCTTCTTGCAACCCACCTAACTTATTTCTTTTCTTTTCTCCGTCTTTTCTTCCTCCTCCTTCTCATCTTGATTCCACCAACATTCAGTTTAAAACCAGTTGGACATAATTTTAATATAAGCGATCACATTACATAAATACGCACAACTGTCGGGAGAATTTTCTCTCCGCGTTCGCTCTTTCCACAGGTACTTGTCTCATTTTCCAACTCATCTTTCTTCTCACTATATTCTCGTATTTCTCAGTGTTTTTTTGTTATGTTTTTTCCTCGCATGCCAATTCTTTACGTTTCAATGCTGATCATTTTAATCATTAATGTCCACATTCCAAACTTTTCCATTCCTCATTTACCTAATTAACCTTTGGCTTTTTCCTATCAATTTACATTGTTAATTAACCAACTAAGTTCGCTCTTCTTTACCCCAATGTCTTCATTATCTCATGTGGTGAAATTGGACACACAAAACAATGGATTGCAGGGAATTCATCCTAACTAAATACTTGCCATCAACATTCATACACATACATCACATAGATTACACTTAATCACAAATATGAATCCACATTTTATAAAGATACATTACATCACACAAACTCTTCACAACATCAACAACTCACCATCCTCTCATCACTGATACTTAAAACAAGGACTTCTTATGATCTTGTAAATAATCATATACTTTTTGTTCGTGGTGTTTTCTTTTTTTTATGAGCCACTGTTGAGTCGTTAACAACACGCACAAGGTGATTCACCTCTGATAATCTCAGCACTAATCACCTAATCCTCCATCCTCAGGTGGTAACAGATGGTTAAATTAGACAATGACACTCAACTTTTAGTCCCATGACAACATGAGTGGAAGATCCACCGACACAACCCACACCACCACACCACACACACACACACACAATGTAGAATATCTTACTCCATTGTTTACACCAGACAAAAGGAATAATCAAAACAAATGGACGGCTACTCGCACAGCCCTGGCCATGTGTTCCTCTCCTCAAGCACCCAAAGTCATGTCACCCAAAAAAATAGCACCCTATCCTCTTTTCCATTGGGCAACTTACCTTATACTTGGTGTTAAAGATTATCAGTCTCGGTGCGACAATCACTTGTATGTTAGACCTCACCTGCTTTCACCTCATCCTCCCCTCAAGTGGAAACAACACATAATACTACATGACTTTACCTCCCCTCTCTTCTCATCTGTTTCTCACAATTTGTACATAATACACATATATCTTCTCACACCACAACACACCATGCACCACATCTCCCATGGTGCTGTCCCAATGGTACTGTTAGGGCATCATGTGTCAGGACATGTGGTCATTGACAGCGTAGCAACTTGGTGAGATTTGAGTTGTGTGTCCGTAAGAGTACGTATTGTTTTGATCTGGTTAGTGGGAGAAACATTAAGAGTCAAGGCCACCTCAGACACACCACCATTTCCCTTTCCTCCACCTTCTGGGTTTACTGCGGTCTGCTCCTGTCCCAGGTGAGGGGCCAACCTTTTCCTGGCTCCATTCTAAAAGCGGGGATTACAGCAAGCACACACCATGCTGACCCTTAATTCCCGCCTGCTGCTCTGCGCCAGCAATCAGGGATCGGGGAGACCTGTGCAAATGTATGGTGTGGTATGTTAGCATAGTCATATGGGTGTGTTTGCGTGTATTTCCAACAAAGCATGTTGTCAAGTTGTCTCAAGCGTATATGCTCAATGGGATAACAAAAAAAATGGGATTTGGTATCTAAATGCATATTTGCACACGTGCAGCTTGTTTTAAAAGGGGGGGGGGGGGGGGTGGGGGTGATTTGTGAATCAGCAGCAGCAGCAGCCGCCCCGGCACGTGTCGCACATTCAGACGACCTCATTCATCCCCAGCAACCCCTAAAATCCCACTGCTCCTTCCCCTCACCCACAAACAGACCTCAACCCCCACACAGCCGCCGCCGTCAGCAGGCTCAGCTGGTGGCTGAGGGAGGAGGAGGGCTGAGCAGAGAGATGGAGCGATGGATGGATGGAAGGATGGATGGAGGAGGGGGAGGGCAGGTGCTGGGAAAACCATTTAGTAAGCAGTCTTTTTTCTTATTGGTTTTTGGGGATTTCTTTCCCCAAAGATGGAGCAGCACAGGAGAACTGTAACAAAAAAAGATTGAGGGAGGATGGAGAGAAAGATTGGGAAGGAGGTAGTGAGGAGGTAGTGAAGAAAATGTGAAGGTAAAATGTATGTGTCATAGGGCTAGAGGTCAGACTGTGTGTGTGTGTTGGGGGTGTCAATTAGATATGGAGATCAGACAGAATGAGCAGCAGTTTAAACATGAGCATTACATCGGGGGGAGACGTCCGGCTGTTACGTCGGCTTGCACCCGCCAGATAAGGCCCGCAGAGCTTTGTGTGTGTCTGTGTGTGTGTCTTTGTGTCTGTGACGCAGCAGACGTAACAGACGCAGCACCTTGCCTCATAAGACACCCGCTGTTGTTGGCGACCTTTGACCTTAACCAAACCTTGACCCCGGCAGAAGGCAACTGATTTACCCAACAAAGACAGATGACACAGCGGAGCATGAAGCCAGCGGTAAACTCTGACCTCCAACCCTCCAGTCCCGACCCAAACTCTATCTGAAGCCAAACACAACCTGCCCTGTCGACACACGCGCACACATTCAGACAATGAAGCAGGAGCAACGCTGCACTCATCCATCAAAGCAGCAGAAAACCAATTCTATCAAATAACATACATATGCAAGCAAAGCTATTATTATTATGCTAAGTGGTTCGGTTTGCTCATTGTTAATTCTCTGAAATTAGACATTTAAATTTTTTCACTTCTTTCACTTTTAGATTAAAAAAATGCATAGTGATCTGCTGAGTTTGCATAAGTCACGTTATCATTTTAACTTAAGGTGTAATTGTATAAAACGTTATTTGGGGTTACTGTTTGACAATTTGGTCTCAGCAGAAAATAACTCTGGCAAATGTAAATATATATATAAAGTTGAATTATGAGAAAAGGTGAGAAGATAAAATACTTTTTTTTTTCAAATGCAAACATACAATTCAGTTTACAATTATAATTTATGTGTTCCTCAAAGGGCAATGTAAGGCCAGTACACACAACAAGCACACAAACAAATTATTCACACACATAGAAACAAACAATGTCCAACACCTAGAAGGCACAGTATGTCAAAAAGTGCAAGTGCATTTATCAATCTATACATAAAATAAACTCATCATCTATTTTACCATGACTGACTACAAGTCTTGTGGCTTAAACCAAACCTTCCTTCTGTTTATTTTACATGCAGGCAATCTAAAACATATCTTTTATGGGGTTAGCTTAAAGGACATGTGTGGCATGACTGAGGATATAGTATGCCTTTTTGAGGACCTGGTCTGTAGTTGCTATGCAAGGGATTGCTCTGTTTTAGCCATTAATGTTTTAGAACTGAGATTACTAATGATGCCTTGCAATCAGGTCTTGTTCTTTTGACAAAATTAAACTAAGTTAAAATAGGTATACAACCTGAATATTGCATAATTGAATCAAATAATCAAATTCAAATTCAACAAACCAATCAACACAACAACAAATGATTGATAATTCAATCCACACAAGTAATCTAATAATGTTTTAGTTGCTGTATCACATTAACCCTCTTTTTGTTTCACGATTAAAAGCATGCATGAAAACGTTTAATTACATTCAAAATAGTTATTTTTTCCCTTTAATTTAAAAGAAGATTTATTTCATGTATAAAGTATGTCGCCCTGTCATGCATATTAACTACATATGGTATCTGGATGTGTTTCAGTCTCTGAGTCATGTGAAGTAAATGTCTGGCCCCTGCACTGCCTCTGTGTCTATAACAGATGGTGTGTGTGTGTTTGTGTGTGTGTGTGTGTGTGTGTGTATGTGTGTGTCCTACAAAGTCTGGCAGAAGCACCTTGTCGCCCTGTGGTACATCATGCCAACTGCTATCGGCCCCAACCACACAGCACCTTCTGATCGAATGTGTTCTTCCTCAGACTTGTAGTATCATTTTCTTTCTGCCTGTCTAATAAGCATAATCCTTATATCATGTTATATGTGACATAAGGTTTCCTGTTATGACGAGGAAAAAGTGTCATATTTGTTGAGTGATAAATTCCAAACAATGACTTTTAGGGCACAGTAGTAAGTTATTTTGAGCTCATTATCACATAACATTTATTTCCCTTTCTTTCTGCTCTCTCGTACATCCTCTTCATTTTAACACACACACACACA
>NW_023339707.1:16408323-16408616 GCF_004916995.1 Morone saxatilis | reverse complement strand
GCTCCCTCCAGACGACATACGACTGTAGATGCGTATCTACAGTGGACATGTTTGAAAGATACGAACCTGTCGGTGCCATGGATTCTGCAGCTCACTGTGTGATGACAGGGACAATGATACTGTCAGATCCTTTGTTGCACGTGTTCGGTGATATTTAATAACTGTCCTAACTAGGCTTGTAGAAATGACTCCACAAGAGGTTTGACATTTTCAGATCATTTTTCACGAAGAGCCTTGGGGAGAGAGTGAGAGAAAAACAGATGATGGAAGAAGCTAGATAGATAGATAGATAG
>NW_023339707.1:16371014-16408237 GCF_004916995.1 Morone saxatilis | reverse complement strand
TAGATAGATAGATAGATAAAACAAAGACACAAATCAACTATAAAAGGAAGAAACACAACATTTTCTCCTGAGGATCACATTTTTCTGGTAATCCAGAACAGATTGGGCTTCAAAGTTATCCCAGCAAACTTTGTGGATTCATTGAAAATGTGATTGAAATGACAAAAAGGGAATGAGGCCGATGAGAAGCGTGTGTGCTAGAGAGACCCGTTCACGCCTCTGAAAATCTGTCAAAGTAGTTTGGAATTCATGAGTGTTTCTTGGGAAAGACGCGCACGTAGATTTCATTTCATAAAAGCAGAAAATGCAATACCCAGCTGACGAGCCACAGCGCTACAGAATTCTCTTTGGCAATGCTTTGGCACCGTCAAGAGCTGACTACAAACAGCACAGCAACACTGATTTGACACGTGTCATGGGTGTTTTGTAAATACTTTGGATATTTTCCTCCCCCAACATTAGACTATGGCTGCCTCCTGTCACAGTGCTGCTGCTGTGACAAATACTCCAAAGCACCCTTTCTCACAGGTCAAGTGGAAAACATTTTCAGGGTTGAACGTGGGTGGATGAATTGTACATTCATTGACAAAGGCTGGATAGATTAGCAAATTATTATTTTCAATATATAAAGCAATAAGAGATGGAGTTGGTGTACAAGGCAAGCAGGCACGTGAACTTGCACACTTCTCTAGTGCATTAGTTTTCAGTTTCTAGCGTTTCTCTCTCTTCTGTATGCAGACTTTGTCTCCGGGTTTCTCATGCTGTGCTGCTGCTGCTCAGGGAGGCAGAGGTAGGTTTGGGGTGGGAGCAGCGGGGTGGGTGACAGGGCAGCATCCATGCCCAGACAGACACAACCTCTCCTGGGCTGATGCTACCAACATTCCTTGCTTCTGGAGACACGCACAGATGAGCCCTGTCTGGAACCGCCGCTGCAGCCACAGAGTTTCTGTGTCAATGTCACGGAGTCTGTGTGTGTTTGTGTGTGAGTGTGAGTGTGCTTGCTCAATGGGCTCCTGCCAGTCGTGGAAAGTAACAAAGTCGATTTTCCTATGTATTCTACTTAAAGTGGCTAAAATGCTGTGTGTTTTGGAAGGTGTTATATAAATAAAGTTTATTATTGTTATTATTAGTATTATTATGACCAATAGTTTTACGAAGCTTTACAGAGAATTTTTATCATCTTTTCATCTGAGCACTTGTTTGCACTCCCTTTAACAGGAGATATAAATCCTCACTGGAGCAATTAGTTTTAGAAGTTACATAATTAGTTCGATGGAGATCCTAAATACAACTATGTCTGCAAACCTACACCAGTCCCTATGTGTATTCTGTGCAGCCTTGCAATTTTGTCCAATCACCACAACTTTGACCGAATTTGACCAATTATTGTAGATTTCTTAATGCACTATTTATAAAAAAAACTTGACTTTCACTTTATTAGCTAACTGTTAATACTAGTTAAGATACATTTTGAATATTGGCTCCTGTATGATGCTGTAGCTGAACCCTAATTCCACAGATCACTCAGTAAAGGCATTTGTCCAAAAAGGTCTGTTCATTACTACATCTCCAGTACATCTCCACTGAGTGACTGGTGGAGCTGTATAGGTGAGGTGAAATGAAGTGTCAGGGGTTACTGGCGAAGAGGGGAGGAGAGAAGGGTCACTGTGCGGAAAGGAAGGATGGATGCAATGCCGCGGGGTCTTGGCATTGCCTCCTAATAACGACATTACAGTGGAAAGAACAAGCGGCAATGAGCGACACCATCATTAACCTCTGACTGGGCTATAAATCAACAGTAGTTCACGCAAATTAGACCAATTCCCCTCGATCTGCCTCCAAAGGCCCTCACTAGGGCTACGCCATTATAAATCACATACAGAGGGAGGAGGAGACACACACACACACACATATATATATACACAGATACAGGGAGAGAGCATGCAGACACTTTTATTGGTAGTGTTTTACAGTGAGTCATATAACCTAAAAGAATTAAATTTCTCAGGCTTGCCCTTGGTGATTCATACACATTTTCATCAAGGCTGCATATTACAGATAGCATTTGATTCTGTCTAGAGGCACAAAGAAATTAACATTACTTGTAGCCATGTTACAGGAGAGAAGAGGAGAGGAGAGGAGAGGAGGAGAGAGGAGATACTCTCAGAATAAAGATGACATAGGTTACGCAATTTCAGATTTTTATTCTGCACAGTGCAGCCCTGGGGACTGATTTGATGTAAATATGAAAGCATACAGTCAATCAATTATTCTCAGACAACACAGAGTTCAACAGAAACTGAAAATAGCATTGGCTACAAATAGAAGACTACATAATTTGCCACATATATGTTGAAATTCCGTTTTTCATCATAATATGATATTTGCTCCAGCCTGAATAAGCAACATTAGTGATGGCTTTTGATTTATAACAACAACATAACATGTTTTAGCCTGATTATTCTCTGTGGAAATTTTCAGCTGAATTTGGGCTGTTGGTGTTTCGGTCAATGCAGGGCGGTGCGGGGAGAGGGATGGACAGCTGCCGACTCTCTGCGGTCGTCTGTAGGAAAGAGTACATATTGCACGTCACTCGGAAAGGTAACAGATATGGCAGTATGTCCCTGCCATCTGTCACTGAAGCTTCACACATCCAAACAGACAAAAGGAGAGCCAGGCCGCCGAGACGGCAGTAAGGCCCCAGCCTGCTATTGTCCTTTAGGCTTGTGGGTGAATGTAGGGCCCCTTATCATCAGGTCCTGCTGGAGTGATGCAGTCTGGCTAACAGCAGCATTGTTCACCACACACGCTTGCTCACCCAAGGGACCAAACAGACTACAGAATTTTTAATTTTAGCATGTAGTTAATCTCTAGCAGCAATAAGAATTCAATTAGTGCCCCAAATCCAAGGTTTTATGTTATATCAATCAATAGAGGAAAGTCCAAAAAAGTTGTAGTCAGTTTTGTTCAGTTTGATTTCATCACTTGTCTTTGCCCTTTTTATCTCTTGAATAACCCCTCAGATGCACACTCACACACACACACACACACACACACACACACACATGCACACACACTTCCATCCAGTGCAGACTTGCACAGATAAGGTCCTGGGCTTAGTGGACAGGGTCGATTTTCCATTATGGAATTTTATAATAAAGATCAACTGTCACTGCAATCAAAGCGTCACTTAAGGCTATCTTAAAGCAGAGCCAGGACCTCTGTTTTCATCCAGCAACCTCCTCCCCATCCCAAAAAATAATCAACCTCAATCCTCCCAAATACCGCAGACCCTCCAAGAGACCCATCTTTTCCTTTATCTCTCCTTCAGAAGAAAGGGAAAAAAAGAGCGAAGATGAGGAAGGTCAACGATCTGTCAACAGTAGATAAAGAAGGATGGACGAAAGAAGAGATCGATGGTGAAATCTAAAAAACTTTGCAGTTTTATATATTTTTGTTCTGAAAAGAAGGAAGATAAAGTGCTGTCAGAAAATCAAGTTTCTGTGCTTCTCAATTCAGCAGTTGCAGTTGTCAATTTATTTTCAATGAAATTGTCTCATCAGTGTACACACAAGTATGTATTAGATGTATGTTCTTCTGTGTGTAATTTTTTTTTTCTGAGTGCAAAACTGGGGAGAAAAAAAAGCCTCAATTATTAATTTTTTCGGACAGCATCACAGAGCAACATGTGAGATTACGCCACCTAATCCTTGTGTAATCTCTGTGTTCCTCGCTGTGGAAGCTGCCTCAGCGCGAAGGTCCAATGGCTTTACAAATCAGTTCCTAATACAGTAATATAGATTCGACTGAAGCAGATAGGGGAGCAAGCAGAAATGGTTACATAAATATTATTTCAGGAAGCATTTAAATCTTAAACCTTAAAAGTTAAAAGAACAACATTCAGAGTTAAATGATCTATTTTGTTGTTTACTTATTATTAAGGCCTATTAAGAGTTTAAGAAAACTCAGCTAGTATCAGGACTGTGCAGATGTGGTTTGATCAGATTTGATTGTGACCAAACAACCCAAACAACTGTTATCAGATTCTGATTCAAATGTTTCTTAACACTGAGTGGTTCAAAGACATACCGTGATGCCCACTTCAACCTTGTGAGAAAACACGAAATACAGAAATCTTTCATAGAAAGAAGCTGATCAAGAAAATAGGTTTTCAGGGCCTTTAAAGCGCAGCCAGCCCCCACGGTGCTTGCAGGGAAGGGTAACATGCAGCTGAAGGGAACCGACATACTGTGGAGGTCGAGGTCTGACCCGTCAGATCCCAGCTCCCTGTGTGCGAGGGCTGTTCCTTCCATGATTTAAACTTGGGGGTTTCCAATCAGACAGATTGGTGTTGGGGCCCCATTTGACACGAGGGGCCCTGTGTTGCTTCAAATCCTGGTGGGCCAACTGGCAGCCTCTCAGGAAAACCTATTTCAATTACCATAAAAGCCTTGGCTTGTTTCCCTTCATCTTATTCTTTAATGGACTATGCATGTACCATCTCATGCAAATGACTTATAGCAAGGTCCTTTCCTTTTAGTGGTGTTGTTTTTCAGAGTATTTACTTTGTGAGGGTTTGAGTCCCTGCATGTGTCTCTGCACCAGTGTGTCTTAGTGTGTGTGTGTGATTAGCTATGAAAGATACCAGCTATTATCCTTGACGCATCTCTGACCCTGTGGCCGCAGTGTTTTGGGAAAGTCAATGAAAACAAAGAGTTCAAAAACACATAATTGCTGAGGCAGTCTGTGTTGAAATTACATGAACAGGAGTTATATCTATAAACCAACCAAAACACGCATTAGAGGTTGGAGATCAGACACAAGTCATATCTGCTTTTTCTTCTGAGGCAGGGGGGGAGAGACCCAGAGAGAATGACAGCAGCGAGAGAGAAGAGGAGCTGGGAGGAGGGCAAGTGTGGGTAATACAAAGTCAATCAAAAGGGCAGAGAGGAGAAAAAAGCTGCACTTCAAGTAATAATTTGAGGAGTGCTTGCTTATGTTTGTGTGTATGCGTTTGGCAGATAGTTTTACACAGAAATAGAGTCACACTGAGCAAGTCTGGTCATTGCTCAGTGTGATTTTCCACTCTGCCTCCCCTTGTTTAATAACATCTTGTTCCTTGCGATAAATGGCTCTCCTATCCGGAGCTGCTAATAATAGGAACAGTAAAAAAAAAGAGCCATACTTTTAACTTTTGTTTCAGGTTAAACATGTCAGTATTTGACTAATCTTTTACTTTTGATAGCTCACTACTTAACAGCTCAATGTTTTGAGCGAGAGGAGGCCTTGTACAGCCTCGTATATGGTTAAAAGCACTATGAAGGTGTCGCAGAATACAGTTTTACTGTTACTAAAAACATTAACATTGAACACTGACTTCAACATGTCAATAGGTGCAGAATGACAATGCTAACATGCTGATATAGCAGGTAATATTTACCATTTCACCATCTTAGTTTAGTGTGTTTGCATGGCAACATGTTCTAATTGAGACTACACAGAAAGTGCACTTGTAGCTGATGGGAATGTTGTTTGTTTTGCAGGTATTTGAGTATTGGACAAAATGAAAATTTGACCACGGAGCTAGTTGTTTATTTATAATGAATTATTAAATTGTTAGGGACGTTCCTGCATATGACGCACAAATGTCCTCCCTGTTGAATATTTATGGATGTAGGTTATAAAATGATCTGTAAAATGGCTCTTACTCTGATCCCCACAAGTAAGGTTATTACATGCTAATTAATACTATGGCTAGCAGCAAATATGTTGCTAGCAACTAGATAAATATACAATCTAAGAAAACCTCATGTTGTTTATCCTTTTAATTTCCCACAATAAGTCTACGCAGTCTACATTTTGCAGTACTTTTCTGGCACATAATACAGTATCATTGGAGAATTTATGTTGCATTTATGGCTCCTCATTTATTATTATGATCTATGTTTGCTCAGGATTCAGTTGCTCACATTAATTAGCAAGCCAGGCTGAATTCTCTATAGAGATGATGAAGGCAGCTGAACACATTCAAATAAATTCATAATTAATTATGTGTATGTCATCACTAAAAATACACTGTGGGACTGTACAGAATGCATACACTTGTTACACGTTGTACAAAAGCAGCACACCAGAGGCTTGGGATAGGTACTGTATTTAATATTTCTTTGATGCAGAGGTGAGGTGAGCGACAACAAGTTAGAACTTGTATGAGATCCAATTATGAGAGGTGGAGGGGAGCTTCGTGTTGCTCTCCCCAGGATAAGAGTTCATCTCCAGGGGATGAGCCGTGGGATTACCTGGTCCATGGGACTGGTTCCCAGGCCGCAGGAAAAGTCTATTAGCAACTGGGTAATCTTCCCAGGTTAAAATAGGTAGACAGCGACATGCCAGAACAAAGTGTCTACTAAACCCGTTTTGGTGTTCATACGTGTGTGTCTCCATCTATCCAGCGTCTCTGATTAGTATGCTTGGACCATGAGGCTACACTGACAGTGGGGCCTCTGAGAGCAGCAGTGCCATGAATTCTTTAGCATGAGCTTGCATGTACCCTTGCTCTCATCACGCCTGAGAGGACAAGTCCAGTCAACGTGAGACAAGGAGACACACACACACACACACACACACACACAGACAGCAACCTTCATTTGGTGCATACGTCTCTGCCTGCGAGCCTACTCCCAGTTAACTGAAGGTCCCTCTGGCCTACATGCAAACACAGTCTGCATTTAACCATCTCATCAACACATTTCATTTCTGACTCAGAGAAGAGGAGCCAAACATACCCATGTCCGCATACACACACACAGACACACACACACACACACACACACACAAATCTGGATAATTTCTCCAATCTCTCTTGTCTCCTTTTCTCTCTCCCTCTTGCCTGTTGAGAGAACACTGGCAGGAATCAGGGAGAAGAGCAGGTTGGCTTATGGCGACATGTTGGTGTGTTGCCAGAAATGGGAATTTAAAGGTGGAACAGCTGTGGTCCAAATCAGCATAAAGTGCGGGGCAGGCGGCGGGCAAGAGCCAGGCAGGCTCATGCCCAAACACAGGGATCATGACAGGGAAGGAGAGGCTTGCTGAGTGCTATGCGAGAGGGATTGGAGAGGAGAGGAGAGGAGAACAGAGGAGAGGAAAGGAGGATAAAGTAGGCTAATGAGCGAAAAAGACAGAATGATAAGAGGCCAATAAGAAAAGGAGGGATGAGGGAAAAGAAGTAGGAGGTCAGAAAGACAGGAATAGGCTCAGTGAGAAAAACCCTGGCTGGTCGGATAAATAGATTTGAACCAAAACAAGGACAAAATATGAAAATAAGAGAGAAGTAGGTTGGGAATCTATTCGCTCAGAGATTTTTCTTCCCATCAGAGCAACAACAAACATGAAATGTATATTACATCTGTTTCACACAGCAGTGCCGCACCTAAAGTGGGAGCCACGGTAATCAGAACCTGATAGAAAATATTTAAAGGCACAACGCAGACTGCGCCGTGTCAGATGCGGCTAATGACAATGTGGTGATAACATGGTGATAATGATAATGGGGTGGGAAAATGTGTGGGTGTGGGGATTTCACAGTCCCATTATCTGTTTTGTGTAGTGGGGCATTTGTTAAAAAAATTCTCAAATGTGGTTTCTGAGGAGGGGGGTGTCAGAGTCTGTTTGTTGTTAAAGTTTTCAATCAAGTAAAAACAACAGCTGTGAGAGATTAGTGGGGTATGGTGGGGTAACAGTGGTATGATGGACACAGGTGAGGTTATGATGTAATCCAGAGAGGCCTATAGATTGAGGTTGAAATAGGAAGTGCAGAGAAGACCCTTCTTTGATTTTATTATCACTTTTTAATTGATTTAAGAAGTTATAATATCAATAATTGTGGATGCCATTGTTATTTACTTTATTATTGTATCTTCTTGTCTTCACGGACAAATGCTTTGAGAAGTACTGCACTCTGAGCTGTTTCCTTGCATTGAAAGTGGCAGCATAATTAAAATTAGATTTATTTTTATTAATTAAAAATACCAAACAATGGCTTGCAAAAATCCACACAAACTGAAACTGCACTAAAAGTTAAACTACATACCAGTAAGACCTGACAGGTGCTCCCTGGAGTCAGTTATTTCTGATTTTGCTTATCTGGTCAGTGTTCAGGAAAAGGTCCGTTTCCAGGTTCACCACTGGACAGCACTGCCTGCTGACTGATACTTTATCAGTTATTGGTTTCACACGTTATCAGGCTTCTGAGATTGAACCCTGCAAATATACACACACACAAGATTTGAAATTTAAGAGCTGATTGTATTGATGTCAACATCCACCCAACACACTTGCAAACATGCATGCACTTATTGCAGACTGCAAAGTACTGCGCCAACTGTCCTTTAATGAAGTCAATTACTCTTAACCTTACTTTTTTACATACACATACACATACACAGACATGCAGTACAGAACTACTTTAAGTTCTGCACTAACTCAGAGGAGAAGGCAGACCCACATTCTCTGGACACATACGCAGGGACACGCATGTCAGGACACACTCTCAGAGTGTCTCGCATGAGCAAGCACAGAGGGGAGCGAGATGAACACAGGCTGCCACTGCTGTAACCAATCATGGCAGCCACTTATCCTGCTCATTCCCCTCAACAGCAAGATTATGTTGCTGCTATAGCTGTAGAATTTGCACGTCTTTTCCCTGAGAATAAGAATTTGACCATGTGGAGGAACAAGATAATTACATCATATCTTCCAAGTCTTTCCATTCAGTTTGGACAGAGCAACTATGCAGAATTAAAAACATGAACTATGGTTTATAATAACTATACTGTTTTAATGTTTGCAAACACATGAGGGATCAACAGTGGTACATTTAGGCACTGTTGATGAATTAAAAAGGCTTTACAGCCTGTCCAGCTCGCAAGATGTCCATTTACACAAAGCTTTCAGTCTGTCACACCTTCCTCCTGTCACTCACACAAAGCATGCTGGGAGGCATGGTTTCCAGGGCAACCAAGAGGCACCTTTCCTTGACGACGGTTCAGAATGCGGAGATGGAGGACATTAGCTTGCACCTCAGGTGTGGCATAACGGTGCCTATAGCTCGACCACGAGCAGAACAAAGCAGCCGTGACCGCTTTGGCTGAGAAGAAAAATGCAGAACTCAATATAAAGCAGCGGGAAAACACAACTGAATAAAAACGACTGTATATGGATGAAACAGGAGATGAAGTGGTAAGTGACATTACCAGCAAGCAATTGTTCCTCGATTAACTTTGTAGTTTTTGGTTTTGCAGCTAGTTAGGATCCTCCAGAGCTCGATGTGACAGCGGACCTACTGGGAGTTGAAACACCATTCTGGGTATTTCCTTTCAGTGATAAATGAACTAAGCTGCTTCACACTTATAGTGTGAATTAAAATTTCACACACACATACTCCCTCAAAAGACCCTCACACACTGTCCTAAATATGCAATAACACACTCCTGAATCCCCCTGTAGGCTCCAAAATACATCTTCAAAGAAACCCTCAATCTGCTTAACACATTTTACAGACCGTACACACACACACACACACACACACACACATGGCCATAGCTGCACACACGTGTTAACAAAAGAACACATTCAGACCCAGAGCACACAGATCAATGCAAGAAATGGGTAGACTTTGTGATATTGTGTTACTTTCAGTGAAGGCCAAACCCATGAAATTCATGAAGAGGAGACAGAGGCAGAGATGGGTGTGTCATGTGCACGGAAAACACACTGGATACACTGAGAAGACAACACATAGTCAGTCACACATCTCAAGAAGAAACACACAAGTGAAAGGAGAGTGAGGGAGAGAAGAAAATGGGTGTGTGTTTGTAGGTGTGTGTGTGTGTGTGTTTGTGAGAGAGCAAGTGAGAAGGAGACTGAGTGCATAGAGAATTGAGTGCAGTTAGTAGTGTTTCCCCCTCGGCTGAGGCATTAACAAGCCTATAATGGACCCTCTTAAAAAGCCGACTAGGATCTCCTCCAAAACTAACTGATTTAGAGTGGCCAGGGCCCCCATGGGCAGTGGCCAAGTCCCCCTCTGTCCCTCCCCAGCACAGCCACAGCCAGCCCCGGTGGCAGGCGGCACAGACACACATTGTGTTTGTCTACTGAACCACAAGCAATAGCAGTTTATAACACAATAAAACACCATGAGGAGGCATTAATTGGATATAATAGCCAGGGAATGATTTAGATGATTTAACACCTTTTTTCCAAGACAAGTACATAAAAGCGAAAGAAAAGGAAGAGAGGAATAAAAGGGAATTAGAAATGGACTTACACACCGTTTCTGACTTTGATTTCAAATGTTAGCTTGATTCAAGTACACACAGACACACTTACAGCCAGACACAGACACAGTTTACAGTTGTAAACACACATTAGTGCACATAGCAAGCAGTTTTATATTTTATGATGCTGTAAAATCTATATAATGCATGTAAAGTATATTTAGATTTATGATCAAGCATATCTGAAATAAGTTTATACACTGTTATCAAATGAAGCTATTGCCATGGTTGAATACAGTAATGGAGGTAAACTTAATAATCAATAAATCTGACAAGTGAAATAAAATCAACTAATATACTGCATTAAAATGAGGGCAGAATAATATTCATGTTTTCTGTAATTTAGTAACCCTTGATGACAATAATCACCACATCACAGATGTAGCTGATGCTGATAAGATGTGACAGGCTAGCTGGTAGGAAAAAAAAACACACACCCACGTAACCTCTTTATCACACATTAATGTTTCAATGGCAGCGTTTTATTGACAACATCAGGATCAGGAAAATAACAGACTCCAGATTCTTGCAGCAAATTATCCTCAAGACCCGCTCGCTAACCCTTCAAGATATTCCGTCACCTTATCTCTCCTCCCGTGTCTTTCTCATCTTCCCTGTCTTTTCACTCCACGCAGAGCTGAAAGGGAGCAGGGCCTTGCATGTATGTACATAATTGGCACTTTACTGTCATATCAAATTCATATCAGCACAGGGTCTTGGGCTGGGAAGAACAATGAGGGCCAGACAAAAGCGTGGCTCCGTGCTCTGAGAGTCGCCCTGATAACCGCAGCATAGGCCGGTCAATAAAACCAATCATCTCTAATCTTCTTATGGGGGACTAAACAGTTCCCCCAGATACTCCACAATGCCCACTAGACACAATGTGCACCGCACTGACCCAATATAAGGGGCCGTATACCAACAGGGAGGAAAACAATGTCTGAACCGTAACCTCAGTGTACGACCTCATCAACCTTATCTCCAGCTGCATTGTTGTCATCTAAACATACAAAGTTCTGTAGGATATGAAATTAGTTTAATAGTTTATGGGTAATATTTAGAACAAAGGCCTTCTTAATATAAATTGTGATGTGATCTACAGTTTTGAAATTTTAATTTCTAAAAATGTTACAAGCAAACCAAACAAGCAATGCATTTCAACAAAAAAATCTTAAAATATCTATGGTATTTTGTCTTGTTTAAGTGTATAGTATACTTGCATTACCCATCAGTATATTTCCAGTAAAGAGCAGAAGTGTTCTGGAATAAAAATCCATTACTACATTTTCTGTAGGCTGCATCCTTACATTGTCTGCCCTGGGTTACAGTGATGAAATGATGTAAAGAAACACCTTCATCTGTTTGACTCCATTCTGCTGTTTCTCTGGAGGCAGCTCCTACAATACACAACAGAGATGATAAAAGGTCAGCACCCTCATCTTTTAACATTTAGCTTCCACCATCCACCCCTCTGGTTTTCAGTGTCATCCCAATTCTAAAATGTCTGTCAATTTGATCATAGATCCTAAATACACACAAAAAATGATGTTGGGTTTGGTCACACTTCTCCATCAGTCTGTCAGTGGAGTTGCCCCAGACTTGAATACAGCTGTATGCAAAACCTCTCTGATGCTCCAACGCCCCAAACCTCTCAACTGGGGCCTACCCAATCTGCAAAAAAGTGTGGGGGATGGGAGAGGTCACAGGGGTGAGGCTATATGGTTCATGTAGCTTAATCATTCACAATATATTTTTTTTAAAAGACATATACAATGTCATATATCCAGAAAAGCACAAAATATATGTCAGCAAGGAAAAAAGGAAAATAAAATTAATAAAACCAACTGTGTATGAACAATATGAATCAGGCAAAAATAATAAATTATAACACTTGTTTTGTTTATTTCTAGTTTGTCATATCTTAATTTCTCACATATGCACGACAAGATCACCATTCCCCGCGTTCTCCATTTATCTGTCTCTCGCCTTTCTCAATCCTCCTCTCTCTCCTTCGCTCCCTCTCTAATGATGTTTGGCTGAGGTGCGGGTTAATTGCAGGGTTAACTGACAGCGTAGAGGAGCGGTGTGCTGCGAATATGAGACGAAAGCGAGGTTTAGTCACAGTGTATGGATGGGAAAAGCTGTGCATAAGTTTATTGAATTGTTGCAGGTTTGCATGCTGTGTGTGTGTGTGTGTGAATATGTGTGTGACAGAGCCAGAAAGGGGAAAAAGATGGACTTGTGTGTGCCTTTGTGCTACTCCACATGCACTTATAAAACAGCATCAGCTGGGCATGAATGAGCATCAGTAAGAGCAACGCTTTGAAGGGAGGTTAAACGTGCGCCTTTGTTTTCATGTGAACGGCTGACATGCAGGATTTGTGTAAAACTCACCTCAGCAGTGGTGTCACCTCTGCTCTCTGTCTTGGTGGAATACAAAAAAAAACTGTCTTTGCTGCCAATGTATTACACTCATTGGAATTTGACTTGTTTTACAACAGCTAGTAATGAATATCTGTGCAGTTAATGCTACTGGTTATTCAGTGTGTCCTGCTCAGGAGTCTATTTCCTCTCCAGCCTCCTGACTGCTCAGGCTGGAGTACATGACTGAGGAGCAGCTTCAGTCATGTACAGGATAATGATAACATGCACGAACGAAAGACCCAGCCATATGAACACATAGCCACACAGTCAAACACACACTCAAGGTGAATTTTGCACCACTTATACATCAATCTGTGCCGTTCATTCACACAACCCTTGCACGCCAACATTATCAGCACCATCATTCCAATCTAAATCGTCATACAATCATTAATTCTAGGAGGTATTGATTTCAAGGCTTCACAATTGTCAGTTAACACACACGGACACGTATTCAGATGCAGACTTAATTGTGTATACAAACACACATTTAGGGAGGGTTCAAGGGAGATCTGAGATTCAAGAGCACTTCAAATGTACAATATACGTGCACAAGATAATGATCCTTTTCTACTGGCTGTGTCACAAACAGATCAATGCAAACAGCTCATGACATTTATCAGACAGAGTCAAGGACCTCCACATTAGTACTGATACTCTCCTCGCTGGTCAAGTGGCTCAACATTATTGATATAGAGTCCATGAAGCAAAGGACAAATGTAATTCATTCATTTATAAAACATCCAAATGAGTAATTGCCAGAGAAAGTGTGTATAAAATGATAATGTGAGGAATTGTGCTTCTGGTGTTTATAACCTGCCACTGTGTGTGTGTGTGTGTGTGTGTGTGTGTTTGTGTACAGATCATTGTTCTGAGACACACAAATGACAGTCCATCTCTCAACAAATGTGCAGAGCAATTTTTTTCTCATTGTGAAATGATGAACCGTGACATTTAGGATTTCGGGTCATTCTGCATTTGTGCGGCCAAAATTCAACTGACAGCGTCCAACACAACATGCAAAAGTGACTTTTAGTACAACTTCGAATGCATAACACACAAACCCTTCTTTGCTCGTTTGCATTTGATTTAATTTTGTTGTGCGAATGTCTTTAGGAGTGTAAAATAAGTGATCTTTTATTGCTTGAGTGTAGCTTGTAGCGAAGGAGTGCAAAATAAAAAAAAGAAAATAAGGAATTTCTAACAGCACAAAAATGTTAGCAGGTTAAAACTAATTCAAAATAAATAATATTTTTTTTTTTAAAAAGCCTGTCATAACAGTGATTTTATGGCTAAGGTATAGTGCAAGTTAAGCCTTAACTTTATTAACTATCATCATATTTCATACCAGGTGTACATTACCATGAGCACCTAGAAACAATTACAGTAATAGGAGAATATAATATACATTAATTTAGATCACTATTAATTTTCTAAGAGAACAATTAAGATTTAAAATAATTTTAGGTAATATTATTGCATCAATATAAGCTTACCTGTGACCATGTGGACCACATTAGCTTTACTGAGGCTGTAAAAAATAAAAGTGGGGTTCATCCTGAGAGCAGGTGTAACACATTGTATCCAGAGTACAGTAAAGTTTTCCTCCAGCTTCCAACTTCTCTCTCCCTCTCTCTGTCTAGTGTGTGTGTGCATGTGTGTGTACAGGACCTGGTAATAGCCGACTTGCACGGTTTAATATAGGCTACTGTTTGTTATATCTTGCCATATATTACCATTTCTCCTTGGAGGGGCCCCTTGCATTCAAATCAGCGGCCGGCTGCCTGATCGTAGAGGACAGCTTACTAGGCCCCTTGAATTGTTCACCAGGAACAATGGATTCCTTTGTCAACGTGTTTCTCTTTCTCTCCCTGGACAATACTAGAGGGTCCTTCTGGCTCTCTGCACTTAAGAAATGTTTGCAAAATTACACCTCTTTATATGCCTCTCAAAACAAGTAGCAGTGCCAGTATAAAAGTGTGGGAGGTTTAGGGGAAAAATGCACCGGAGATTCGTTTCTTTTCTCTTTGATAAAGTTCAGTCAATGTTTTAAAGCAAATTTCCTGCATTTAAGAAAAGCTTCCCAACACGTTCTTTTTTTCTTTTTCTTTTGCTTCTCAAATTTGAAATGTTTCAACCTGCTTGGCTGTAAGTAGGGCAAAATAAAACAAGGGGGGGGAAAAGCCCCAAGTCAACAAATGACACATAGGTGTGCTATTTTACGAGAAAGAAATAAGGAAAATCCAACATAAACTGCAATAATAATTAAGATTAATACAATAATAAAAAATAACACAACTTGTATGAAAATCAACATAAATTGACAAAATAACATGTAAAACTATCTTCAAAAACGTTATATTAACGCATTAATCCCGCCCAAAACGTTCCTGATCACCTGATGAAGGTGATTTATTTAGACTCAGAGTGTCTCCTCGCTGTGTTAGAGGAGAGTCCTGTTATAAACTATAAGCTGTGTATCTGCATAACGAGCTTATAGTGCAGAGCTGCCCACCGGCCGCAGCGCTGACCTCTCCCTCCTCCTGATGAATAGGCCCATAAGCAGATGCCCAGCTGTGCCTATTCGGGCCTTCAACAGCATTTCGGAAATCGGTATGATTTCCCTGGGAAAGTTGGCTCTCCACACCGGGACAATTTCTCAAACAATGTCCACTATTTTAAATCGGTATTTAGTGTATTATTATTATTATTATTATTATTATTATTATTATTATTATTATGCTATATGTGGGCTATGTTTTAATGTGATCAATTATTCAATTAAATTCAGAAAGGTAAATATGTAAATATGGTAACAGACATTACTAAAGGAGCGAATTCAAATGGGTTGAGATAAGCTGCTGTTTGTTTGCTTGCATGTTGTTTACAGGTGAACAGTTAAGCAGCAATGTTACAAAAGTACGTTTAAAAAATAATCTGTTTTTAAAAGACACTTAAAATCTTGGTGTTTTTATGCTATTTCATTTTGTTTTGACGTTTTATGTGAAATGTCAATATAAAAAGCGCATATTCCGCAGTGTTTAAAAATGTAGCCTATTGCTTTAAATTAAATTTTCCCTTACATCTATGGAGTGATTTTAGCTCAGAGAGAATGAACTACACTTCCCTGGGATATGCTTAATTGTGCGCAGCCCTGCATGAGCCTGGTCCTGCAGCTTAGTCTGCCTTTATGGGCACTCCATACCACCGTATTTACTTTGCGTCAACTTTTTGCGATCCAAAAGGAGACTGCGGCGCATTTATTGACACAGCACAGGTTCATTGAAAAGACAGCGTTTTTCATCACCTGAACTGAACCTTTATTTTAAACCAAACTTCATCTGCTGCAGATTAGCTCACAAAGACAAGCAGGGAGAAATTATAAACAGCACACACATTTGTTTTGAAGTGCTTTTGGTGATAACTCAACGTTAAACTCCACCGCGGCACGTTCCTTAATGTAATTCAAATGCACAGGAATATTTTCCCAGCGTACCTCAAAAGTCCAGGGGCCGCAGCTCGCACAACTGGGGCCGACTCTCCTCTCTCTTTTGTTGGGGCTATTGTGGGGGGCTGCGTGTTGGGATTGGGGGTGTAATGAGGGGGCTGCGACCCCCCGATGGGGGTGCATTTGCTGTCCAAAGACCGTTAGACAGTGGCTGAATGAATGGGGGCCTGAATGTCATTGTAATGCACAGGGACAACTCCCCCTTCATTCAGCTTAAGATGTGGAGGCCGCTCAGCTCTGCAGAGGGAGAGATGAGGAAAGAAAAAGCAACTGCAATTCAATTCACAATCTGGCTCTCTCTTTGCCTCGCCGTGCATGTGGAGAGACTGCGGAGGCTATTTTCCACCAAAGTTTAGGCGCTGAGCTGCTGCACTCGCACGCACGTTTTCTGCACAGACTGAAGGCCTGCGCGTTGCACAAAATGGAGAGAAGATGCGATGGAGCCACACAGTATGATGCATAGCTGCAGGATACCCGCAACGGCGAGAGTAAGACACTGAACAAAGGATTTTTGAGTCCAGGCCAGCGTGGATTTATCAGTATAGGCTATATTTGGACAGAGGACGCCTCTCCTGTAGCAGGTGGCCGCTATACAGGCTTATTACGTTTTTCTCGTTTTTTGGCAACGGGGAACCAATAGACCTATAAGCCTAACAAATGACTTGCTTTAGTGAATTGACTTGCATTAATGTAAATGCAGGATGCGCGTTTTTGAGATGTAGATTGCGAAGGAAGGCTGAGATGAGACAATTAGGCATGTCCGTTAAAACAGTTAATAATTGCATTTGTTTGAAAAAGAGCGCATTTGCGATTCTATAGGCTCAGTAAGCGAGAGTAAAGGGGAGCGGTTTCATCCTAAACAGCGCTGACGGTTCCTCCTCTCCATCTCTTTGTTCAGCCAACAGTGGGAGGTAGACACAGGCTACGGAAGGAGGGAGAAACATTTGAAAATCCAATGACATTTTCTTCCGGGACACAAATCAATATATTCCTGTAGGATTTGTATGAAATGCCTTATATGAACACGAGTAGATTTATGGCAGCGTTAATAGGACCCAAATGTTAAAGAAAGATATCAAATATAGGTTGAATTGCACAAATTGATGATGGGCTGCAGACTGAAGGCCCACATTTGGGTCAACTTGCTAAAACAAGGAAAAAGGGTAAAAAATAGGCCAGGTCTCTTAGTTATTATTATATACTAAATTATACTAAATTTTTACTAAAAATATTATTGAAATAGAAAATGGACATTTCAACCTTGAAATGGCAGCAACAAGCAAAATATAGAAAGACAACTACAGTAATGCATTCAGAAGTAAAATAAATATCTGAGGCTGATAAAGGTCATAACACCAAAAAAGGCCTGCAATCTATAACACTTCTAAAACCAATAAAATAATTGTTTTATCACATAATCAATTAGACTGTATAGGGAATTTCCTCCAACATAGTGCTAACAGAGGTGGATGCCAGAACGTACACATACACGTAAGCCTGCTATATCGTGCAACTTAAAATATGCACCACATATAAATGTTTCTATCTTCACCTCGTACGCAAAATATTTAATGATGCACGCTGCAGCGGCATATGGTTTTAGCCCATGCCATCTGGGACCACAGGCCACAGGCCTTAGAAGAATAACGGTAATCATTTGCAGATTTGGCAACGATACAGTTCTATATGGATGTTATATAAAAAACGTTTCGTCCCAACAGAGAAATAACTGCATGCTGATTTGGGCCTGTCTGCACGAGGCATGCAGTAAAGGGTTAACATATTTGTTACAAGCCAAAAAAAAATGCAAAGTAGAATTCATCCACCTTTTGGCTGCCATTACATCTTGGCATAATTTAAGTTCAGAGGCCTAACAGGCTGTGCCATGGGTTTTTGGAGGTGAGTAAAACTTCATTTGGGGCTTTTTGGTAGTTAGTGCAGGTTATAGCTGAGCCTGTCCACTTTGTTATTTCCCACAAGCCTGCAACCTTGGTTTGTAGCAGCAATTAGCTGCCGGACATGCACCTGCCTGGATGAAACTGTCAAGCTGTTGGTATTCAGGTGCACACAAGCCACCGTGGAGATGCTATGTAATTTCGGCTTCCTGTGCATGCGGGCTATATTAAATTGTTAGTAAATGCCAACCATCGGCTACGACTGTTATCTGTAAGCATAAACAGTAGTCTGCCCCGGTGCATGCATGCATGACGCGCTGCAGAAAGTCAGGCCGGTGGTTTCAAGGACATTTGGGGCTGATGAGGATTTGGTTTTAATGGGGGGAGGTGAGGAGGAGGGTAGGGGAGGGGGGCTTGGGCCCCGGGCCATGACGTCATTGTGCGCCCATGTAATCCTCTTGCGCTGAAGCCCAATCAGCAGAGACTCGCAATTGTCTAGGATGGGAAGAGAGGGGCGCTCTAATCCGGGAGACAGTGGATCACACAGCCCGAAAGAGAGAGAGAGAGAGGGGAGAGCGAGAGAGGGGGGCATGCATCCAGGGCTGGATTGTGCCTGAAATGGGTCAGATTAAAAAGACACGAACCAAAAGGAACCGACTGACTCTTGGTGGAGAGAGGACCTTTCTGAAGACGAAGAAGCCATTTTCCCCCCACCTCATACACGAGATAATCAGCCTCCCCACTGTAAGCTGTAGGGACATGCTAGAGTGCTGTGTGGCGCATAGAAGAACGACTTGCCTTTTCTAGATATACAGTATAGTACTAATGTAAAACTAGCCATCTGTAGTCTGTCAGCTGCATGAGAGGAGAGAGGAAGCATCGCGCGTTTTGTCCGAGGGCGTTGATCGTGGACAAGTCGGGGAACTGCATTCAAGCCAAGTTAAATGGAAAATACAGCACTCTTCGCGGTGGATGTACGACTCCAAACAAATAGCCTTGTGACGTGCTGCCATCGTTGCTTTCTTCTGTTTTCCACTGCTTGTCTTTGTGTTTTGGGTCAGGCTAATGTTGTAAATTGAGTGGGTTTTTTTTTTAAAAGGAAGGACAAAGCGAGAGCTCGTGTGGCTTCAGCTGTCATTCTGTGCGAGGTAACCTGCCAGGAGATGCGTAAAGACGCACAACCACAGAATTAGAAGAGTAGAAGTGTTTGTAAATGCTACGCTGTTGACGAGGTTTTTTTTTTCAGGTGCAAGCTTTGGCTTCACATCCTTTGATTACGGGCCGTATTCTGATGGGATTTAAAGCCGAGCTGTGGCGCAGTGATATCAATATTTTTTTCGCGTGGAATCCAAAGAGGCGCAGGAGAAGAATGTGGCCGCGCACATTATCGCTGGTGTAGGCTATAAATCGGCTTTAAATGTGAGTGTCCATGCGTGTGTGTGTGTGTGTGCGCGCGTAAATGTGTCGCAAAATCGGCTTTAGATTTGTGGATGTGTGTGCGTGTGTGTGTGTGTGTGTGTGTGTGTGCCCGAGCGCGCGCACGGAAACGGGAGCTGTACTTAAATCGCAGTCATGCAGTCTTGCGTCCTCCTTGGCGGCAGATGCTGGAGGTTTGAGCGTGTGGAAGTCAGAGGCTGCTGGCTTGGCTTCATTCTGCAGCCATCAGCCGGGTGAGAAGGCGACTTCTCGAAGGGTTGTCACTCTGCGTGTTCACAGCGGACCTTGATTTAATGTCCATACAATTAAGGCACGCGGTGAATGCCAAGAGAGGAATCTGCACAGCATCATGCTTCATCTTTTTATTCTCTTCAGTATTTCTCCAGGCCGCAGGCTTTCGTTTACTTACTTTGACCCTTAATGTTACTGAAACAGGCCCTGGCTGTCAACCATAGCAGCAGGATAAAGCTGACTGCTGTACTGTCACTCATCGGCGCGTGAGTGTGTGCGTGCGCTCGCGCTTGAGAGTGTACGCGTGCCTATGTGTGTGTGTGTGTGTGTGTGTTGCTTTGACTGGGTGGGCGCAATGCGTACTTTAATAAGCTGTTATTGCATGAAATTGGGTGATCACCAGTTAACGTTTAGATAGTATCCTTAGTCAAAAATATTGTTTTTAAATGTTTTCTTTTGTCTGATCTATCAAAAAAATTGAATACGCCTCACGCAGGATTCGACGCAATTGGACTTTCGCCAAGTGGGGTCAATGGCCTACCTCTGGGTTTTACAAAAAACATCTTCGGGAATCTTCAATTTATGGTATTCTTTACTACATCTTAACTTTTTTTGAATTTAAGACCTGGCGAAAGGCTTGCTTCATTTTTAAGTATGCCATTTGTATCTCCTCGGACTAAAAATCTGTTTATTGTCAGGCTTAAGGTCAATAAATGTAAAAGTGACATAGTTGACCTAAATATAAAATATAAAAATAATCAATATTGACATTTAAAGTATAGACTAAACCTAGCCACGGCTTAAAACGTAGACCAACGCTTCTGATGCACCGCAAAGTCTACAAATGAAGCAGCCAAACGGTGTTTGTAATAGAAACATGCGCCGCTGTTAGTCCATTAAAGCTACATCTCTTTCTTTAGGAGCCTGTGCGGCAGTCTATTACAGTTCTATTGTGACATCAGGAAATATTTCACAAAATGTTCCAGAGGCCAAAACTAAAGCTCGGTAGACTCGGTCTTTAATTAATGATGTCATGAGAAAAAGTAGGCCAGCAGCTCCAGTCCACCACACCTTCACTGTGTGGCTCAAACCTCAGGCCTACAGCAGAGTCTGGAGAACCTTGAAGGGATCCAACCTGACGACAGCTGCAGTGTTGAGTCGGATGGAGTCAACATATAGAAATTTAAGCGATTCAATGCCACCTACAGGCGTCCTCCTGACAACGCACGGGTGAAGCTATAGCCCAGTTAAGGCCATGGGGCTTTAATATGACACTAGGTTAATTAAATAAACTAAGAGTTCATGAATAAATAATGACTCCTTAGACTAGTTACACAGGTTTTCATTCTCATTTTAAACATGTTTTACAGGTCATCACTGAATATTGAATAACTTCTATTTTAAATTCAGCTCAGGGGAATGTGGTTTTAATGACCAACTAAAGGTCTTCAAAACTGATTTTTTTTTAAATAAAAAGGACATCTAGCATGAATTATGGACTGAACCAAAGAATATCAAATTAACCACAAATAGCAGAAAGTTGTTTCTTTTTTTCATATACAAACATAATGCATTATTGCAAAGAACCAATCTATAAATATAAATCAACTAAATATATGTCTCTAATGTAATTAAGAATTTGAGCATGGAGTCAAACACAAATATCTCATTGCAGTGTTTGTTGGTATTAGGTTTATGCTGCACTGAGCTCAAGATTGATACTAGAGTCTATAGAGCAGAGAGCCTGAATGTGATATTGTTTGCCCATTGTTTGTCTCAGTTGGATGCATGCTTTGTAATGATGTGACAACAAATAAAGCCCGAGCTGCACTGAGTTTTCTGCTTGTTCTTGTGATTATTTTACGTGGAACTCTACGTGGCAACTCTGCAACATGAACAGTGTTTGCAGACCCTACACCTGATGTGAATTATTTTTCAGATGAAAATATCGGAGCTGATGGTTGGCATCAGATATGCCAAACTACCCCCTTTTGATCTCCTTCTCTTCTGAAAGCGTAAAAATTGTTGTTTGACATAAAGTGCTATTACATTTCAGTCACATCTTTAACGCAAGAAAATCTCCATCAGCATTTCATATGAGATCACCTACAGTGTTTTTACTCCAGATAGTGTTTGTTTTTTTTACTTCATTATGTGAGTGAAACATGTCATCAGCAGTTCTTCCAAATCCGGAAATCAGCACCACGGAGAGCTCCTGTCATGGAAAAAAAGAGGGAAAAATCGTTTGACAACTGTGGAACAAATATATTATAAATCTGTGCTGAACACCAAAACTATAACACATTCTCAGTGCCTACACGCTATGTGTACAGGGCTTCTGAGGCTAAAGAACTGGATTACGAAGAAATTGTTTCGGCAAACACGTACATGGATTTAAACCTAAAGCCTCTCAAGTTAAATTAGCCACTAAAGCCAATAACCTGCACTTATGGATGTTTGAAACTGATTCATTTTCTATGTATTCGCATAAATTTGATATACCATAAACTTTTATTCCAGGCTGCTGCACTCCCATTTATGCGCTCTAACAAATTCTGTTGTAGACCACTTGAGCCTGTGGAAACAAGAGGTCTGCTTTGATATGATTTAAAGATACAGTAGACTCAAACTGGAGTGGCATGACGAAAAGAAACAATTCCAGCAAAGAAAACCTTTCAGTGACATTTAAGCACTGGGGATGCCCTACAGTTTCCTCTCTCTGTATAAGGTCACTATAGGTGGCTGTCACTAACAGAGAATTCATGAGATCAAGACAAAGTAATTTCTGAATGGACAGTTTATTAAGGCTTGATTTTTTTTTTTTCTATAAAGAAAAACCAAGAGAGATCTTTTGAACAAGTTATGCCCACTACAACTGTGGTCTAGAAGATAATCAATTTTTATTTAATATTTCACGTCATTAATCCTTCTGTAGTGTTGATACATATACTTTCATGGCTAACCTGACATCCCTCAATTGCAACAAACATCGTCTGACAGTTATCATTAACGTGCACGTAAGCCCTGCACTGTAACCACAAGCAGTTCATGCTTCCTGAGGCAAAGACGGCTGTGGCTGCGACTCAAGTCTTCGGTGGCATCCTTTAGCTTCTCACCTCCCCCTGACTCTACGCTGGTTGGAGAGAGCGGTGTAGGTGAAGGCAAACATGTGAAGGGCGTTCACCATATTGCTTGGATCAACCTAGCTATTGATTAGTGCAGGTTAAAAAAAAAAAAAGGAGAAGAGATGGAGAAGAAAGGATCCTGTTAAGAGGTCAGTTCTCTAGATTAAAAAGGGATTACACTGGCCAGGTAAAAAATACAATGCGGCTTCACGCAACTGGAAATACGGATGTGAAGCATATGGTTCATACTCGCACTCAAGTGAACTCAGCAAAGTGCAGCACTTCTGCCATCTCAACGTAATAACGGGGTAAAGTTGCGACAGAATCAAAATAGATCATATAGCGTACACAGAATCTGAAAAGAGCAAAACAACTTAATGTGAATGAGTTCAGGTGCAACTGTCAACATCTGTTTCAGTTCAAATATTTCAAACAGAAAAATTGTGATTTGGGATCTGAATATTTGATTCAGGTTACCATGAAGCAAGATTTAGACTCTCACACAAATACACAAACATGTCAAAACGAGAAAAGGTCCCTCTACATCAAAGAGACAGCTGTGGCTGTTAGCAGCGTTCATCTCTGCGTCATGGTAACCTCAAAATCCACAAAATATTGAAGCGAGTTTCAAACTAATCAAGAGGAGAAGTGGAGAGAGAACCTGCTGATCTTAAACAATCACTGAGAAATAAACCACACTGTGGCTTTGAATGCTCTGAAGTGACCGCCATGAGAACAGGGGGACATCGTCCTTTAAAGGATCATTAACTAAACACCTCTCACCTCACAGACAAGCTGCAGGATGTGTAATTTCTAGCAGGTTTCCTATATTGTAGTTTGCCACACATGGTCACACACATCTAATAGTGTTTTTTTGTTTGTTTTTTTAAATATCCAATTTTTTTCTATTAACATACCTGAAAGTACTTTACTGTATCATAATCAATGGTTTCAGTCTAGAACAAACTATTTCTGCAACAACCAAAAAACACACAGAAACCACATTTCATTCTTATTTTTTTCTTACTTGATAGTAAATCAGTTACATTAATTTTTAGGTTATACATTTTTAGGCTTTCTCCATGAATATATAGGCTCCTACGTTAAAGCTTAGCATTACGACCAACATGATAGACTTAGCAAAACCAAATTCAAGGAAAAAAAACAAAAAACAGAGGATTAAGACAGAATGATGGTGAATGGACAAATACGTGAACCCTCCCCCCATTTTGTGGAACAAAAAAATGCAAAAGCAACAATTCATTCAATGTAGTAGTTACATCATTACATAATTCTGATTATAAAACAATTTAAAATGGTGGATGCGACAATTCTCTCAGACTGGGTTGCGTACACAAGCAGAATCTCCTGATGAAACATACAAAAGACCCCTTCAAGACGAACATCAAAAGAAAGCAAAGCAGAGGGGTGTGAAAGATGTCAATAGTACAATTTTGACTTAAATGGTGAGAGTTCTGGTTGTGGAGGACACATCCGTTATTTCTTTCCCAGAGGCCTTTGCAATTCCTCCTCAGAAATGTCTCGAGTCCCGTGTGACTTCACACTATCCCTGATTTCTCCAGCAGCGTCACTGTTTGAGCAGTTCTTTTGAGAAGTCACCAATAATTAGAAAAAAAACATTAAGGCTCCAGAAAACAGGTTTCTGAAATGAAAATTGTCAGTAGTAAGCCAAAAAATAGAGATTTTGTCGATCTGAATGAAAAATAGATAAACCATTGAAGTTTTATTATCGCACAGCTCCAAGTCCGACATTGCCTTTGGGATCCTCCAACCCTGTTGGCACAGTTAAACCTCTGAAGCATGGCAATGTTGCCCCCAAATGGACAAACAGGGGCAGGACACATCTGTTCCTGATTGTACTGAAATATAAAGTGGCAGATTTCTTTTCTCCATGGTGCAGTCAAACCCTGATTCAATTGGAAAGAGGAGGGGGTGGGGGCAGGAGAGAGAAAACCAGTCTGGTGAGAGAAGAGTACGAGATGGAACGGGAAGAAAAATATCTTTAAAAAAAAAAAACCCGAACTAAAGAGTGAGGTGGTGGCTAGGTAATACATTAAATCAGCTTGTTATCCCTGCACAAGAAGTGGGTGGTACATGGGGCAAAAAAAGCACAAGTCTCGACAATGGCAGAGATTCACCAGGATTAAATAGAAAAAAAATGAAGGGCTTGGTTGCATTTTCATATTCTTCTGTCTCTTAAATCAAAAGTCCTAGTGTAACTGTTGATCAAGCCAAGGATAAATGTCTTCTATTGTTTATTCCTGTTTTGGCGCTCCTGTTTGGAAAAAGAACAAAAAAAAAAACAACATTAGATATACAAACGTTGCTTAACACTTTGATTAACACAGGTCTATATTTATTTAAAGCGGTGATCAAATATTAGATTCTAAAATTTCATATTCACTGTGTGAAGAACACCATCAAGTGCAATCATCAATAGCTGTCAGAAAAAGGCCTCAACACTCATGGGACAGCTAACAATACTATACCATACTAACAAGAACATATGACAGTGCTTTACCTGATCCAACCGAGAGCGGTTCTGTATCTGAGGAGGTTCAAAAGTCTGTCAAAAAGAGCAAATAAAGAAGAAACGGAGTGAAAAAAAAAACAAGATTTAGTTTCTCAGACACAAACTGAGCCACAAAAGATCAAGTAGACACTTACTCTAATCAAGGTGCCAAGTAATTATAAGGTGTATTTAGGATAACACATTAAAATGACTGTACCTACCTTGCGCACCTCCTCCTCTTCTTCCTGCCTCTTCTCATAATGAGAGAAGTCATCAAAGATGGAGGTGGTGTGTTTGTAGGTGGCGATGATCTTGAGCACCTGTTTTGCCTTCTCCAGAGGAACCTCCTGGGTGTCACGGGAGTTGGTCACTGGCTTGTTGTCGTTGTTCTCCAGGCGGATGTGGCGCAGCTGGCTATTAGGCACATCCTTTACAAACAACCAGTCCACGTCAAACTTGCCCTTCCACTTGTCCTGTGCCCAAACACCAGCACTGGTGCCATAGTCCACTGGTGAACGCATCTCTGCCACACCGCAGAAATGACCACTGCCATTGACACTGAACAGCAGATACACGGGGCCTTTACCATTCATGGCCCGGAAGGCCGAGTCCAGCCGCTTGTTGCCGTGCTCCGTGCTGCACCAGATGGAGTACTTGATGGAGCGATGGATATCGTCCTCGGAGTAGCTCTTAATGATGAAAACACGACCGTTCTTCAGGTTCCATTCAAAGTCCTTGGGGTTGTAGCTATGGGAGGCACGCAGCTTGTCCAGCACTGGGTGGGACTCCGCACCAGGTCCCTGGCTGGCAGAAGTTTGGGGTCCACTGTTCCCACCACCAACCATACCCATCATACCACTACCATCTTGGCCAGGGCCACCCTGCCCGTAGCCTTGGTTACGGTTGCGTGGGGCAACCCAGCGGGTCTGGGGTTGTGGAGGCTGGGCGTGGTGGTTTTGGTAGGGCTGAGGTGGTGGCTGATGGTGCTGGTGATGGGGGGGCTGGGGCTGTAAGGCCATAGGCTGCATTTGGGGCTGCACCATAGACTGGGGAGGGGGGGGCTGCATGGGTCCTTGCTGCATTGGGCCTTGAGGTGGCAAACCATGAGGCAGGCCAAGAGGCTGTTGCTGTTGCTGCAGTGGAGCTGTGGCTACTTTAGTCACTGGGCCCTTGTCCCAGGTCCCAATGTTCATGTTGTGTTTGATGGGTGGAGGGGGAAGAGCCCCCCCTGGATTGGGCATCCCTGGTTTCACTTTAGCTTTCAGCTGCTGCGGCTTGGCAGGCTTGCTGGCAATGGCAGCCCAGGAGGTGGGTTTGGGTGGAGGCATTCCAATAGGCGTGGCTCCGTTCCCTGTGGCTGCCACCGCAGGTCCGCCAATCCTAGATTCCCCAGTCTTGACTCCTGACCCCTGGCCAATGACATCCCCTCCGATCTTCAAACCAACCATCCCCTGCTCGAGGCTGTTCATACCAGGGGCTTTGTTGAGGGTGTCACTGTGAAAGCCCGTCTGACCATCAGGCACCAGGGTGCCCCCCAGGGAGCTGGGAGGATAGCTGTAGCTGCCACCGTAAGCTGAACTTTGAGTCTGCTGGCCCTGGGAGCCACTTGTGCCCCAAGCAGAGAATGCAGGGTTTTCAGGGAAAAAGTTAAACCTGTGAGGGTAGATGCTGCTTCCCAGGCCCCCCGGCTGGCCAAACACTGTGTCTGGCATGAAGTGATGGTCTCCATTACTCAAGGGTCCATAGGGGGTCAGGTATGGAATAGGAGGGTCCCCACCTGTGGACCAGGGAGCCTCACTGAGGGGGTACGGAAATCCAATGGAGGGGGCGTAGTAGCTGGACAGGTAGGGGTCGGTGATGGACTGGTAGCTGTTGTTCTGGATGAATGAAGGTCAGCAGAGCCACAACATTAGCAAGTGACTTACAGTTTGATTTAAATCAGATCCATGAATTAAATACAACTCTCCGAGCCCTATTCTATATACAATATCTATCTCAAGGGATTTCTAATTTCACTTAACAAGAGTGACTAGCTTAATCTGCATCCATTTTAGGCTTAAACTAAAATTTGACGAAACTTAATGTCATCAGAATACAGTTCTGCTGATTCAATCATTTCATGTTCTGTTTCTACAAGTGTCTGTCGTTTTACATAACAGGAGTTTTGTAATGCTGTCGTAACAGTCGTACACAGTTCAGTGTCTAGACCAGCCCAAACTTTTTCCCTTGGAGGGCCAAAACTGAAACAGTCACAGCCAAAAGCAAACACCTAGTGTAAATGCAAAATGGAGCCCAAGTTCTTAATCCCTTAATTGACTGACTTCCTGTGCAAAGTGTCACTCAGCCTGCTTTGCTCAGATTATGAACAATAGTTAATTAATTCTACATATTTAAAGAGCACTTGTTACCACACAATAAATAAAACAGCAATTTTATATTCTTTTACTTTCTTGCTACAAACATCTGGCAGGCCAGATCAAACCTTATGGCGTGGGCCCCACTTTAGCAGCCCTGGCTTAGATCATTAGTTCATCATTCACCATATTGAGACATACATTGATAAAAATGAATATAAATAATAACAATAAAATAATAAATAAATATATGATCTAGTTCTAATCCATCTACACTTTATATTTTCTTCAGATAGAGGTATAGAGCTTTACCTGAGTTGATGGACCAGTGAGGTATGGCTCAAAGTCATTGTCATGGACAGTCTCCTTCTGATGTAGTGAACCATTTTGCACTGCAATAAAAACAGAATTACATTAATGTACATTTAAATATACATGCATGGATGTTCTTTTTATGAAATAAATAGCAATCATTGTTTTAGATATCATGTTGTGCTCAGTTTGAAATGATGTGACGTAGCCTTAAACTATGTATATATATAAACAAAAAATATTTAATCAGTTAGCAATGTCAGACAGCCCTATGGCCCCTTGAGACAAGCCTATCCTGGAGGTGAATCAACCCGTGGCCCGCAGCCAACCAGGCCTGCAGGTAAGGAGTGAGTCCAGACCTGTCTGTCACTCCACCTCATCCAGCAACTGCAGTAAATCAAAGATGACTTGGACATCATAAAAAATACAATTATGAAGCCCTAGCAACACCGTTGCCAACGCTAAATGAGTAGTGAGGAACTGACAACAATGAATTATGACTAAATTAATTTTGTACTTGGGTTAAGTGGTGGGATTGAGGATGAGGACGAGTGAGACTAACCACTTT
Organism: Morone saxatilis; assembly: GCF_004916995.1. Lineage (NCBI taxonomy): Eukaryota > Metazoa > Chordata > Actinopteri > Moronidae > Morone > Morone saxatilis. The sequence goes on along the minus strand of NW_023339707.1, from coordinate 16,379,516 downwards.
TACTAACTTAGGACCAGTGCAAAAACCAAAGTGCATGCCTATTCAGGGCGAGGATTAAAACAGAACCAGTTTATTTATCCAGAGAAATATAAATATGATTGGAACATCATTTTTGTGACAGGACGACGTAGCATAAGCGTCATAGCAACTTTATTATTATGGATACAGAGAAATAAAGTAATGAGCCTCCTTCCCTTCGGATGTTTTACTCCAATGTGTCACACAGTCTTTATCAATGCTGCCCCCAGTCACTTTTTACTGAAAATATTCACAATACATTCCACCAAAATATTAAAAAAGGAACAGATATCTCACTCCAATTATTGAAAAGGAGATAAATTTGGACCTTTTGTTCCCACTGTGCCAAGACTCTGACAATAGTGTAACTTAATATGAGAGACAGGTTAAGGGCTAGTGTATGCAATGCTGATTTGGTTGGAAAAGATAGGCCCAGATTTACCAGATATCCAAACAAATTATCTTGTGTAATGCCACAACACACCTTTAGATGCTTGTCCCTTTGATCTCTGCATCCATGTTGGACCGTGAAAAGAAAAAAAAGGAGACCACATGGTTATTTTAAGTTCATCTGAGATTTCTCTCTCTCTCACACACACACACACACACACACACACACACAGACATATATATATATACAAGTCTGGACTGAGTACAAGCCTCTAATGATACCAATCTATAGCTGTAGCTGAACCTTCAGACTACTTCCTGAAGATGAGGGCAATGCAAACTTCACCTAACGTTACTCCACAGTGTAAGCTGCAGATACTTACAGTTGTATAAAATAGTTAGTTATTTATTTGGCGTTGCACACACTGGGGTGTAACTTGTGTTAGCTGATCGACCAGCTAACGTTAATTCACACACACAACTTCGCCAGCTAACGCAACGTTAGCCTTCTTAAAATGGCTTTACAAAACGCCAATAGCGTTAATATTAGCCTTTAACATAGTTTCCCTTAATAGGCTGAATATATGTGGGTCAGCCTAGACACCATGTGGGAATTTTCAAACGCCTTCATTACAAAAGTTAAGATTCACTGACTAAGTTACTTTAGCTTTAATTCTTCTAACGTTAGCATTGTGTTTCACGAATTCAAGCCAAAGGTGGGGGAGTTGTTTCTGCTACGTTAGAGGCACAAACATAAAGCTCTCAGTTAAAAGGTGCGTCTGGAAACGGTTTATACGCTAAACGCACAAGTGGCACCTTCCCTTAAAAATGCCCATTTAAAAAAAATAAAATAACATTATCCATTCAACGCAATGTGGCTAACTCGCTAGCTGACTGCATGAACCGGCCAATGTTAAGTGGCAAGCTAGCACTTCCGAGGAATAGCCGTAGCCCAGTAAATCGTTAACGTTAGCAGGTAGCTTAGCCTGCAAGCTCACAGGCGAGGTAAATCGGCCTTCCTACCTGAGGGTCAATGCTTGTGGCAGACATAATTCATTAAGCAAGTCCCTGGATTCTCACAGAGCCTGGGCTTGTGACTGGATTTCCAAGCCCCCCGTGATTTGAAAGCAAGTTCACAGCTGTGTTAGCTTTGTGGCTAGTTGTGCCGCTTAGCGAGAGGGCTAGTGGTGGTAGCGCAGGCTCAGCTGTATATTTTCCGCTGTGTAGCACGTATCCCAACTTCCACAGTTCAAGTCTGTCGCCTCGGATACCGTGCCCGAACCGAGTCAAGTCCTTAACACGGGTGTTCAAGTTAACGTTAAGTGTCGCCGAGTGGATGTGTCGGATCTTGAATATTTCTATCCTCGGCCGCCTTTTACTTTGTCTTTATTATTCCAGAGAGAGAGAGAGAGAGAGAGAGAGAGAGAGAGAGAGCCCTCCTCAGTTACGTTAAAGCCCTGTACACTTCCCCAATGGCTGCTGCTCCATCCGGGCTTTGAGCCGCCGCTGCAGTTCACGTCGTTCCCCGCGGGGTGGAAAAGGTTTTGGAGCATCCTCTCTGTTTAACAAAGTGAACGAGGCCTAATATCTGTGATTTGCATACTGCAAAGAGAGCAAATTAATCCAGCTCATAATCACTAAAAAAAAAAAAAGTTTTGAAAAAATAAATTAATAAATAAAAGCACTCGACTCTTAACATTGGTGCTATTATCTGTGGGTGTAAACAACGCCAGGGGGTCCGTCAGCAGACTGTGTGGTTTTCTGCAGGGGTCCCTTCTGATCACAGTTCAGTTCAGCTCAGTCCTCATGTGAGACTTACTGGAATGTAAAAGATGCCACTTTGTGCAACAAGGTTACAATAAACTTAAGCTGTGCAACGATTGACATCAGTCAAATGTCTGATGTGATTACAGTCCGACCTGCATCCAGATGTTTTTGGCTGGTGAGATAGACAGACACTGATGGATGGACATAAAGTCTACTTTGAATAGGATTTCTTTTGGAAAATGTGTTGTAGCTGTGTGTGTTCAGCCAGTTTCTCAGTGACATGCAGTACACAGATTATGGCCTGCAATAAATTACAGTGGCTGTTACTCTCTTTGGCCACCAGGGGGTAGCAATGATGCACCCACAACCCCCGTAAAGTCTGTCAAAGGTCAAACCTGTATCCTAATGTTTATAGCTTTTAATTTTCACAATGATTTTTTTTTTTTTTTTACTCACTGACAATTCACTGACAGTATAGTGCAGATAATTTATGTTTTGACTTGACTTTTGTCAATTGTGGCTTATTGACTGCAATCTTATTGGCTTACATGGTTGGCTATTTCAAATATTAACGGCCTAAAACTCCAAAATATGTTGTCAACAGATAAAACCTCTTAGTATTATAATCATTATAAACAGAACTTATATGATTTAAGTCTTCAGAAGCTTTTGGTGCTCACAAGTCCCACACAAGGGCAGATCTAGAGCAGTGGCCACCAGCTGTCACCCCACTTTGAAGTCAAATGCTGTCAAATTTACCTCATTAATTTCAATTAATAAAAAAAAAATGTGTTCAAAAAACAGATTAATTTTAATGATATGCTAATGCCACAGTTTGGACTAAGTGATAGAAGAAAAATGCTTATATTTGGAAAATGCTTGAAGATTTAAGAAATAAAACAACGTATTGATTTGTAATGCCCCCTTCAGACTTTTAGTCTATTTAATGCTATATTAATGTGTCACAATAATTAAATATTTGGGGTTTAAATATCTTCACTATATTGATTTATGTGATTTATGTGATTCTTTCTAACCTATATATATTTCTCTAGATCCGCCCTGGTTCCACAAACAAAGATAAAAGGGTTCACCCTGAACCTTTGAGTATTGGAGCCTATTGTTCCTCCTCAGAACAAGTAAGACTACACAGTGTACTATTTTATGTGTTTAACTCCTTCAACCTCACTATTAATCTTACAAACTCAAGTTCAAAGGGAATAGACATCCTGTAGGCCCTCAACAACACAAAACCAATGGAGAGAAAAGATCAGTCAGCACTTATAGGATAGGATTTGGCTTGTAATACTTTGAAAGGTTAGGTTTTCTTCAACATGTCCCTAATAGAAAACCAACACAGTACTCCCTGTTTTCTTGTAGAGTTATAGTTTAAATTGGTTTCCTGTTATTCAATTGGAAGCTTTAAAGTCACTCCCCTGTTCTTAATGGTATTTTTAAAAAAATAGTCATATTAGTTTTCAGGCCACTGTATGCTTCTGAAATGCTTTACATTGTTACCCTTTTTCCTAAGAGGCGGAGCAACATGGCATGTTCAGGCTTTCATTCATTCAAGGATCAATGAGCATACATTCTGGCATTTGGTGGCTTTTCTGGAAAGCAGTCTCCTGTAGGCTGCTGTGCAGGCCCCCGCAGCTGATCATATTATTTCAGCTGGTGTGCTGCACTCACCTTCAGTTCGCGCTCCACTATGGACCGCAAAAGGGATGACTGGCACAGGACAAGAAGAGAAAGGAAAACCTACATGCCCCAGAATGACGGATGACAGGAGTACTATGCTGCACATCCTTGAGGAGCCTCACATGCGAGGAGAAGGTGAGAGAATTCGAACTTTTCAGAACTGGCCAGCAGATGCACCTGTCACATCTGGAGACCTGGCCAAGGCGGGCTTCTTCTTTCTAGGCCCCGGGGATAAAGTCCAGTGTTTCTGCTGTGGAGGGATTCTAAGATGTTGGGTGCATGGGGACAGCCCAGCCGTCGAGCACAAGAGGCATTTCCCCACCTGCAGTTTCATACTGGGTCGAGCTGTGGGAAATATTCCGATCCAAGTTGGCTCCTCTGACTCTGTGGACGGCCAGCTGTTGAGTCAACTCCAGAGGATGACTATGGATGACCAGGGGACAGCTGGACAAGCGGTCTACCCAGAGATGGAGGCGGAGGATTCCCGGCTCACCACTTTCCACAACTGGCCCACTGAGGCTTCAGTCCAGCCAGATGTTCTCGTCAGAGCAGGATTTTTCTACACAGGTGCTCATTGTCTTACTAAATAGCCTAAAAACATGTATATCTTAATCATCTGCTTTCTTTAATATTTATGAGCAACAATTGAATATCCATGAGTATATTTCAGTGAAATATTCCGCACTGACCCAGTTACTGCTAGAGTGACCTCTCTTTGTGAGAGAGTTCATGCTACAATTGTCCTGCTGAGTCATGATGTTGTGGACAGAACAACCTGGACAAAGCTGGGGCTGCTAAAGAAGTAGGGTTTCACAGCTTCAGGCAATACACGGGCGGTGGGCACAATATCATGAAAACTAATACAAAATAATGCAATCAAATAAGGTAACCCTACAATGAGTAGTCTGTTTGTGAAGCTAATAGTGTTAGTTTTGTTGAGGCTGTGTCAGAGAAGAGTTGATTTACATTTAGTAAGGTATTACAGGTTCTAGTTTGTGCATGAGGGCTATAAGCCACATTTTTTTTCATTTAGGACACAGGTTGTGTAAATAGAGTAGTTTCTGTGTTCTGTTGTAAAGTACAGATTCCCAGAGACTCCTCTCACAGTAGTCCTGTACATCCTGACAGGTCACGGTGACAACGTCAAATGCTTCTACTGTGACGGAGGACTGAGGAACTGGGAGCCAGGAGACGACCCCTGGCAGGAACATGCCAAGTGGTTTCCACGGTAACAGCAGGACTTGTCACAAGGCAGCTATAAAGACAGTTGAATACATCATTTGCCCATTTATACATTGGCGAATGAAAATGTGTTTTTTTCTAAATATATAAACACAGTGTCAAGTTCTTGTTTTGTGTTCTGCATTCATGCTTTAGCAGATTATAAAAAAGGCATCTTTATATTTCTCAGATGTGAGTTTTTAATCCAGTCGAGAGGGCAGGAGTATATCAGCAACATACAGGATGCTCATTTCCATCTGGGTGAGACTGTGGTGAGAGCCTTTATCCCTCTTATTTGCTCAGAATAAAATCTGTTTGGCATACAGCAGTCATTAGAATTGCACACTCACACATGATGTCATTGCTGCATTTAAAATCATTCATGACTTTCACTATAAATTCAAAATACAATTACTTTTCCAGGGTGGACCACAGACCTCCACAGGCAGAGATATCGGATCCAGAAATGGTAAGTCATATGAAATTGAAACAAGACAGGGAATGATGGGTATGTACCAAGAATGTCAAGAAACTTTATTCTTACCAAGTAGACAGAGTAGACTTTTGATGCCAATAATAATCTTTGTGTATCCTGAAGCGCAAAGAATCAAAGTGTCAACATCCACTCTAGCTTGTTCACACAAAAGGGGAAAGGTAGAGCAAACATTGTGAGTTGCATTACATTGGTTTGGCAAATGGAGAGAATAAAGGCTGCAACAAGTTGATTTAATTATTCTTATGTCAACCTGGGCAAACCACTTTTGTTGAAACATGGACCTTGCACCAGCACTGCTTAAAATCTGAAATTAGATGTGAAACAGACACTAAGCAGATCCATGTCTTCTCTTTGGGAGGCTGCCGAAAATCAAATACCTGTATGCTCAATTACCTGACCTAATGTTTGCGATAGGATTGCAGTAAGTAGGGAGCGCTATGGAAACCATTTGATTGTTGCTCATGGATGCAGGGCAGTCATGAGAGGGCAATTATTCCATACAATGAAGGAATCACAATTATAATCCATTTCAGCAGATATACAGAAGAGGTCTGTGGTTTGAAATGTTAATATATTGGCAAAGGTAAGCTGCACCACGTGTCATATATTTCCCCCGCTTATCAAATAAATTTCTTATTAGTTTATAAAACAACTTAGTAGATATGTAGATGTTTTTTTGCCTTATCCATGGGCAATCACTGGTCTTCCTCACTTCTTCCCTCCTCTCATCTCTCAGATATGGTCGGAGGTCTGGCAGCTTCCTCTGCCATGCTCTCTCCTGTGGTGCAGACTGTGCTGCAGATGGGCTTTGAAGCCAGCCTAGTGGAGAGCCTGGTCCAAACCAAGTACCTTTTAACAGGCCAGCACTACACCTCTGTATCTGACCTGGTCACTGACGTACTGCAGGCAGAGCAGGAGGACCGACAGAGGGGGCCACAGAGCAGAGGTAACAGCTAGTGACAGATTAATCGGTCAGCCGATTAATCAGGCTGATTAATTGGCATTTTGAGATAATCTGCATCAGCCGATGTTTGCACTTACAAGGCCAATAAACAAAAAATGTCACATCTGCAGGCAGCCTTTTCAGTGTGGCTGCTGTGGACCAATGTGAGCGCTCCTCCTTGTGAGTTTTGGGAAGGTGGTGAAAAAGTTGGTTTAGAGCCCTGTACTTTAACTCTAATGCATCTTGCTATAAACATATTCCTGAATTTCCTGTAGAATAGAATAGAACTATACATTTCTTTGTTTTGATATTGACATTATATTTGTGCCATTGGCATCCCTGCTCTTTAAATATCGACATTGGCCATTAAAAAACCCATATCGGTCGACCACTAGTAACAACCAACCAGAAATATCAAGGATTAGCATGCTGAACAAAGGAACAGTAACTTCTCTCCCAAGACCCTATCAGTTACTAATTTAACGTATGATTATATTTAAGGAGTGTGACTTCACTCAGTATGAGCAGTTTAATTTTCAAATAATAATAACTTAAATTACAATGGGTATCTAGGTTTATAATATGTTTGATTGTGTTTTCCCATGTTTGTGTCCTTCAGAGCCAGAGATGAGGCAGGGCTCCAGTGCTGGAAATGTGAGGACACAAACACCCATCAGAGAGAAAGGTCAGTGATCAACACCTTAATGATTTGCAACTTTTTGTGGTTACTTTTCATAATCAATCACACCATTGAGCTGTGGACATATGGTTCCTCTATAATGCAGCGATTACACTTAAAATACAACAGTTAGCTTGTACATAGTGTGGGTGTTTATTTGTGTGTGTCGTCCCCCAACAGTGAAGGACCCCAGTCCAGAGGAGCTGCTGAGGCAGCTGCAGGAGGAGAGGACCTGTAAGGTGTGCATGGACAAACTGGTGTCCATCGTCTTCATCCCCTGTGGTCATTTGGTGGTGTGTGGCGATTGTGCTGCCAGCCTGCGTCACTGCCCCATCTGCAGAGCTGTCATCAGAGGCAGTGTTCGAGCCTTCATGTCCTAAGGCTGGAGTGAAAGCCACTGCTATACAGGTGTTGCATGAGTGGCCTTTAGTTTTCTTCTGTACTCATTTCCCCTTGTACTGATAAGAAAATAAAGAGTTTTGCTGGTTGCTTTTTTTGTCAGAGTTTACAGATAATTTTCTATAATAAACATTTTAAGCTGTTCAGTATGTGGATTGTCATTATTAATGTTTTTGCAGTCAGAGAGTGCACTTCACAAAAAGCACCTATGACAACAAGATCATTAAAAGAGCACATTCTTTTATTAACAAACACCTATTTACATGAACACAAAGCACAGTTCTGGATAAATAGGATTACACAATCAGGTCACATGAGGTTGGGGCATCACAGGACACAAAATAGAAGAGAGAAAATACAAAAAAAGGATGTTTTCCACTTTCTATACAAAGAAACAGAATTATCTACAAACTGGTGGAATCTTTTTCAGTGGAGACTAGCACATACATACACAACCGTAACAGGTTTGAACTAATTCCAGTTGCTGGGGATTTAGTAAGGGGCTGTATTGCACTGAGAGGAAGACTAGTTTTTACACAACAATTTTAGTAGCATTTACTACTAATACTGATTATGTTACAATATGAGGTGCTTTGCATTTTAACTAATCCACACACCAGTTAGCCTAGCAGGAGTGTGAAAACTTTCAAATTATAAAAGACAATAATGACATATAAATTATTGCATCTTGCCAATAGAGAGGTGACCAATCAAATCAATGGTTCACGCATCATCAGTCTGAAATTAGCCAGCAGAAGTCAGATGATTTTCAGAATCATAGAAGTTTGTGGACTTTCTATCTGGCAGTGAAGAACATCTAATATCACAGAGGAACCTGAAACACAGCGGGATATTTTTAGGTGCTGACAACAGACAAAACAGTACAAAAAG
>NW_023339707.1:16361238-16370971 GCF_004916995.1 Morone saxatilis | reverse complement strand
AAAAAAAAACAAGCTAAGCAGACAACATCAAACTTAGCACCAAGAAATACTGTAATCAAACAACTAAAATACTGAAAATGGTTTGGATTCAAACGTCATGGGTAACAAAAGATCTTAACCTAAATGATAAAGAAAAGAACTTAGTTTAACATTTAAACAACCAGAGCAAAGCGCTGACTGCTCCTACATGACAAATACCAAGTAAAAACATACTATCTTAAGATTTACTGTTACCTGCAGACAGGCAAATCATTTTAAGACAAAACATGACAATAAATGGGAGAGCATACCTCTCAGGTGACAGAAACTCAGTAGCCTTGCAAGCTGTATATGAACACTTTGAACACCAGAGAGCAGTAGTGATTCACACAAACAGTAAGGCAACAGGGGATCTGACTCAAACTGACTTTAATTCGGAAAGATCTAATATTCACAAAACAAAATTATCACATGGGAGATATGACTCACGTGTGTACTTTTATCTAAATAAAGATGCCTTAGGTTGCTGGGTCAGAATAAAACAAATCTGAGTAAGAAACTACTCAGCAGAAGCTTCCAGTTACTGTTTAACTCGCATATGACGAGTTAAAGACATCAGTTTTGCTATTTTGTCATTATTTAATATGTTATACACATAATTACAATACAAACCCTGTATAAAACATGCTATAAAACAATCACAACTGAGACTATCACCACTGAGAATCTAAACTGCTGAAATGACAGAAGACGACGCTCTGGTTCGCTCAGGTATAGCCAAGCTACTTCTACACCGAAGACCATACCCATACAACTCAACACTGTTGTGTGCAATATGAATAGTAAAACAATTTCTATTGTTTTCTTGAAGTTAAAAATATGCTCTGTAACCTTTGCTTGAGTGTGTGTAATGATCACCCCTGTCAGCAGCCCTGATGTGTCAGTAGTTGGAGGAGAAGAAATGAATTGAAGCTTTCAGCACGTCTTCTAACAAACACTTCAGAAACGCTGACTTGGCTGTTGGTGAAAACAGTCACAATAATAAGACTCCAGAAATAAAAGTAAGACTCACATGCTGTTCCTTGTGTTTGAACACCTCTTACACGCTAACACTCTTTTGCATTCCTGATAGTTCACATTTCAAACTCTGAATCCAAAATCCCCCCCCGCCCCCCCCCCCTGGTTCAATTAGATTTTCTAATTTTATAGATTCCCCTGTAGTTTGGTGCTTTGCTCCTTCCCTCCTCTTACCTCCCCCTGCTCTTTCCTCGCTATTGCTTGTGTTTATGGCTGACAATCTGGACTAAAAAGGCAGTGCCATGCTTTCATTCACCAGGCTCCACTTGTATTCGGCCTCCGCAAAGATCTGCCCAAAACCAGGCACCATGCTTAAATCACTGGAGGTCCTCTAAGCGACACAGTTACCACGGAACTGGGAATGTGGCAGTCCCTGATTACACACCAAATGTATTTATATGCTGTACCTGTCATACAGTCTTGTTCTTGGGGAGTATTTAAGCCATTATGGCAGTCCCAGCAATGGACCTCAGCAAGAGAACTTACACAATGAAAATGTTGATACTTCCCTAAACAACAATATAGTCTTTGTTGCATTGTAATCCTTTCCTAACCGTCATCTCTGAAAACAAGACCTAATGAGAAGTTGTTGCTTTTCTGGGCAGCCCACCAGTAAATGACATGGTTAAATATGAAAATCAAGAAAGAGAATTTGTGGCGTGCCTGTGCAGTTGGGGATGTTTTGTCAAAAAGCATTTTGTCTCCGTAACTTGTTGTGTCACTCCCTTGGGCACTCACTCTCTTTTACGTAGGTACAAAGAGAAGAAACATGGGCAAAAAGCGGAGGGTTAGCGGTTGTTGGGCAACCCACCACACATATCCACACACACACTTTCCTGGATGAATTTTCCAGGAATAACCCCAGGAGAGAGGGAGACGAAACTTCTTCCCATTAAGAGATCGGAGCTGATAAACTGTCAAGAATAATAAAATATTTCATTTCATGTTGCGAGAATTTATTACATATCCCAGTTTTTTTATTAAGTTTTCTCCAAATTAATTGTTAATCCATTTTTAGACAGATTTTTTGTTATTTTTTCATGTGCTTTCTATCAGAACTGCTCGCGCGTGGGACACTTACATTACACAATACACAAAACACCCACAAAACCATTGTCATGTCCATATTCCCTACAGCCCTCTGACAGGATGTAGCATGTTTCTGAAAGAAACTACTCCCCAGACATGATTCAAACCTCCATATACTGAGCAAACGTCTGGATCACTACTAGTCAGCATTGTTTTGTAACCACCTGGATCCGGATCAAACTTTAAAGGGTTCTTGAAAAAGCGAATAAGAGTTGAGATTAATTTGTGAACTCAAAGAAATAATACCATAGTTTCAGGGAAAATCAGGGGATGTCACCTTCAAGGAGAAACAATTACATGCAGGTAACAAATACATAAAACCTCAATTGTTTATGACCACAAAAGACAATGGATAATGTGAATATCCACATGTAGCCACATTTAAAACACACAGGGATACATGCACATACAGTGGCATCACAGCACATTCATACTTACAGGTACATGGGCTTTAAGAGGAGGTGAGATGGTTTCTCATTGACATGGTAGAGTGGGAATGGGTCAAATCCACCAATAAAATCAACTGAAAACAAAGGATTAAACACATGAATTATGGAGTAAATCAAAAGACAGACAACTACAGAATAAAACATGGAAGTAAATAAAAAGACATGCATGATAAAAAAAAGAAATGAAAAATGAAATGGAAACAAAAGACACAGTGGAGAACATATAGAATGCAGGGATGTTGAAAGGTAGGCAGCTTGCCAAGAACTGTACACGTCCTAGTTTTAGTTTTAACTTTGACAAATAAATGAAATAATAAAAACATCTCTGCTTTAACTTTTTTTTTTCATCTGTGCATCTGCTTGAAGCCGGAGGGAAAGCTCGGGAACAGGTGAAAGCTGGCCAGCTGTCAAAATAGCCTAAGCCTTTTTTATCGCTCAGAAACAGAGGTGACCTTCAGCCACCGACCGGATGCCTGGCGCTTTCTGTTTATTTTCTCACTAGAGTTCAGACTAGAGGCGAAGTGCAGATGAGCAAACGAGTGTTATGTCGTTGTGAGAAAGAGAGGGATGTGCTGGCAACCAAAGTGCTGTGTATTCTTCACAGATGCGGAGTGATATTTTTGAGATGAAGGGAAAAGCTTGAGGCTCATGAGGGGACACAAGGGCTGAGGGGGAGAGAGAGGGGAGGAAGGGGCCGCCTCATGCATGTCGGTCTGACTGACAGAGGGGCCAAAGAGATTACACTGAAGGAGTGCATGTGAAAGAGGCCAGCATGTCCAGGAGCTGTGAGTAAAGCCTGTAAACACCATGATGGGGAGAAAAAGGAGAAACTGAAATTGAACCTGATTCGGTGGAAAAAGACAGCAAACAAACAGATCATAGTTCAAAAGGGTAACAAAAAATGGGCAGATCTGTTACTTTTGAGGACCAACAGCTATGTGGGAGGGAAACAGACACCAGCCAGCTATGGAAACTACTGTAAGGCCAAATCAGTTTAATCCTGATAAGAGGAGGCAGGGGTGGTCTGCTGAATACTGATAGGTAGGCAGGATGAGCGCAGAGAGCCACAGGGTGGTTTTGTGTGGTGGGGGTCTGTCCCTTTCCTCTGACCCTGCCCTGGGATTCTCCATTTCATCTGTTCACCAGATACACACATACACAGCACCCACCTACCCACACACAAAGACCTCTTCCCTGATCTTTTCTGTACCAGTGATTTTCTCATTATAAGCAGGTGGGAATCCATTCCTTGCCATGATAAACTGTGCTGAGGAACACAGTTAGATGATAATGATGGCTGCCATTTTTAGACACACTAGAAAGCTCTAGGGACGGCAGCGTCAGCCGGTCGGTCCATCCGTCAGTCAGTCTGTCAATCCAACACTTTGACTTAGAGTGAAGTATTATGACAAGTAGTGGATGGATTGCTGTGAAATGTGGCACAGACATAAAAAAATCCCCAGATGATGAAAATCGAATGACTTGGTGATCTCCTGTCTGCGGAACAGGTCTAAATTTCTGTTCATGACAGAATACCTTGAAAAGTAGTAGTCAAATTCCAGCCATGTATCTTGTGCAACATTCACAGGAAAAGCAACTTCATGATTAGCATGGGAGATAACCGCGTATCCACCATCCTAAAGTTCAGAATCTGAGCCTCAACAGGTGTCGTGACCTGCTCTTATGCTAATGAGACATCTTATGTGTCAAAACATTAGCTGTTGCACTTTATTAAAAGCGTCATTTATAACCTCGTGCTCCATCCGTCCTACATACTGTAGAGTGTATGTCAGCCTATTAATTGCATCTCCATTGTTGGATTCCTTTTCCCGTTAATTATTACACGCGTTGGTCTGACCCTGACCTTGAAGTGGATCTTCTACGAAACTCACTGAAACCCGAAGCTTATAAAATCAGGGTATACTGTTGTAAAGAATCTGTTCTTTGCGCTTGCTCTGTAAACAGCAAACAACACACACAAAATGAATGTAAAAAGCTGCTTAGATGAAATGGTTAAAAGGTATTTAGTTCAATAGTTAAGGCATCTATGTGGTGCCCCTAAACAAGCAGCGAATAACGTAAAACAATTTTTATATTGTTTCAGTTCAAGCTGAAATCAGAGGACCTGTTCTGAACCAGGAGAAAGAGTTGGAGTCAAACTACAGTATACTGCTGCATCTGCCACCGTGTGTGTGTGTGGGTTGGCGAGCTGACAGTGAAATGAAACACAAGCACAGAGATAAAAGGAAAAAGACCAGGAGGGGGAAACAGGGTTGGTGAGAATAAAAGAGCACGGTGTGAGGAAGATGGAGAAAAACAGGGAGAAACGGGGCAGAGACAAAGACAGAGAGAGAGTGATAAAGGGCAGACAGGTAGTTCAAGACTTCAGAGCCTGTCTGTAATGCTTTAAGAGGTGAGTTACAAGACACAGTTGTGGTCTCTCTCTCACACACTCTCTGTCTTACACACACACTCACTCAGTATTTAAGGGAGCTCCTCATAGTTCCATTCTGCAGTACTGCATCTCTGTCCTCACACACCATTACACAGCCATCATTGCTATACAGGCTACTCATTTACTTTAAAGACCGGTTTAGCTATTTTATGCTTAGTTATTTTGCATATGAAAACTTCAGGTATGTTTGATTGAAAGTATATTTAAAGTTAATCATCCATGTAAGAGGAGAAAGGTTCCCGGCAAAGATACATCAGGAAAGTTGGTCTGGAAAGTGTGTCTGGTTGGATTAGGTTTAAATGAAAACAGGTCATAACCTTAATGTGACAAATACAGAAACACTATCAGTGACTTGGTGTCTGTTCAACCCTCATTATTTGTGTCTTGGTCACTGCAACTGCCAATTATCTATTTGTCATACAAACGTTTAACTGAACATAGCTCCAGCGTGTCCATATACTGTGATACAGCAATAGTAGCTGATTATGTGATTTGGTGAAAACTGAACACATTGTGTTTACGATATTTTCAATTCTACCCAAACTTTGCATTAAAATACAGCTTAAGGGCATAGTCACACATGCGCAAATGCAGGCAAGTGACAATTGCCTGCTTAGGTGAAATGTGGGCAATGTAGGATGTGCCACACAGGTAAGGTGTTTGTTGTTCATTTTAAGGGTCAACCACACACACACACATTTTATAATAACTAGGCTAGGACTTCGCCAGTCAAAGTTTAATGATGTTGAGCTCCACACGAAGCGAATGTGAATCTGCTTTGCTACCTGCAGTGAATGGGAAGCAGGAAGCAAACATTCGCCAATGTTGATTTGGCTTATGTGTGACCATGCCCCAAAGGCTCTGCACACAGGTGTTACACTGACTCAATTGGCATGTTATTTCACAAAAGAGTAAAATATTTTACAACTGAATTAAGGCTGTAGATAGACTTGCTTTTAACTACACGTTTGCGTCCGCATCAGGGCTGCCTCCTACGTCCGTTGGTTGTGCACGTCCACAGGTATGAATGCAAAGCGTGGTTAAACAGCAAGTATATCTCTGGCTTGAGGTGGATATTTTTTGCAGGGGTTTTTGAATTGTCATCGTTACATTTAAGTGTCCCAGTAGGCCATGACGGTGTGACAGTGAGCCAGCAATGCACAATACCAGGACCCTGAAACTGGAGCTGCTAAATGGAATTCAACCATCATTCATTCTATTTTTAAACCTGTGCTTTTCCTGCTACCACCAAAAAGACCTATTCACGCTCTTTTTATGTTCTACTTGTTTTACACCATCTTAAATAACATTTCGAACAGGTTGAAGCTTCCTTTTTTTTAATGTTTTGACCTTTTCACTCTTTCACAATGCTGCCACCTTGACATCCATCCATCCCCCCGATTTCCCCGTCTGCTGTGGAGGATTTTCTGGGGATGTGACTCAGCACAGAGGGCGGCAGCATAATTAGCAGACATGCTAAAGCAAGCTTATCCCGGCGCTAGGCTTCTAACTCCATGACCTACTTTACAAAGAGGATTTTCCCCACCACTCACTCTGTCGGTGTGTCTGCTCACCACCGATAACTCTGTGTAACAAATTCACATGCACAAATACACACAAACACCCACACGCAATCATAGTCAGTCAGTCACACACAATCAGCTAAACACACGCGCACGGATACAGGCGGCCTACTGTAGGAGTGTATGTACGCTCACATGCACTAACACAAGTGACAGAGGAAGAGATGAAGTCACATCAAAAGCAAGATCACATTCACAGAAAACACACACACAGCATCAGTAATAACGCATGAAATTCATGTCAAACCCGGAGCTGATGGTATATGATGCTTTTTATTCTTCCCATTGTGTCTTGTGTGTGTGCGTGCACGTCTCTATGTTTCATTCCGCTATTTTTTACGCAAGCCTGAGCACTCAAATCTAACTCACTCATCTCGCTGGAGAGTGAGAGAGTGCTTGGCGTGAGAGGAATTCCTGTCTTATCTCCTTATTCGTGAAAAGCTCATCTTGTCTTGCGTTGTTTGTTCCTGCATATTGCCCCGTCTCCTTTTTCACCTCCTCAGCCTGCTCCTGACAAACACCTCCCTCTGCTCGCCTCATGTACTCCTCTCCTCATCCTTCCTCCTCTCCCTGCCTCTCTTTCTGTCTCTCCTGAGGATTCTTCCCACCTTTCTTCTATTGGTGAGGTGCAATCAGCTGTGGAAGTTATTGACCAGCAAGGCGCTTAATGAGGCTGATACAACGAGTGACCAGAGACCTCTATCTTTTTACAAGCACACCTCATTAAAGCTCGAAAAGCCAGGGATGGGAGAAGAGACAGAGAGAGAACAAAGATTTCTTTAACACGCAAAAATTGGATTCTGATACCTGATCATTCTATCTACCTGTGAAGAAACCGGGAAGAGAAATAAAGCGTACGAGGGAGAAGTAAAGAGGCAGAAAAGTTCTGAGTAGGAGGAGAGATGCTGAGGCAGCCAGGGAGCTCAATGCAGAAACCTGCTTTAATCTACACATCAAATGAAAGGGGAAAATGAGAGTGGCAAAGTGCCTTAGCTGGTTTTTGTGTTGCTATGAGCGTGTGTCTCTGCACCTGTGTCTGCATGAACAAATACATGTGTGTGTGTGTGCGTGTGTGTGCGTGTGTGTGCGTGCAGGCAAAGGGCTCATTACAATAACAAAGAGGGAGAAGTTGGAAGCGATGTTGCAGCGTTTTACTCCAGCAGAGCCTGGATCAGAGAAGAACTACCAGATAATTAAAACCAATAAAAATCACAACGTTCTATTTTCACCCCAAACTTTCTTTTTTTTTTTCAACCAACCTCTCCGTTTTGCTCTTTTGTTATTTTTAGCTCTGTTTTTGAGCATTGATGACTGTCCACTGTGAATTTAAACAAACACGATCTGAGGCAGCAGTCCACGTGGAGGATGAACAAAGCTCAAATGTCACAAAAACAAAAGGAAAAGGAAATGTCATTGAGGTTGGAAAGTCTTTTTCTTTTTTAGTTGACTCAACTCCTGCTGAAATGGTATTGCCCTCCAGGGATTACTTAGGGGGGACTGGTGATTAAGTGGTACTGCCCAGAGCTGGGAGGGTGGGGTGGTGACGCTAACCACTCACAGCCAGTGAACCTCTGGTATGTGACCACCAAAGAACTGCTCGGACTTCTACATCACTGGTCTACAGGAACACACACGGAAGCCACATAACGCTTCACCCAAATTACAAGAGTCTGCTGTGTAAGATGCAATTAGTGCGGCGTGTAGTGCTTTGTTCATTACAATGTTTTCAAATCAAATTAGAGTTTGGGCTTCTTACAAAAGGGACTGACATGATTACAGCCAGGCTCCAGATAATTCGCAATTAGTATGAATACCTGAGAATTTAATCTAAAATAATCCTCACAGGGAGAGCTTGTCCATTCAGCCACTTGGTTTCACAGTGCTGGGTAAAATTTACAAGGCCAAAATGTTTAAAGGTGGATTGTTATGTGGTCATTGCTACGCATCCCGGAGAGTTACTGCAGCGCTAATCAGATATTTATGACTCCCACTGACCCTTAGATCAAATGTTCCCTGTCCCCTGATTGGTTAACCTCCAGCAGGACCTCTGACCTGCTGCCTATGAGGTCACAGCAGCTGGGTCATTTATCACAAGTGTCCGTCTCCTGTTTCTCCTTCTCCCCTTTGACTCATATCATGATCCCCCGTCGTCTTTTTCCGCACCCTTTCCTGCCTGCTTCATGCATGTCATGACAGTCAAGGCTAACTCTTGCCCTCGTCTGACTCCACGATAAAAGGGTTAACACATACGAACATACGCCGACAGAGACATGAGCTAGAGCGCTGAGACTGAACACTGAGGACACTTCAAAGGAAGGATGTACACGTTTGACTAGCTGCAAGAGAGACAGAATGAGGAGGGAAGGTGTGTGTGTGTGTTTGCGAAAGAGGGAATGGGGGAGGTTCAATCCTGCTGCATAAAAACACCAGGCAACAGACAGCTGGAACGACAAAGCGGAGAGAAGAAAGTGAGAAAAGTGAAAGCCAGAGTACATTAAAGGAGGTTTGAAACAACAGCGAGGACCACACAGACCGACGAGGGGCAGAGATGAGGCGACAAGCGTAACACGTGAAAGAGAAAGGAAAGAATGGGCTGAAGGAGGTGTGGAGAGGGAACACATGGCTCCTTTGGTTCTGGAGGGAGAGAGAGAGGGCCCAGCTGGCGTGGGGGAGGAGAGAAGGGGGGGAGAAAGGGGAAAGCTGGAGCGGTGATAGTGTGGGGTGGGATAGGAGAAGAGGGAGATGAAGAAAGGTATAGCCTTGTTCTCCTCAACCCTGGTGTCTTCCATCTCATATGTGTGAGTGGGTCTGTGTGTGTGAGATTCATTAGTTGATACAATGCTCCATCTCAAGAATTTGTGTGTGTGTGTGTGTGTTTGTGTGTGTGGTCGTGTGTGTAAGGGTGAGGTTAAGCGACTCACAGCTGTCCTCCTCCTCAGTGATAGCGCTGACAACATAACAGGCGTACACGAAGCCCAGGAGCTGTGAACACACAAGCAAACAGGAGAGGTTAGACTCCAAAGAGCTGGCAGTGTGCAGTTGATAAACAGCTGTGTGCTTGCTTTGATGAACAAAAAAAGATCACACAGAGCATCTGGAAA
>NW_023339707.1:16347814-16361138 GCF_004916995.1 Morone saxatilis | reverse complement strand
AGGTAATTAAAACACAACTTATTTTCAGGTGATTACACACAAATGAAAACATACCTAAGAAAAGTATATTCCATTTCTGCCAATAGATCCTCCAAAATGTTACACTATGTACCTTTAAAGCAGCTATAACCAATATTTTTTTTTATAATGGATCAAATAAACATGTACAATGTGAATTCTCAGACAGGCCCCTTCAACTACACAGAGCTTTATCTCATCTTTTAGCTCATTGTTTTAGTTTTCCGGCCCAAAACTTTGCTGCTTTGATTGAGGCTCACCGCTCTAATCAACAGCAGCACCACACAGCAGCAGACACACAAAGTTAGTGAAGATAAGGGAGCATGTAGCTGCTGAAGACATTTCCCCTGGTGCAGGCCAAAATTAGAGTAACAACAAGAGTGAATATTGGACTTAACAAGGACAATGAATGTGTAACGATTTGCTAAAAAAGTTTGTCACATCAACTTAAAAGGTGATAACATATTAGCACTACAACACTACTTTACTGTAATATCTGTACTGACAATGCTTTCTGGGTTGACAGGGCTTCTAGAGTGTACACACAGTAGTAGCTCATATGTACAAACACACCAGAAAGCAACAGAGCGAGCACACATGACTGTACTCCGACACACAGTGCTGAGAATAGCCTGTGGAACTGGCAGATGGCTGTCATCGACTCAGAAACAGACACCGAGAGACAGTCTCTCTCCACCCAGCTCTCCATCCATCATTTGGCACTCTGCCATGCCAATTAAAACAGCGTCGGGCACGCTGCCCTCCTCGCACACTGGGTACACAAACACAAAACCCAAGGGGGGACTGACTGTGCGTGATGGTGACTATTTATGTAACATTCATTCAACCTATAACTTAACTTGGCCTATGTAATTATAAGAGGAACAAAGATTACGTGCCGTGTGCAGGTCTTTCATTTCTATCATTTGGCTTTTATTACATTTTTCATATGTACAATACATCTGGCCTTTATTAAAGTTCAACTAGATGTAGATGAAATGTTTTATTTATGAATGAAACTCAGGTGTGGATTCTAGTAGAAAAGAAAATGGGTCTGTCTCTGTGTGGGCTAGATAAGATACATAACTTCTCTATGCTTCTCTCTCACTCGTTTTTTTCTCTCTAGTATCTAATTGCTGGTCTCACCCCATCCATTACAGTGGCGGTGAAATGGAGGTGAATTAGCATATGTATAAATGCAGTGTCAAACACAAGATGGTGTTAACAGGAGGGGGCACACCCTGTTTTCAACTGCATTGTGTCTGTGTGTGCCCATGTGTGTTTTTCCTGCGAAAGTGTGCACCGAGTGTGTGATTGTATGACTTAATATCTATGCATGAGTGCACGTCTGTTTAATTTTCATAAAGGGCTCCAAGTGTGGAATGGACGACCAGCATTCTTTCAAAATATATTCTCTCAATTGGTGTTTTGATGGTTGTCGTGGAGAATACGGTATCAGGCCATGCTCAGGCCAATAAAAACAATCCTATGAAGAAAAACACAGCCCCTCTCATTTATTTCAATGATACCACTGTGTTGACACATCGGGAGTGCAAGTGAACTGGGAAAAAAAACCACACAGGGTCGACCAAAAAAAATTAACCTAGCTCGCCGTCGTATGGAAACACACTGTGTTGGCCAATCATGCAAGAGCACATTCCTGGTAGATTACATTGTAACATGAACAGGGTAATTCTACTGTTTACCTGTTGATCTTTGAGACAGAGGACAAAATAATTGCTGCCATGATAACTACTAGAGTAGTAAAATCCTGTCTGTAGTATCATAAAATGCTGCTCAGTGTTTTAGGGTCTGATAAGTTTTTAAACTTGGGGATGTATTACTCAAACCACCTTAATGGGGCCTGTTTCACAAAGGCAATTTGTGCTGAGCCCCAGATGGCAAATGGTGTCAACATCGCCTTTCACAAATGACGGTCAGTCACAAATAGGACAAAATTCTAGACCTTCACGGCGCTAGCGTGGTGTTTGTTCTGATGAGAGAAACTTGTCACAATTAAAGTGGGAGGAAATTACCTCATGTTGCAAGTCCAAGCTTGCAAGTTGCAAATTTGGTGAAACAGACCCCTGCTTTGTATTTCACCCACTCACTGGTACCTGAAACCTGTTTTTAGTCTTAACACTCAGTAACACATTGGTCTAAAATCTCCTATAGGTGTTCATATGATAGCATAGGATACAATTCACATCACTTTCCTGCTCATCAAACCATTCAGCGACCCTGTGTGTACAGGCTTTTCTTATGTTCAATTTACTGAAGGTTTTCCATTAATTTGTCACCTGTCTGTATCTATGGATGCATGTGTGAGAAAGAACAAGAATGGAGGGGAGGAAAGAGTGAAGCTCTCACTTCCTACAGCTGTTTTCTTTAAAGAAATGCAGTCAGGGATACCACAAAGATGGACAGAAACAATATAAAGGCAGTTTTAAATCTAAAAACGAGCTATTGGCTCTGAGGATAAAAAGCACACAATACGTCAGAGTTACTGTAGCTACTTTTAGCCTCCCTGCACACTCATAAATAGCAGTTGTAAATAGACAAATCCAACACACCTGAAATTTCATCAAACTGAATACCTTTAATCAGTATATGTCAAACCTTGGGAGTGTGCCTGTCATTGCTCAGTAATGGGAAAACAGTCATTTCACTCCTCAGCTTATAACTGCTGACAGCAGAAAAGTCTGGACGCTGCGTGGTCTATAATATACTCACTCGTGTCGGCTTTTCATTCATCAATCCCACCATGGGCTGATCTTAAACCACTTTGTCTTCTAGTCTTCCTTTCTATGGCTTCGGTACTTTTTAGTTTGATGACCAGTGAGCTAATATGATCAGAGAAGTGAACTCGGTAGCTTTTCGCTGGGGGCATTGCTGTCCTTAGCCAATATAGGTCAGTGTCCTCAATAAAAAGTCTGACAATTCCACTTATATATCCGTGAATATTAAATGGCCTTAAATCCTCTCTCTCTCTCTCTCTCTCTCTCTCTCTCTCACACAAACACACACATACAGTCCCCAGCTTTTTTTTTTTTCTGACTTCCCCCTGTCACTTGGAGTTCAGGGATCATTTTAGAGACTAATGTCAAATTAATTAAGCTCATAAAGCCCCCGCATGTCCTCTGAGGCTCAATCTTAGTCCGTCTATGAGGACATGCCACACCAAAGCCAAATCATTTAGCTGTCAATCTTTTTATTTTTTTCTTTCACTCGGAACTTTTTCTTTGTGTTAGTCACTTTCTATACACAGATCTCCACATCACCGCTCCATCTGCAGATCTCCTCTGTCATATTATTTCACCACCCATCTATGATTTCGTCTTTTATTGTTGCTCTAACAGTAAGTGCCGTGCTCCTTTCTGCTGTCTCCTCCTCTGCCGGTGGTTGAGCAGTGAACGGTGATCTGGACAAGTGACAGCAGGAAGCAAGTAAACAGAAAACTGGGCACAAAAAGTTCAGCGCTCGATTTGGGAAAACATCAAAAGCAAAGCTGTCTTCCAGTGGGGCTTCATTTACTATTTACAACGTTGTAGAGGAAACTAAAGGAGGTATTTGTGATAGGTCAGCATTATCTGTGTTTCTTCTCTCAGATAATGAGGGCGAAAAGAAGTTCAAGGCTCAGGCATTCATGTGTGTGTGTGTGTGGGTGAGAAAAAGGCCAGCTGCTGTACTAGAAAAGAAGGTTACTGGTATTTGCATAGGCTAATGAAGGTCAGGTTTATACTGAATGTGCCAGTCCATAAAGACACATAACACATAACAAGTTAACAGATGAATCAATCATTTCATAATTGTATAGTGTATATATTCTATATCTGTCTGTATTTTTAGAATTATGACTTCATATGAATTTAGACATGCCTCCTTTCCACAGCCCACTGGCCTCTGCACGTGTGTGTGTGCAGTGATGGATATCTGAGTCGATCTACAAGCTAATTAACACACTATTGATTCTGGTTCAGTGTCAAGAGAAAATTCAGTAAGTGTACTATAATGAAAGGAATTCGTAGGTAAAATATGTCACATAGGTGAGAGGAAGAGCAGAAAGAAAGAGGGAGAGGGGGTGGTGCAAATGTCTTGCAGGTTAATTACACAGGACTTTCTGCCTCACAATAAGGAGCGGGCGTCTCTGTACAAAATTAGATGTGTGTGTTCGTTTGTGGGCAGCTGCATGTTTAATGACAAAACATGATGAGATAGGGACTGCAGAGACCACATCCACCTGTTCTTTTCCACCAGCCCCCTCCACCACATGTGAGCACACACACAGATCTATACAGCTTACATAGGACCACATGGGGTTGTTAGGTTTCTATGGTGCTGATTTGCATCTTCCACATCAAATAAAAGCATGCTGGTGTCCAAAAACACGGCACACTGACACGAAAGGCTGCCCATGCAGAAATAAAAGCTGCATGGTGAAAGAAACACTGCTGGTTCCTTGCATGCTGCCCCATACAGAGGATTTTAGATGAGGTCGGACTTAGTGAAGGGGAGAAAAATGGGGCTCTCTGGACCAAGAAACGCGCGAAACAGGCTGGTACATAAAACAACCAGCACTCACTGCAAGCAAAAAGAAAACAAGCATGCCGCTAGAGAAGGTTTACTCCTTTAATGTTGCTTGTTTTCCACTTCTTAAGTTCGTCTCATTTCCCTCTTCTTCTTCTTCTTTCCTACTCTCGGAAGTTTAAAAAGACCAAATATTGGAGTAAAATTAATCTGAGGAAAATCCATTTCCCTGCAAACAGATTAACAATTAAAGCTCTTGGCAGAAACAGCCTTTGAAGTATTATGGCGGACAGTCATGTTTTTATTATGTATCGAAGTAGCCTGACACAATATTCAGTGGCCCACTGGAGACTAATTCCCTCTTCTGGTCTTGAGGTCTTTCTCTTCTCCTCCCTGTTTTTGGCAACAGCCAGTAGACCTAATAACTGCTCACTACTGCATCGTAAGTCTTTTAATCCTGGGATCTTTATAATCCTTTGAAGCAGATGCTGTAAAACTTACAGTGCAGTTACAATGCAATGTCAGCGCTGACATATTGCAGAGGTGCTTAATGCTATTATTATACTAGACAATGCCATTTACTGGATTCTGGACATATTACTGGACTTCAAATACGAGCACATCAAAGATCCCTCCAGTTGGCTCCCCATGCAGCATACATGCAAATTAAAAAGGACATATCCACCAAAGTGGCGATGGTGGTTCAGCATGAGAGTTTGAAACCACAACATGGACTAATGGACTTATCAAAGAGAGCTCCCTGACCTTTTGGATGAGTGAGGGGGTGGGGGCATGTTGTTTTCATGCGGCTGAACTGAGTGAACCTCAACAACCACAAAACACACACCAGACCATATAGTAAAGTACAGCCTCGGGCAGTAATCATAGGGGTCTGCCCACGCCAGGCCTGCTGAAGAGACCCCTCTAATCAACCAGGGGCCGTTGTTTGTCCCCCAAACAACCCTGGTGTTAAACAAGCCGCACTTTAACACGATAGTAGACTGACATCAAAGAGCCATGTAAGCTCCAGAACAAGAGAAGGAGCAAAAGTGACAGTGGGTGAGAAACGCAGGGAAGAGAGAGAAGTTCACTGTCATGTTTGTCATTTAACTTGGTGGAATTTGATCGACATGAAGGTCAAACAGCGTGAGTTCTGGGCAGGAAAAGTAGACAGGAAGACAGACAGAGCGGAGAGATTGTGAATGGTGGGAGGATAGATGAAAAAAGGGGAAATGAGCAATGGAACAAGAGAATGATGCAGACTGTCGTTCCTCACATTATCAACTTCCACACAATCCTCTCAATGCAGGTTCCCAGGGAATAGAGAGGCAACAGAAGAAAGCATTGCCTGTGGCAGCAATAACCTATGCTAAATGATATGAAATCTGTGTGTGTGTGTGTGTTGTGTGGTGTGGTGTGTAGTGTGTGTGTTTGTTTGTTGTGTTGTGTGTGTGTGTGTGTGTGAGCACTCTCTTTGGCTGTTTTATAAGAACCTTAGCAGCTCTGACAACGCCTTGACACCCCTCACTACTCCCTTTAGTGTGTAAGAGTTATGTCTACAGATGTAAACTGAATATCACATCTTGCACAATTTTTCTTCTCCCCACTCATACCTTTCTTCCTAACTACCCTCCATCTCACTGGTGATGTTTTTTCAGACTCAACTGTTTTATTTAACAGTGAAGTCGCTGCACAGGAGCGAAAGAAGAGGGGAAAATGTGTGTGTGGATTTTCTGCGGACTACATTTGACAGGGAAATCAGTCATTATTATGACAGTAGTAGAAAACCAAAGACATCTAATAGCAATATATTCTGTAGGATGGATGGATGAGCTGGGTTTCAGTGAAGATAACAAAGAATAGGATAAGGGCAAAGATGGATCAAAATACTCCCTTCAGTGATGAATCAATGAATAATACATTATCCCAGTTAGAAAAGGTTGCCTCCACTTCAAGCTTATCCTTTAAACCTTGAACTTTTTTTGTGAATGTAGCCTATAGCGGCAACAACACAGGGCTGACTTCACCAAATCTGAAGCTTCGCTTCTAAATGGCTTATTTCTAGCTTGTGATGAATCTGAGCAGATAGATGACAATGATGCCTCCATTACTGGCCAATGGATCCACATTTTTCATCTTAATGAAACGTGTTCCTTGGAGCCCAAACTAAATATTTAATGGCCTCTCATGGCGACCTTGAAACCCCTTTAACAAAGACAAAGGGACACCCCACTTTCTTTCTATTCTTTTCATTCATGCCTTCAACTCCCTCTTTCTGCCTGGGCCTCTCTTCTATCGAAGAGGAAAAAGGACACACCAAAACAAGAGTGGACATCTCAAAGGACTCTGCTCTGCTTTTAGCCTGAGAGGAAGCAAGGATACAAGGAAAATGATGCCATTTGTGACGCTGGGATCTCAGTAGCAATTTCCCTGCTCCTCTCGGGAGCTGTTCCACTGAGATGCTGTTGATGCTTGGTTGGACAATACCATGTAAAAATGCTGGCAAAAAAGAGTCGCCATCTCTCAAAAAGTCCATGTGAGGCAAGGAATAAACCAATTCACTGCCAAAAGTGCAAGGGCTAATGAGGTTTGGTGAGAGTTGAGGCTATCAACTGAGGTCAGCTATTTTATTACCCATCTCCATGGGGGTGATGGGATGAATATTACAATCCAGTGCTTCTCAACACTGGGTTCCTCTGCTAGTTTTCTAATCCACCATGTAGTTAACTGCATTCACTGTGCTCTCCAAGGTGTAAATTAGTTCAAGATTAGATGAGGAGAATGAAAACCAACAGGACTCTGAAACCTTCTGAAAGCTGATGAAGATGCTGTGTATTAGCTTTCTCTTTCTCTCGGTCACCAACAGCCTTCATTAAATCACACTCCACGTGCATTCATGTTACGAGTGTGAAAAATAGGTTTGAGCGTGTTTATGTACATTGCAATGAAGTCAGGGTTTGTGTAAGTGAATGCTACTGTGAGTAAATGTGTGTAATGTGCATGTCTAACCAAAGTACGTGCTATGCTGGAAACTAAGAGGATCCTGGCCTCCGTCCAATATGAGGTTAGTCAGTTATACATGAGTGTGTGCAAATGCGCATGCTGGCAGGATGTGAGTGTATTCATACAGAGCTGTATAAAGAGGACAATAACAGTCCTTCCAGTGTTTGAGTAACCTGTTAGCAGCTGGCAGGTCTGAGTCTCAGCCAGACAAAACAACAGATCAATTTTTCATTCAGTGACCGGGGCAGAGGAAGGGAGGCTGCGATAGACAAAATAACAGACCACTGTGGAATTATATTGAGAAAAGTGCTTGAAGGCAAACAAAAACATCACCTTCCTTTCCATCATGTTCACCTTTCATGTACATAAAATCCCATTGTGAGGGAGGTTGCTGCCAGTGTTAAGTATGTAATATGATGAGTTCCTGTGACAAGTTCACACATGTATATGTATGTGAATAGAGTCTAGAGTCACATGTACTTACAGCAACAAGAATCTGTGTGCCGCTATGCACAACCTCGATGTACTGGTAGTCCATGAGGCAGCCCATGACAGTGATGTAGGAGTGGCTCTCTGTGGTGCGGACTCCTGGAGCCTGCGGCATCTCTCTTCTCACACAGCCTGGCCCGTGTTCGCTCCACCAAGAATGATGGGCTGAGATGTTAAAAGTCAGCAGGTCACTGTCCTGGAAGGAGAAGAAAAACACTAACTTCTTAGCTTGGACTCCATTCATTACTTATGATGTACGTTCATGCATTCTTTATGAGCAAACCATGTTGTACAGGAGGCATGGAGCTTATCTCTGGACACCTGTGGTAGATGTTGGATTTTTCTTATGGTTGTTCTCTTTTGCTCAGAGGGTTGGTTTATTCAGTTACAAACCATAGGCAAAAGAAGACTTATAACAATGCTACCAGCTCTGGAAAGCTGTACTAAGGCACAGTGGTGCTTTTAGTTAAATGCAAGCATCAAAATGACAATGCTAACATGCTGTTCCGAAGCAGGAATAATGTTCACTATCTTACTTAAGCATGTTGGCATACTAACATTATGCTGTGTAGCACTAAACACACTGTACAGCTGAGGCTGATGGGAATGTCATTACTTTTACAGGTATTTGGTTATAAACCAACAACAACAAAAGTGTACAAATTGAAATTTTGACGTGATGGTGGTGCTAGAGCACAAGTCATTAGAATGTAATGTCTGTACAATCCATCCAATAGTTGTTGAGATATTTCAGTCTGGATCAAAGCACTGGTTCGACTGATACTGCTATCACATAAAGCCATGCTGCGATCACCCCTATACAACCGCGGTGAACAGAATTCTGTTAGTGGTGCTTAAAGCGATGAAAAATTACATACAACAGCAATGGGTATTTACAGAAACCATGTATGTATGTGTTTCTCAGGATAATCCACAGACCTCACAGTCAACAGTTTCCTTTGGAACCCCTTTCTGGTGAATAAATAATCCCTATGAAAACAGCTGACTGTGTGTTTTGTGGTTTATCCAGAGTAACAGGGATGTTGTTTCTTCAAAGAGATGTTGCTATTGAATGTTGTTTTTGTGAGCACTACAAATGAAACTTCATTCACCTCAACTTTATTTAGGTGGGGGGGCAGAACTCTCAGAGATACATCTCAAAACCAGGGCAAATAAAACCACAACTATCTGCATGGCTAGATACCACTGGATGTATGTGAGTTTTTAACTTTTAGATCCAGCATTTTATACATGTAGCTCTTGTGCACCCTGGCGATACTCAATTTGCACACCGCCATATGAGCCCACACATACAGACGCTCACACCAATCAATACCCCAATACAGCAATCTAACCCCCACATCTGCCCCTCAGTGACAAGACATGCATTATTAACAGAGCCAAGTGCTGTCAGGAAACATCTCTGATTCCAATCCACCCCCACTCACACTTAACGACGTACACATCAACAACATATCACTGGTAGAAACAACTTTCAACAACAGATCTATGCAGTCAGTGGAAATAAAAGCAACAGGAGTTATGGACAATGTTTAAATGATTCCACTGTATATTAGCCCTCCGTTTCTCCATGTTATTCACTCTTCGTCACCCTTTGTCTCCATTTTCCTTCTCTCTCTTTCGTTCTCTCACACAGTCACAAAAACAAGGGCGGCTGAAGGTCAATAGGTAGGATTGTGAAGACTAATAACTTGACAGATGGCATTGATTGAGCCTGCGAGCTAGGGAAACCATCTCTATCCAAGCTGTAGCCGCACTCACAACTGCAGTACGTCAGCAGTCGATATTCAAGAAGCTTTTGGCAACTTACTGTCAGGAGTGTTATTGTTATGCTTCCATGCACCCCAAAGAACAAATCAATCCCTCCATATCATTGATTCAAGGTTAGTCTACTGATACTGCTCAAACTATTTTCTTTAACAAAAGTCAATACATATTTGGACACAACCCTGTTACTGGAGTCACTAGAGACATGAGGCATTCTATAAAGCTAAACATCAAATGATTAGAATCTTATTTCTCTTGATTTATTGTTTCTGAAATACTGAGAAAAGAGTTTGTTTGTGTGATCACATCAGGGAGGGAGCAAACTTGAGTAGCTAACTGAGGGTGTTGTAGACTCCTTTGGCTCTGATGAGAGTCTCATATTTACTTACATTTCATAAAAGGTGTGCATGCACAGTGGTTGCATATTGATTCAGGAGCTAGAGTAGGAGGGTGGTCTGCCATCATCTCTAAAATAAAGTCTGCTGTCACTGTGTGTGGGGGCGAGACAGAGAACAGCAAAATTTCACTCATATTGTGCTTAGTTGAAAACACAATTTTGCTGATTGCTTAGACATGTTTTTTTTATTGTCAGACACCCAATAAAGTATAAAACCCGTGATTTAATCATGGCTCATACGTGCTACCTTAACGTTAACGCTCACAAAATAAACATGTATACATGTTTTTGATAACACCAGTATCATCTGTGATGAGTTATACTGGCAATCAAAATGAGTGAGCACAGAGACAGGAGCAGTTTAGGCATAATAATTAATTCACACTAAATGCAAATTCACTCACTCTGGAGCAGCATTGGGGTTTGACAGCATTTTATTGAGTCAAATTGAATGTGAATCCTTTGATATCCCTAATCAGATCAATTTAGGTTTAGCTTTTTATGTTGTACTGGCTGTGAAAACAAATCTCCCTGTCTATATACAAGACGTCTACAGCCATGCCGGTGTCTCTGTGAGGCTGAATTCATGCACAGCAGTGCTTTGAGTTAAATGCATGCTAACACGGCAACGTGATGTGTACCATTAACTACCTTAGCTGGATATCTGCACCAAATTTCATGGCAAACCACCCAATAGTTTTTGAAACATTTCCATTAAAATCAAACATATCAACCTCATAGCTTACGTTTGAGGAAAAACCTCTGAGGACCTTCAATGTGCATACAATTGCAAGGCAATAGCCAGTTCTTGAGATTATTTCAATGTGGACCACAGTTGTAGATCAACTGAAAAGCATAAAAGAAAATCAAAAGACTGACATTCAAAGAACTACCTGCTAGTTAGATAATACGTTTGACTATCTGGGTTGTATATTGTTCTTTGTGAATATCAATAGACAGAAGATAAAATTATTTTATAAGAGTTGTGTTAGAATCATAGCTCAACATATTGGGTACTATATTTATTGGAAAATATTTTCAAAAAGCTCAGTTACGGACTGTGAAATACGAAAATAGCGAGGGAGGCTTTTTCAAATTCAGAAAGCTTCGTGCAGACATGTCCAAAATCTCTATGCCTGCAGACACTGTGTGCAGAGTGTGAGAGAGAATGAATAAAAAGAGAGGCAGTGAATGACTGGGGACTCTTTGAAACAGAGGTGTGTGTAGAGTAGCAGGGGTCTGTCTGTCAGTCTGTCTTGCACTGTGGGGGAGGTAATAAGGGATCAATAGGAGGTGACAGAGCATGTGGCATATGACTCAGACAACCTGCCCCCTCACTTCGAGGGCCTTGTCAACGCTACACAAACCACTTACACACACCCTCCAGAACAGTCCTGTCAACATCGGTCGAGGCAAGTCAGACTGAATTAGCTGACTCTGTTTTATGATAAAATGTGTTGGGGACCTCTCAGAAAGCAAGAATGTGCCAAGTTTGGTCATGCATGTGTGCATGGGTGTGGGTGGGTGTGTGTGTGTGTGCTCCATTAGCCAGCTCTCCTCCTGGCCACCATATGCAGAGCTGGGAGCCCAGGCTGGCTCCATCTGTCGGGTTAATGCCCAGCCTCAGCCCCAAGCAGCTGGCCCCTACAAGCCTCATTATTCAGCAGGAACCATGCAGGAACACACAACCACACACACAGTGGACACACGTAGACATATGCAGTGAGAGACTGACACACTTGATGGAGCCAAGGTCTATCACACAATGACAAAGTCGCCAGAGCTTGGGAAGGTGTTTCTGAAATTCATTTTGGCTGTCTGAACTGGTGTGAGATGAACGTTGCCTACATAAATTCATTACTCTCAATGGTCAGGCAGGCAACTGGGCGAGATACCCATCAATAGCTAAGAGGGGAGAAGAGGGGAGAGGAATATGCTGAAATGAAAAAGATATAAAACTAGCAAAATGCGCAGAATAAATTAAAAGAGATCAAAGGAGCAGTGAGCAGAGTGAAATAAATGAGAGACGACAAGTTTGACAGGAGGAGAGAGGGAGGATAAATTTCCAGGTTGTCTAAATTTAAGTGTGCATACAGATTTTGAAAAATGTGTATGTGTATGGGGGTCAGCACAGATGCACCACACAAACAATTTAAAAGGAACACAGACATTCATGAAAGCCAAATTATATATCTCTGTTGAGGTGTGGCAATTGTGGGTGGGTATGGCGCAGATTCCTAAAGCATAGGTAGTGATTTATAGTTTGGTGGATTCATATTACATAGCTTTATCATGCATTCTTTTTTACTGTGTATCACAAGTAATCATGTTTACTTGGGTTGCATTTGTTTTTCACACCAGAGCATTCAGGCTTGACATAGGCAAAAAGCACTTGGAAGCAGTGCATTATATCTAATTATAGCTAAAATATATTATATGTTCAGGGCTGATAAAGCTCAAGAATGCTCAATTATACTTTTATATTTTATGACAATAAATCTTATTGGAGCAGTTACATCTGCTGTAATAAAAAACATTGCCACAATGTCAGAATTAAAGCTGAAAATGTTCAGGAGAAAAAACAAACTCAGACTCAGTGTTTTTGTTGGCAAAGACAAGAGTGATGTGTTTTCTTCCAGTGAACCGTCACTGCCCTCACCTGTCCCTGTTCTGCTGAAAATTGGAATCATTGCCTAATTCACTATGGAAGGGAAAAGTCTGCAATGGAAACTGCTTTTCTATGAATCACAAAAGGCAAATGTGTCTATTATTGAAAACGTTTTTCCACCTATCAACAAACTCTACCTGCACCAGATTCAGATACACAAAATTAGTTGTTTTACCCAGTGAGAGTTTAACTATAGCAGGTATGTATATCGGTAGGTTAATGTATCACTAAAGAGTCCTCTTATAGAATAATCTGCCAGCTGATTTATGTGCCATGTTCTCTAGTGATAACACCATTGCTGTGGTGGCAAAACCGAACTGAACATATTTTCACTGTCAGAAGTGACCCCCTCTGAAAGATTGAGGTAACCTGTGTGTGAATGTAGAACTTATTCAGCTTCAAAACTCCAGTTTTTAATGCTTTTGCCAAGAAAT
>NW_023339707.1:16347084-16347793 GCF_004916995.1 Morone saxatilis | reverse complement strand
ATTTCTTGGCAAAAGCATTAAAAAAAGTGAAACACTTTACTTATATTACTGCACGGCTTTAGAAGTGAAATGCCACCGCAGCAGTGACGACTCTGCCCTCAACTTATATTTGTCTTTAGGTTTTAAACAGAATACCTGCCAGCCAATCAGAAAGAAGTATTTCCTGTGTCTATGGTATAAGTGTACAGCTATGACAAGGTTCTCAACGTGCCTAAGAAGACACCGACAGTGTAGGTGGTGCAACTCTTGGACACAAGAATATAAATCAGGCTTCACTCCCCCACCAGCCTGCAACCATGACCTTAGTGAGGAAAGAACATTAATCACAATACAGATAAAGCCACCAGACCTGGCTGGCAGATGCATGATGAAAGATTTTGAGAAAACAGCGAAACAGTGAAATTTTGAATGCCTCACCTTGGACAGGCCTCCTACGTCCAGGTAAAAACAGATGATGAAGACGTTCCAGGCCACCCACAGAGCGGCCCATACTGTATACTGGACGGCAAAGACACAGACAGATTAGCCTCATGGAAACTAAATGAACTTAACAGATGACTACTGAATAAAAGGGTAGGATGAATGAATGACCTCTTTAAGAAAATAAAGTCAGTTGTCCTCCCACACACACACACACACATATTCTCACTCACAGTTGCAGAGAGCGGATCCTTTAATGTGCAATGCTTCACTAGAGAATTGGGCCCCA
>NW_023339707.1:16342710-16346984 GCF_004916995.1 Morone saxatilis | reverse complement strand
AAAACACAGGTGTTACTAATAATATTAACTCTGGCTGTGGTATATTCAAGTATCCCAGTAGGCTGTGGAAGTGAAGGAGCTGAATGGAATTCAGTCATAGTTCATTTTTCTTCACTGTGACATGTCAAGTGTCTTCACAGATGAAAAATATGTAATCTTCACACATTGTGGTATAAAACTATAATGCAGACAGACACCTATGCGTGTGTATTATTTCTAGTTGAGGGGCTAATTGCAAAACCAAGTTTGCAAAGCACTCAGTGGCAAAAAAGCACCCAGGCTTAAGCCCACAAGGACATCTTTACTTTTATTTATTAATGAGCATTTTTATGTGCTCATAGAGTGATTATATATGGGGATAGAGATTTTGTATTATACGTGTTAATTTGTCTGTATTCTAGTTCTTTACTCTTGTTAAGAAACCAGGTAGCAGACAGAGATAGAAAGAAAATCAGTGTCTTAGAGCGGGACCACTTTAACCACTAACAAGGCTAGTCGACGGACCCAGACAGGGCCAGACAGAGCTCTCAATTGGTCTGAACATGGACTATTTACTGAGATGGGGGAGCTTCATTCAACGGAACTGATGAAGCTAAAATGAACTAAACTCATCCGCCCTCAACTACTACTGAACTGAACTGAAATCGATTGTAGACTCCGGTCCAGAGGATGTAAATAGCTTAATCTTAAAGTGAGCCACAGTAACAGACAGAACATTACAACACAACAGATCACAAAAGTGAATTTTTTGAAGTAGTTTGCCAGTGTCCAGAGGGAGACTCAGTTCTAAGCACTTGCTTTTTATCATGTTTCTTTCAGTGGGACGGATTTGTGTGTTGTGTGTTCCCAACAGCACTGAGAGATTAGCATGTTATTAGCACTAAGAGCACTGGATGTTTAACATATTTCATCTTTAATAAAGAGCTCTTTGATTCATAGGCTTTCAATTGTTACTTTGCAAAAACCAGCGCCGCAGTGTGCACTTCACTCAGTGTCTGTTTAGCACCACTACCTAAAACAAGTGGTACTTAGTGAAGTACAAAGGGACTAGCCGCTGTGTTTCACTCTGCAGACCATATTTCAAACAGTGAAGAAGAAAGTGGCTTATGAAGGAACCCTACCTCTTAATCCCCGTCTCAGCTCTGCTAGACCAGGCACCACCAAGGGCTATCTATCTATCCAACCCTCCATGCACCCAATGAAAGCCACACACACACGGCATCACACACATAGCGAGATTGGCACCATTAGTTACACAAGGACCAGGCAGGCACCGGAGTATAATGACTTCACCCAGGCGAGAGGTGAAAAATTGGATTGGAGAAAGTTTTTGAGAAGTACTTTACTGCCTGCTGGGAGTCTCAGAGTATAGACAAGCCAGGGCAAAGCATGGCACATAAAAAAACGTCTCAGTGACAGTCTTTCTCTTTGGAATACAACAGTCGCTTTGATTTCTCTCAGGATAGTAGTTATTTGGAGTATTAACAGTTCTATGAGTATGTGTGTAGCCCTTAATCGGCTTTCCCTGTTGTTTAATCCAGTAGCAAAGTGCGCTCATTACTCAATGCGCTGGTAGTACACTGTATAAAATGATTGTAAGACAGACGTTCTGTTCCTCTTGTACTCAGAAAGCCAAGAACAAGGGAACAAGGGCAGTGCTTCCCAAACTTTGTGTCTGGTGGCCCCCTAAAATGAAGCTATGTGTATACATGTGACCCCTCAACACAGGTTACATACATCTTAGAGTGATTCACAGGTTCAAACTGTACAAAAACCCAATCTTAAAATAATGTAGAATTATTATTTAGTTTATATGCTTCAAAAACTAATTTCTAAAAATGATTGAAAGTATCTTTATCTTCTGACTACCACCAAAAACATCTCTAGCCAACTGGTCACTAGATATACAGAGAGGATCATTTTTTGACCAATTTAATATCTGTGAATTAAAAAAAAAGGATCATGATTTACCAATGATTAGAACTGATACTGAGTACGCTCTGATCTGTACGTGTCTACTCAGATATTAGACATATTGACAAGCAGACTGGAGAACCATGACATATGTAAACCTGATTAGACTATATAAGTATAATGTGGGCTCTGTCTGACTCAGAATGCAGGTCAGGTCTCGGTTGCTTAGAACCACGTGAACCTGCGAGAACCTCTAATATTTCAAGTATGTGGAGGGGAAGTTACTACTAGGTAATTTCCATATCTGTGAGGGAAATCAAAACAACTGTTATATGTCAAAACTATATGAAAGAGAAAGACATTAAGAGAGGCAATAAGTCAGAGGCTGGTTATAATGTGCTGTATTATGCCCAGTCTCTTTCAGTGACTTCCAGCAGACAGTAAAGTATGTCTGCCAGTTAAAGTACAAAGCACGTATGAAACGGAACTGGTAATTTGGATATTACATACAAATTCCCCCTCTGAATTTTATCGTTTTATCATTGGCTAATGCGCACTTGTATGTCTAACAAACAGCCCATTAGCGAAGCCACTGAGATAAGAAAAACAGGAGATAACGTGTTAGCAGAAATTCACCCCTCACATCTCCTGCCACTCCTCAATGTCGTCCTCCTGCCTCAATGTGTGAGTCAGAGTTATATGCTTGAACATAGAGGAGACTGACTCATGCAGCCTAAAGTCACACAGAATGGGCTCACACACACACACACACACACACACACAGACAGACCTGCTTTTCAAAGCCACAGATCCTGATGACACATTCAGTAACATGTTATCAGAGGACATTTCGCAGAGGACATGCACAAAAAGACAAACGCTGATGTGATTTATAGTATCTGCAGGCTATGGTGAAAATGAGAGGGTCACCAGTCACCTCCGTCCTCTCGCTTAAGGTCCTCTCTTCCCTTTCACAACTAACACCTCAACAGAAGTGTGTCCTACCGCTGCATATCACAAACCTGTGACAACACAGTTGAGTTATTAATCATAAACAACTGTCAGGCCACCCTGCCACATGTTTGGGTTTTCTGTTTGAAGTCCCAGTTGGATGCACGGGCAAAGCAAACAGTTTCTCGTGCATTTCAGCCACTTATCTTGAGCACACACGCACATCTTAATTATCTATCAAATGATGCGGATCAAACATTTTTCCCTCTCAGACACGTTCACTCTGATCCTCTCGTGTGTAGCTTGCTTCTCTCTTCTTCTTCTTCATGTCATGTTAAAGAAAGTGGAGATGATTAAAATGACAACTTTGATATTCTTATACGCTACATATATTAGCATACTGTAAGGCGATGTTCTTTATTGTTCTGTTTGTGTTTGCTCGTTTATGCACACCTCCAGACACTGAGAGAATACACAAGAGCAAACATCATCTAACAGAAAGCAAGATTGAGGTCTACGATCCTTGTTAATAACCTGGTGTCATATGCCTGAAGGAGAGAATAATTGATGGTTTCGGAGTCCTAGGAATAGAGATATAAAAAAAACAACTAGTGTGAAAGGAGAGAAAAGGATGGGCAGTAGTGGAGGTGATAGAGAGGCTTGTTGCATCCTGCTGTCGTACCCACCCCCTAATTGCTTAGTATTTATGGTGGGAGGAGTGGTATGTGTGGGCAACATGCTTCTCCACATATACACACCCAAAACCAAAATACACACTAAGAGATTCCGTACCCTAGAGGGAGTCATTTGTGCTTGCAGGAGGTCGGTGGGAGGCTTTTACGGGCCGTTATGTAGCCGGCTCACTATTCCTGGAAGAGCGTTGGTATCTTTTGATCAAATTCTACGCCACTCTCCAGTAACCTGCTTCCTATGAATTGTTGGCTAATTGTGCCATATGGGTTTGTGTGTGTGTGTGTGTGTGTGTGTGTGTGTGTGTGTGTGGGCCTGCGTGTGTGTCTGGGTGGGCAGAGATCTTTCTGTTCTTGATTGATTGTTGTCATCTTGGTGGATTATTGAGTTAGCAGCGAACGTGATAGGCTCACTACAGCATCTCAGAGGAGAGAATACACGTGCACACACACACACACACACACACACACACACACTCACACACTCCTACATCCCTCTCATGCTATACACTTATTTATCTCAATGACCTGGGTGGAATAATTTAGAGAGAGGGTCCATGGCCATGTGTCAATGAGTACATCAAAGGGATCTAAGTATGTGTGTGGATGGATGGAAGGTTCATGGTTCATTAGCATGGCTATTGGCCCTCTAAACTGAGGAGCAGTCATGTAGGAATGGCAATTGTTCATGAAGAGGCCATGTCGTATTGTCTAAATAAA
>NW_023339707.1:16339927-16342610 GCF_004916995.1 Morone saxatilis | reverse complement strand
CCTCCCATACACACACTCGCTCTCTCTCTCACACACACACACACACACACACTCACACACTCCTACATCCCTCATGCCTATACACTTATTTAATTCAATGACTGGTGGAAATATTTCAGAGAGAGGGTCCATGGCCATGTGTAATGAGTACATCAAGGGATCTAAAGTATGTGTGCTGGATGGATGGAGGTTCATGGTCATTAGCATGGCTATTGGCCTCTACTGAGGCAGCAGTCCATGTAGGAATGCATGTCTGCAGAGGACATAGTGTATGTTTAAATAAAAGTGAGCAGTGTGTAGTGTTAGAGCCAAATGTATTAAACTTGTCTCAACAAACCTCAAAATTGTTCCTTTTTTGGGGGGGAAAAACAAATCCAATTTATATTTGCCAAAGATATTTTACAGTGGACTTAAATACTAAATAATACTTGAGTAAAATTTTATTTTGCTGATTAGTTGAAGAAAAGTTGAAAATGAGCTTCCCCACAAATTAAAATGTATTTTTTTCTTTTAGTACCAAGTACACCCAGATAAGACCTCGAGGCTATTTGCATTCATCTAGACAAATAGAATAAAAGCTGTTTAACAGATTTTGCAGAGCCTTTGGATGTCTTTTTTTCCACCAGGGTTACCAGGGGACATTCTGAGAGCTCAGCTCCACTATCTTCAACATGAGAAGAAGAACTGTGTCCTATCTTCTGTCTGATATTGTGTAGAGGGAGCTACAATTAAACACTATGACTTGAAAAATGGTCATAGGAGGTCATATATACAGTATGCTTTGTATTACTTTTAGCTAACTATGTAGGTGAGATTGACTGTTAGTGAGGTTGCCATTTTTAATTGTCATAAGCAGGGTCAGACTGAGGTAAAGACCATTTGGAGGCCAGTTTTTCTATCTCATTTTGTTTTTACAGTCAGAGCTTGTACCATTTAGGACTGCACTGTTAAATTAATGTTTGTATTCCATTAATTAAAATAATGTACTTACAGCACAATGAAGGCAGGTTTAAGTTGCTACTGTAAACCTTATCTATAAACGCACAGTTTATTGGTTTACATTGGATCCAAGGAATTGTCCTTGCTCGTCTTAAAGTTTTAATTAAAAAGTTAATTGGACCTGTTAGGTGTTTGAAAAAAATATTTATTTCTTTGCAATGTTATGTATTATCTGTTTAGCTTAGTAGCTGGCCAATCTCGACTTAAAGTGGGTGTGAATGTAGCATTGTCGGTTTCAGAAAGTTACAGAAATTGTCAAACTCGCCCTCCTCAAGGTATGGGGGGACAGGGTCTCAAAAGCTACTCAACCAACCAATAAGCAGTTCTCATGAAGCCTTTTAGATGTCTTTACTGTATGTGTTGGAGTCCCAGATGGTTGCCCAGCTGATGGTAATGTCCACCTCTAATCAGCTCAACATATCCTCATTAATATCACGTGTCACATTTGTTTCTAACACATTTGTCCTTCTTTGAATTCGACTGGATCGGAACATAGGACTAGATTCTCAATAACATTAGGCTTTATGTTTTATGTCTTTACAAAAGGCTACTGAACTATCTCTGATGTTTGTCCAGGCATGCGTCTTAAAAGCCATAGAGGATTAATTACTCCACAAATGTTGTCAATTCAAAGGGGGCAGTCCTGTAATCTCCCCAGCCAATTTAACTGCAGCCTAGCTGCACCCCATCTTTGCTGACATCCTGCATGAGTTTTATTGGGCTCTCTAACCATGACCCAGAGCTGACCAGAAGATGTACGACTCTTTTGACTTTATTCATTTCCTTCAGTCCCCCTATCCAGGGGATAGACCGAGGTTATTAAGAGGGAGGGAGCTCAGTCGTTCAATGTTAACATATGTCCTTTGTG
This sequence comes from Morone saxatilis, assembly GCF_004916995.1. NCBI lineage: Eukaryota > Metazoa > Chordata > Actinopteri > Moronidae > Morone > Morone saxatilis. Next base: position 16,340,743 of record NW_023339707.1, on the reverse strand, counting down.
ATTTTCTCTGGATTGTCTCTCATCTCTCCATTTATCTGGTTTTTTGCCATTTTTGTCCCATAATATTCTCCCCATCCATCTCAATTTTGTTTCCCAGCCATTATTCGTTCTCTTTTTTTGTCCTTCTTCCACCGGCGTGAAAGCTTTATCTTTGAACTGCCGAGCTATTCCTTTACTTTGGTATGATAAGCTTGACAGGTCGCAGTTCACTCACCTCGCCCTCTGTCGCTTCACACTCTGTCTGTGGAGTGATTGCCCTCGCCGTCTATGCAAAAGGAGTGTTCATTTTTAATTATCACTCAGTATTTGATCATTTCCCTCCCCTGCCTGTCACAATGTCTCATTGGGTTGTTGGTAACATTTCCATTACATTAAGAAGAGCAGCCATGGCTGTGTATCGAGTGTGTGTGTTTGTGTGTGTTTGTGTGAATGCTGTGCTCGCGTGGCGGTGCGTTCCTAATCATTGCCAGCAGAGGCGAGACTCCTCCCTCCCTATTTTTCCAATCTTCAAGGCTTCGGCTGGAAATGACATTGTCGACACACATACGAAAACAGTCGTTGCTTGAGATCACACAAACACATCAAACAGCACACACACATCACATCACACACGATCGACACACACACACAAACTACATCACACACACACTACACTACACAACTGGGAATAGAATTGGAATTGGATTGGCAATTGGTTCTAATTATTTATGGTTCGTGTTAGTCCCCCTCCCTGTACTTTTCCCCAATATGGCATTGCTGTAATTGAGTTGATGTTCAAATTAGGGAGCTCACAGTACTAAAGGTTATCTCTCTCTT
>NW_023339707.1:16333476-16339827 GCF_004916995.1 Morone saxatilis | reverse complement strand
ATTTACAGAGACCCAACAGTACATGAGAGGCAAACAGTAGAAGGTATAGCGAAAGCTCAGAAGAAAGTAGCTTTATATTTTTAGTCAGTGCATTATGGCCTCTAGCTACAGTGTGCTCAGTTTTAACAATATATATTGCATTTAAAAATAAAATGGGAGATTTAAATAATCCCCTTAATACAGTTATATATTTACATATGTTGGTATACAAAGTAAATAAGACTGCCACTGCTGAATAACTAGATCAATAAGTTAAGCTGTGATTGAGACTTGCCTATATAAGACTGCGTATAAGAGGGTACCATGAATTCCAACAAAAGGAACATTAAGTCCTGTTTGCATGTAAGTCACAGCTAATCTTTAGCTATATAAAAAAAAAACCTTTTTAACAGCTAACCCGCGCCAGATCTGTCTAAACTGCTTTCATTCTCACTTTCTCGATAACAACGGCAAGCACAAAACCGACTAGACAGCATTTTAAGGATTTTAGCACAAAAATCAACACGCTGACTTGATGATGAAGCAAGGTTCGCTGAGATATGACCCAAATTCGTGCACTGTGACAGCAAACATCCTTCCTCACATGGCTGGTATCTCTTGTAAAACACTTATCTTGCGCAGTCTCTCTTCCTCCCTTTATCTCTCTTCCTCCACTTTGCCGTCAGCCAACATTTCTTTTAAGTTTATCTGCAAAGGTGGCAGCAATGTTTGGATTATTAGAGGCTAATTTAGACTTTGCTGCATCAACTTGAAGAGGAATGCAGCAGCACTGGTTGTTATGATTTCATCCTCAACCCAAGGGATTAATGTCACTTGTGAGGTTTTTGTCTCTTTTCTTGTGGCTCCAAATTTGATATTTGTCGTGTGGGTGTCATATGGAAAATGAGAGATGAGACAGCAGACTGCACCACACACAGATACTTTGATTTTTCAGAGGCGCTGACAGAAGAAAGCAGGACAAGAATACAGTGCTGGATAAAACCCAAACATGCTTACAATGGATAGGATGGAAGGGAAAGTGACGAAATGAGAGCAGCTTAAACCAGCCAATCCCCTCTCTTTCTGCCTCGCCATGTCCCAGATCTAACAAAAACTGTTTAGGTTTCGCCCCAATTAACAAGTAGGCAATTTAGCTGTGACAGAGGAAATTCTCATCAAGTATACGCAGTCAAGAACGGCAAACAGCTGTCAGCAGTTTGTGCCCTCCAGCTCTACTTTCCATAATTGAGTCAGTAATGTTGCTCTTTTCATCATAATACCATCACTCTTAATCTTTTATCCACCGGTAGAGGAAGTTATGCTGTGTGCATCTCTGCCATCCAACCGTTTGATCACACAACACAATTAGAGCAAAAACATCCGTGAAGTCATCAGCCGCTTGTAAAACAAGGGCTGAATGCCCAAAACAGTATGGGGATTTGAGTGAGACGAATATGCTTTGCAGCCATTCAACTGAATGTGATCTGTCAAGATAGTCATCCCAGCTGTGGTGCTCCCAAAGCAATTTATTAGATGCCACACTATAACAAATGACACCACTGGAACCGTTGAAATGGAAAGAGAGAAATGGGCTTGCAAATAGTTCTACTTTTATCTCCATTATAGCTTAATATTGCAGTGTCATTGATGTGGAACACACAGAGACACACTCACACAAGCCTCTGCATGGATAGGCACATGTGCACACACTCACATTTGCCAGCCCAAGGTTTTCGCTAGGACCACATAATTAATGGTCTGATAAATTGAAGACATTAAAATGGCGAACAGTTGTAAAAGGGGCCACCAGGGACAAAGAGGAGATGGTTTTTCCAAGAACACACATATTATTATAAACCAACATGCATACAGCAAGGGCGTTCACTGCAAACTCTGGGGAAGGTCGAGACACAAGAGGAAGGTCAGCACCTCTTCTTAATTAGCATAAAACGTGGCCAGCTGAATCTCTGTTTAACAAGCAACCTCAGACAAAAATATAAAATAAGCACATTTTAGACAAAGTTGGTCCCAAGCAAACCACTACATCCGATTGGCTGCTATGTTGCATTTTGGGTGGGTCGTTTTTGTGGTGAGGTTAAAGGCTATATATGTAAGTAGAGCTATCTTTAGAGTGACAGTTGTCCTGAGAGAAGGATGTGTACTGAGACCAGTCTTCTTTGCAGCCCAACCCCCCCGGGGTCCTCCACCAGCACTCGTGTCTCTCCTCAGCACGCTAACTCAGATTTGCATCATACATTCCCATGTCTCCTTTTGACAGGTTGGTTTTTATTTCCTGCAGGCTCTTCTGCATCTTATTGTATACATAAAGGTTTCCATGGTAACAGTGCACCAGAAAGAGGGATGGAGAAGGAAAGAAAATGAAAGAGAGGGGAAAAAGGAAAGCTAAACATAGAGATATCAGGTCTCTAGGGTCATGCTCATAATTGGCCCAGAGTGAGAGGTCGAACCGCCACCCATCCCCCCTTTCTCCTTCTATGTCTCTCAATCTTTCTATCTGCATCTCCCCTAAATCTCCAGTGGCTCCGGCCCTACTGATAAATCAGGTGGTGATCAATAATTCAAACATATTCACAGCAAGGGAGAAAATGGAAAAGAGGATGGGAGATAACACAAAGCCTTGTTGTGTTTTAACAAAGGATACACGTTAGGGGCGGAGCATGAACACTCATTACACATTCAAGCAGTGCTTCTCATCCCTGACTACCCAGGTTGCATTAGGCTCTCAGGTGAGATGATGACACACAGGAGGGAGCTCCAAAAGTCTGAGGTGTGAGTGTGAATTTATTATGCAGTCACCTTGCCTCGTGACCTAAAACACACATCCACACAAGCATTTTCTCTGTCTGTAGGCTGTTGTTTAATCAACTTTTCTGATGGGCTGCTAGTTGCAGCTAAGGCCAGACAAGACCTGGCAGGGTCTGCTCTTCTGTGGATGAGGGCTGTTCAGGCATAGCAATCAACACAGCCTGGGTCAAGACTACAATCAGCACTGAACACCAGGGGTTCATTTGACAGCACAAGCACAATCCACACACACACACACACACACACACACACACACATAGAGTACCTAATTATTGCAACCTGCTTGGCCTTCAAAAAGAAAAGGATAAGAACCCAGAGACAATGTAAGACAGGGTTAAGACCTTCCTTTCTGAAATTACACAAACTTCTAGATCTTTTGTGGCCCACGGTCACTTATAGTTAGAGCCTTCGACCCTCCATCTCCCACCTTCATAACATCTCTGGAAAGAAAACTAATAGGCCACCACACCTCCTTTAAAAAGGACTGGGAAATTAAAATTTCTTTTAAGATTAGTTGAATTAGTTGATTATATTCAACTAAGAGAGAGACCTTTTTAGCAGTGTTTGACAGCCTTTTTGTGGTCTGCATCTTGTAATCAATGTTCATGTAATTTTAACTGCCTGAACAGGATCTTCAAATGAATGAATTAATCCAACCAAGTCCTAATGACTAGCAACAGAACATCAATTACCACGTCCTTCCAAAATCTAAGCTGCTGAACCACTTCAGCCAGAAGGATTTAGCTTGTCCACATGACTGTGCAACCTGGAGTAATATGTGTGGCTTTCAATCTAAGACATAAGTTGGCTTGTATCAATTCAGCATCAATTTCATTGGTTTGTTTTTCTATACATTATTTATTTAGTTGCCTCTACTGTAGTAAACGTTGGCTTTGGTGGTGTTAGTCTAGCTTCTCTCATCAATAATCGAAGGTGTTTGTAGCAGATACGTCAAGCCAGCATTTGTACTGCTAGATTCTACAAAATAAGAACTAGTGCTGTCTCTTTTTGTTCAAATGTGGAAAAAAGTAGATATTCGAGCTGTAAAGACTTCCAATTCCGAATTTACAGTCTTTAAGTGCAACAGACGGTCTGAAGTAGTTTGCCTAGTGATCCAGCAGAAGGTACTCAGCCTATTAGCTTGACCTACTACATGCCCTACTGACCTATCAGTAAATTAAGCTAATAAATATGAGTGGAGGAGGACACTAGCGAGCAAAGCTGTGCTGATCGTTACGCTACATATATGGGTTACATTTGAATTGTATTTGAATTGTAATTGTTGAATTTAGTCCATTCCTTTGAACTTAAAAAAACTTGAAGATAAGAAGAACATGCTTTGTAACGCCATTACAAACATTAGCAACCACTGCTTTGAATGTTCTTGTATTTTTTCTGATCAAGAAGGTTTATGAGGCAAGCTTACGCAAAAACTTGGCTTTGTTGCGTTGATTAATGCTTGATGGGTTCTAGATAATTGACTATGAGTTGCATAAGGCTTCGTGGAGTAGATTACGACCCCCCACCCCTAGCCCACAGCTGATGAGTTCAGTCATTATTATTATTATATACATATAATAACCCGTATGTTATTAGCAGTAACTTAAAGCACATACGGTTACAGATCCATTTAAAGGTACTTTATAAAATATGAAATTAACTAAGGAGCCAACAGATATATTGCTGTTGGCATCTGTTGGCATTTGGCGGAAACACCTAGTTTATGAGGAACCCATCTCTGTACAACAAGCTGTGTCTAACACACACAGACACCATATTTTGTGTCTGCACGGGTAATTCAGACAGGGATACTATCTTATTCTGCAGCTATCTGTGCAAGCCAAAGCAAATAGTAAAAAAAAAAAATGTGTTTCTTCTCACAACGATATAAAGTGAGTCCGGAGAGGCTTCATGAGAACTTAATAGCAGGCCCAGAGAGGTAAAGACACAGAGAGATAAAAGAACTGTGACCATCCACTCTATTCCCGCTGGCCCATCTCCTCCATCAACCTGGCAGTGCCAAGGAAATACAGTTCATTATCATTGATCACACCAGCCTCCACACTCACACAGACACTCTAAAGAAGTTACATACACTCAGCAAAACACCCACCAAAAGAGATACCCTAAACAGATGTCTGTAGCATCTGTAACTGATAAAATTTAAATCTTCCTGCACTTGCCAAGAACAGCTTTCATATTTCACTAGTTACCAGGTTTTGATATATCACCTCTCCTGGGAACTGGCAAGACAGACCAGGATTATACAGTAGTAGTAACTCTCACACCCAGGTCTGCTGGCCTGATAGCATACAATGTTTTATTGCCATGCAATTTGCCCCAGCTGCAGTAATTATTCTTAATTACAGCGGTGAGATGCATTAATATCAAAGCTATGGGCAAAGACCTTGTGTGTGTGCATATATGTGTGTGTCTGTCAGCACACATGCGCACGGAGACTGGTGAGGTGGGGGAGACAGTATGTTGATCGACATCCAGCATCTCTAAGCTCATGAATATTCAACAGGAAATTTGAATGTTAGTGCTTCCATAAAGCAAATAAGTTAGCAGTGGAAGCACGGAGAAAAACAGCCTAAATCCTTTGTAATGTGTGGGAGATGACGTGCCTGCCAAGGGATAATGTCATGCCTTTAGAGATAACACTTTTCAGGAGGAGACGTTCTGCTTCTCCGCAAAAACTTTATTGGAAGCACTTTGGTTGAACTCCGTCTTCTTCAGTGAAGCCTTTACTACAAAGTATATTCTCTAGCTATGTCATCAAAAGAGTAGAAGAAAAGTGGGCAGTGTGATGCAAGATATAAGACACACAGTGCTTGTGGGTAGTGTGACTGTAGTTTTTAAAGGGTGTAGATAAGGTAAAACTCTGCGGATCACTTCGCTGAAAGCACTTTGTCCTACATAGGCACAAATGAAGACGTGCGCTGTGACAACATGGACACCTTTTTCTCCTTGTGATCAAATAAAATCCCCTCCAGCTCTTTGCTTCATTTCTCTCATCTCTTCAGAGGTCCACAAAGCTGCACTCCCTCCCCTCATACAAAGGCTGTAATCTTTACCCAACACTAGACCTACTAACCTATAACTCACAGTTCAGAATGCGCAGCTGTGTCTGTGGGTGTGTCTGAGTGTGAAGAGGGATGCATGAAATAGTGTCTGTGTCTTGGCGAGGTTGCATTCGTCAGTCCTACCAGCACAGTAACGGCCAGACATTTTCAGGGTCAATGTTGAGATCTGCGCTCATTACCCTTGTTCAGTGTGATTATGTGTGTGTGTGTGTGGTGGTGTGTTGTGATGGTGTGTGGTGTGTGTGTGTGTGTGTGTGTGCGTGTGTGTGCCCGTCTGCCCTTTCCCGGAAAACCACCATGACCAACAAAGAGGCCTCCTTCATCAATCACACACTGTCCACAGAGCCGCATTAACCATCAGCTCCATTCAGAACGTCCCTCCTCATGGCCAGTCGCTGACATTCCCAATATGTCTGGACCAGGTCTCATATCTGACCAATCAAAACGCTTTCACGGCAGG
>NW_023339707.1:16314584-16333465 GCF_004916995.1 Morone saxatilis | reverse complement strand
CAGCTTTAGGTCAACACCTCAAACAACCAACCCGTTGAGACAAAAATGAGCTTGCCTGTGTCTTGGACTACAAACAAATCATTAGACAGACAGGGCTTCCTGCCAACGCTTGCCATTCTCTGGGGCTGATCGGGGTTCTGACAACGATCCAGCCCTACTGTCTGGAATAGTTAGGCTGCAGAGGGAAGAGGGAACAGAGGCGTTTCGATCAATACCGGCTCATTATCTGTTGCCTTCTGTCCCAGAGAGATGAGTCCCACCGCTCGGCCTGTTGATGAGGAAAGCGCACCACAATTCAATTAGGGGATGGCCGAGATGCCAAAAGAGGTTTGATCAAAGCACTCTGCCTGGGTAATTAGCACACACAGCGGTTCACAAGGGCTATTTTTACATCTGAGGAGCAGAGTATGTTGTTTTGTTAATGGTAGTTTTACCCTGTAATGGACTGGGAATAACCTGGCTCATTGTCAATGCATAGGTTTCAGCCAGGGGAGAGTGGGGGCCCCTTGTGCCGCTTCACACACATGCACACATGTATATTCATGTGAACACGCACACACATAGACACACGCGCCTACAACCTTGATGACCTTTCAGAAAGGTTATGCAGGGTTTAATGCAACCCCTCTTTGCAGGTTAAACTCATCAGAAGTGTGCATGTGTGAATGTGTGTGTGTGTGTGTGTGTGTGTGTGTGTGTTTCTGCAGACAGGAAGTGTCAGGTCATCCAGAAATAGTGCCTGGGGAAAATAAAGCTGTTTCCAGGAGTCTTCAGGGACTTTTTAGGCAGCCCGCTGACAGCATTATAAACCTCTTAATAAATGGTCGACCTCCTTCTCTCTAATGAGGCAAAGAGGTCCGAAGTCTGGGAAGGGAAAACAGGTGTGTCCCTCAAGGTGGGTTCATAGCTCTCTGTGTTTGTGTGTATCATCAGAGTGAGACATGATTTTACTAAGGGAGCAATGCTGAGGCCATTGTGACCTAAGCCATATAGACTCGAGTTCCTTATTCCTCACTATCTAATGAATTCCCAGAGCTGAAACGAGACAGATACACAGGTAGCATCCACAAATACACACCAGCCCTATGTTAATTTTGAAGATGAAGTGGGGGAAGGGCAGCAGGATACTAAAGCCAAAGGCGGAAGTCATTCAAATGACACTTCCATCTTTTTCCCACTGAACAAGCATTTAAACTTGAATCTAAATGAACACCCTCTTTACTTGTAAGTGCATAAGCTTGAGACAGCGTGTACCTACCCAAGCAGAGGCAAAAAACCTGTAACTCTGAGAGAGACCTCTGAAGAGGTCTTGAGATGTTGGCTTGGGGGAATAAAAGATTATTCAATGGGAGGGGCAAGTGTTATTACTTAGTCAGTGGTATGAAACTTGGGTTTTCTTTTTCAACTCAGTTATGGCTGATATCAACTGCCAGCTCCCATCATGGGATTTTTCTTTTGTTTCTGAACTCACTCAAGCGTGTTATAATATATCAGAACTTTCCCATTTGGCTCTTTGTCAGGAGAAGATTTTATTACTCCCCTAGCTGTTAAAAGCGACATTTACTCGAGGGCTTATGGTGTGAGTAAGCTCAGTTTTAATACCACCATAAATAACCTTGTCACACCCTGTCAAGTACACTCTACTCTAGGATAGTGGCAAAGTCGGGCTGGCCTGTGAGTCAATGGGAAGCATCATCTGAGACTGCACAGCTACCATCAGTAAAATGTCAAGTTCACTGATCAGAAACTGAAATGCTCCAACAAGCATGTACATCTCTGAATCCGCTGTGTTTTGTGGATCAATGCTTCCCAAAATGGCCCGAGTTCTTGGTGAACATATCCCTTAAATCTAAAGATCAGAGAAGATGTCTTACATCACAAGACAGCAGCTGGACATTCATCTGAAATACAGACATGAGCTTTGATCAAATAACTGATGCATGACACAGAACTACATGGCTGCGACACTTTAGGTGATGCTCCGTATTTGAATATATATTAGGATATTTAGGTCACTATTACAATATTCACAAGAGCAAATCCATATATGTATTGATGCACTTTCATCGTGCATCACACAGCATATAGTTACCCCTATACTGTCCATCACTGTGCCACTACTTGGGGGTGTTAGTGCTGAGAGGAGCTGACTAGTTAACACTAACAGCACCATTATGTTTACTGTCACAACAGTGAATCTCAGATAAAGAAAGAAATAAACACTACTTACTTAGAATGGACACAAAATCTATCAATCAAGGGTCATGATTTCTATCAAATGCAATTTCAGCAAATATCAACACAAGTCAAGGTGTGTAAGAAAATATATAACCTATTTGTAGTGTGTCTTGTACTTATAGTGAGTTAAAGAACTTTTATGATTCACTGATATCTTGATATAACATATTTTGTGATCGGATTAAAAGAGCATGGACTACTGCCCAGTTAAAACAGACATCTAATTATAAAGTAGTTTGTCATTCTAAAAAAAAAAAATATTACGGTAACACTGAAGCCTTTTTGTCTCACAATTAAAACTTGTAAAACAACAAGTAGAGAAGAAGTACGGCTCAACTCACCAACTGTAAAGTGCAAATAAAGATGAGAGTGCATCGTCCGCTGCAGCAGCCCATTGTGTCAGCGGCGAAAACGTGACTCTGAGCCGGTTAGAAAAAGGACTTGGAAACGGGTCGGAGAAGCTCTAAACGCGCCGACCAGACTCAGTCCTGATCCAAGCACCGGCGTCCCATTCTCCTCTTGTGCTCCGGTGTCTCTGAGATTGAGCCAAAAACACGCGGCAGGATCGCCCTGGCTGGCCTGGGTCTGTTTGTTTGCCTCCGCTCCAGCCGGCCGGTCGCACTTGAGGTGACTGACTGGGGTGTGTGGTTGCGAGCCGGTGTGTAAAAGAGGAGGAGGAGGTGGAGGAGGGGTGGGAGGTTGGTGGTGTTTGGTAGTGGGGTAGTCAACCGGGAGGGGAACTGGGATGTGGCTGACTGAGGGCGTAAACTGGTTTGTGAAAGCTGTCTGTGGTGTTGGCTGCAGAGAAAGTGCGCGCTCGTTATTTCAAATATATTTAAACAGCGATCAATTTACTGTCATGGTGACCGGATACATGAAGCCAATTAAAAAAAAAAATGTTAATGGGAATTTGAATTAGGACATATAAAGTGTAAATCCAACACAAAATGGCATTTATTGGTGAGGAAACCTTGAAGATCCATACTGGTGTTTGTTTACTGACGTTAGTGTCTCACACTGAGGTCTGTGAGCGTGTGTTGAGGAAGGGGCGCCGGGTTAATTTAGCTGCTATTAATGCTGCTGATGGAGATTACAGTAACACCGAGGCGCCATCTTGTGGTCATAGGTTCAAACTCCACTCTGACAAGTTAAAAAAAAAAAAAAGCACTCTACCGCACAATAATATAGGCTTATTATTCAAAATGGAAGCCAAATTTATTCTCAGTTATGTGGATTTTTGCATACAAGCCAAACGTCTCCTCCCATTTATTTTACAGTTCCTACAACAATAATTAAATAAATTAAGATTCTTAAAGGTCCCCTTTATGTTGGGCGTCCCTTTCAGTCTCAGTGGGGGCCACTTTCCAGGTTTAAGTTCTATTTTTATGGCAAATTTCTTTACACTCTACTTCTGCTCTTGTTCACTTCCTTCATCCCTTTTCCCTTTCTCTCCAAATCCTCCTTGCCCTGATCCCTTTCTCCACACAGACCTTTTGTTTGGATCTCCATTTGCCTCCTGGGTAGCCCCCTGCTCGGTATGATTTATAATAGAAAAGATCTTAAAAGCAACTCTCCCAGTCACCCTCCTCCCTCCTCTCTCGGAGTGCGCGGAGGCAGGTTCCACCTCTCCCTCCTCACCACCAGCTTGATGAATCTTTTACGCGTCTGCGGACTGAGTGAGGGAACACTTCACATCTGATTTCATCACACACGCTCCTTTTAAAGTGCCGCTCCTCTCCTTCTCTCTCCTCCGCCGTCCCACGCCGCCCTGCCCACCTTGAGCCCAGCCCCGGGCCCAGGAGGGAGCTCCCCCCGATCGCCAAAAACTAACCTCGGGGTATTTATGCGAAGCAAGCGAGCAGGCCACGATTTTGCGTAGTTTTTTAAAGGGTAAAAAAAAAAAAAAAAATTTTTATCATGAAACTGAAAAAATAAGCATCGTGATTAATTTGAAGCAGCTTGAGCGTCTCAGCAGCTTCACATACAAATATCCTCCACCTGCTCCTCTAGGTCTGCTGATAACTGATAGTTTGTCCTTGCTCTGGGAATTTTTTATTCTAGTCATATTTTCTTGCCTCAGATAAGCATTCTTAGGCACATTCTTCATTGTGTTATGTAATCTGTGCACAGTCAGGTGGTTTATCCATTTTTTATGGCTAGACTACAGTACCACATATGGGCCATGTGCTCTTGGATAAAACAAGCCACTTGCTAGCTTTTTCTGGAGCTTTTTAACCATATCACACCGTTTTTATCTGCAGATGGAGTGTGTGCTCAGTTGTCTTAATGGATTCAATTATAACAGCTACAGAGCTTGCATGTCAACAAGGATGAGAGAGAGTTTGTATTGTGGTTCAAAGCTTTGGGAAAGTGCACCTTGAGTTGGAATTTACAGTTTTCAAGGCCAAGAAAGAACTTTTTAACCTTTCGTTCTGCTTGTTTCAACAATGATGTTTATACTGTGTGAAATATTCAAATCCACATCACCACGATTTTATGGCTACAGTATTATGTCTTGTCCATCATTCTTTACACATTTCAGGCTAATATATTTTCTATCTTTGGAAGCATTTTAACCTTAAGTTCTGTAGGTTTAGAAAAAGCATGGCTACCTGCGTTAGTAAAGACTGACAAACCAGTCTGACCAGTGGGCCTAAAGTGTTATTAAATGTAGGAACTATTTTTTTATGTGTAGTCAAGTGGCATTAACCAATTTGTTTGTAACATATGTCATGTTTTACTGTTACACATGAAGCCAGTAAATGCAATAGCTGCTAGTAGAATACATTAATGGCTGCCTTGCACTTCTTGTATGCATGAAGCTCACTCATTCAAAACTGCATTTCTTATGAGGACATGTTTTCCGAATGTGTGCCATAAAAAATGTCTGTGTGTGCATGTATGTGGGTGGGTGGGAGAGAGTGAGACTGAAAGAGGAGAGCCGTGGCTGAAATAAGGTCACTGTCACAGTTCTATTAGAAGCCTTGATGGAGGTTTTCCTTGTGTTCCCATTTTGCCCATTTTGCCCAACACCTCCTTATCGACTCACTTTGTGTGCATGTGTGTGTGTCCAGAACACTTCTTTCATGACAAGTGTGTCCAAGCCCTCAGGGGCTGCTGTTCTCCACAAAGACACTAATGTGAAGTGACAGGACAGCCAGTGGTGCGCTGCTCTGAGGGGACCTGCATTGTGGAGGAGACCCAAGAGTCTGGCTCGTAGTGGACAACAATAGAAAAAGGACCTCAAAAGGACAAGGCCTTTCTGTCTTTGAAAGCGTCTTAGACTTCGCTTCTAGTTCCCACTCCCTCTTTCTTTCTCTCTGTTTTCTTTTTCCTTCTCTGTTTCTCTGGTGCGCAAACACCTCAGTGAAAAATCCTAATGCACACACTTAAGAGAAGTCTGTTTCACTATTATCTAACAGCCAGTTCCTCATTTGTGAGGCTGACGGAGACATTAGAGCAAAGTGCATTGTATCCTTTTCGTACACTTACACTTATTGTGGTGAAACAGTAGTTTGTTCATACCACAGGCTTACAAAAGATGCCATTATTCATGCTGAAATATATGTCACCTACGGAGTTACTGTTGGTAAAAAGAAACAATATAGAATATTTTGCATTAGTACAACTAACACCTACTGTGGCAAATAATACATCATAATCTTACCTTAAATCTGCAAAATGAGCTGCTCCCTTCAGCTCTACAGGACATTTATCAACACAAACTACTCTACATTGCTGAAAATTACAGCCACCACTGGCTGTCTCACAAGCATATGAATGCTTTCTTTATTTAGGCTCACGCTCATAAAATTTTAAGATTATGCATGTGCCCTTGGAGGCACAGTCTCATCGGACTTTCCTTCACTATTTTGCCATGAAGAAAGTTCCAGACTCAATGAAGAATAAATACAGAAGCTATTATGAGCAACATGTCAATAATTTATAATGGGATTATGCTTTGGTGGAGAAATAATGGTCCCCAGAATCATTTTTGAATAGTTGATGTTATTGTAACGCTGGCCGCTTGGAGGCACTCGTCTGTGAGGTCGGTTTTAATTGAATGGGTGCCTTTGCAGGTGCGTCAAGCCAGACACACGCTGGAAAAATACAGGAAATTATGTAGGTTTCCTTCAAAATAAAGGTATGTCGTTAGTTAAAGTTCTTCTTGTATTTGATAGAATAGAAACGAATAGCCTCACCTTAACACTGTCTAGATTAGCTGCAGTCTATGATCTAAATGCAGAAGTTGGATAGGAAAAAAATGTGAGCACAAAACAGCTGTATGAACCAGAGAAGCTGGAAAGTTGGGGCGACACTAACCTGACCCATGGTCATGTTAAGTGATAAACACGAACAGACCTCATGTAAAATGTAAAATGTAAGATTTTTATGAAGAACAACTTAAAAATTGCAGCTTCTAATTCTAATTCTTCTCATCTCTTTCATATCAAATCCATACCTGTACAGTGATTAGGTAGGTTATTGCTCATTATCTCCTAATAGCTCCTGATCGAAGCGTAGATTTAGAGCAGGACAGCTTGATAACGTGTAGGCCTAAAAAGGGATCAGGTTTCACTCTTTAAATAGTTATTATTGTACATTTTTATAGCTTAATGGTCTGGCCTTTAAAAACAGTTAGTTTGGAAAATGAGGCCATAGGCTATATGTTTTTGCAAATTACATTTTTAAAAAGCCTCTGTATTAGGCGACTATTTTTTACTGCTAAAGGGCACAAAGATTCAATTAAAGTCATTCAACATAAACTGTAGTGGCTAACATATTGACAAACAACTAGGTAAATGTGAATAGTCCAATTTTCACAGGTATTCTCAGCTTTCTTTGGTGTACAAAAACATATTCCTTTACTTTTACTCGCTCCTGTTTCATGCTGAATGGGCGGCTAATGTTAGCATACAGTTAGCTGGCATTAGTAGCTAATGAGAACAGGTGAGCTAACTGAAATACAGTTTACTGCATCGAAAAAACTTTTTCATTATTTAATTTGTTTTTATTTTTTTTATATATACATATAAATACTGTCAAAACCGGAACAAATTATTAATTATTTTGTGATTTCATCCATTAACCCTAGTGGCTGTAACCTGCAGGAGGGATTGCCATTGGTATTTGCAGTAGCAAAACTTACATTGATGTTTGTTTTCCTTCTTTTTCTTTGTCTTTTTGTTACCTGTTTTATCTTTATCTCTCTTGTTTTTTAGTATATGTTACCTATATTGTCTGCTGCTATCTTCAATTGTGCTATAGTATCATTTCCACCATTGTAAATTGATTTATTTCCTTCAGATGTGTGTATACATATTCCCTAACTTGTTTGTTCCTTATGTTTAATAAAAAAAACCTTACACATATGACTCAATTACTGTCTATAAATACTGTGTAGTACGTTTTCTCAGTTGCATATAGGCTAAATGTTTAAAATTGCTGTAGGTCTAGTAATATTTTTACAATGGGTAAAACATATCTTTATTTTTTCCTTCTTTTGTTTTTACTGTATTCCCTCATTTAATGCTTTTTGGGCAACACGATGATAATGATAATTGCTTTATTTTGAAATCATCTACCGGAAACCAGCTTTGCCATTCTCTCCGTCTTGACGGTGGTTTCAGTCACATGGTTGCTGCCTTAACCGAGAGCTGATGGAGCCAGATGAGAAAGGCAGGAGGCGAGCCCCTCCGGTTGCGCGTCAGCATCCCCTCAAATAGGAATCCGCCGCTGTCACTTGTGCTCCACATACAGAGGGACGGACGACTGTAACCCCGATACAACCATTAAAGGCGAGTTCCGTTTGGCATGCAGCTGTTTTTTTCATGTGATGTCAAAAGAAGAAGAGTAAGGTGAGGCTGCGAGGAGGCTGGAGCTTGGCAAAGAATGATAGTGAGGATCAAGGCGCGCTGTCCCAGGAGAACTCATCTGAAGAGCTGGCCCTGAGAGACCGGGATGCTCCTCTAACGCACCGGGGGGCGAGTGAGTACAACACATCTGATCTCTCTCTCTCTCTCTATCTCTATCTCTCCATCTCTTCCATTTTGGTTCCACTTTTGGTGACATCTGGACAGTTTCAGGAGCGTTCAGCGCGCCTGTCTGTCTTTATCGCCTCTGAATTATTCCATACTCGATCCCACCTGTCCGATCAATCATTCATGGGCTTCTTAGTAAAGTGCAGCATAACCGGTTGGTCAGCGATGTGTGAAAGTTGCCTTGCTAATTTGGAAATGGTGCACTTCCCACCCCCTTTGCACACACCCGTAACTTAATGCATGCACGCATCAAGGTTTAATACCATGCAGTGCAGTACAGTGGGTGATTGGGAGGTCGATCATGTCCCTTTTAAAGTTTTGATTAGAGTGAACATGTGTTGCACACTGCGGCCACGGTGTCGGTGCGAGGCTAATTAATAAAGCCTTTGTGAGGGGCTTTCCTATCAGGGGCACTCATCATTAATCCGCTGATGGCCCGGAGGGCGTGGGTTGCTGTACGTGATGATAAGAGAAAAGGCACCAGTCCTACTTACACAGCAGGGTTGATTAATTATGGAGTCAGAACTGATGAACTCACAGACTGTTAGATGCACTAGAGGAGACACAGACATGTCAAACAGAAACTGGCTTTTAATCTCAGTGTAATGTTTAATTTTTCGCCATTGATCGCTGGCACTGAGGATTATTATCACCAAAATACAAGTTCTGTCTGTTAAGGTGCATGTTTGGTGTAAATTAATACCTTGAAATCACTTAGTGCAGAAAGCAGCATGCATTCTTGCCACAACTGTACCTCTAAATCAGGTGGTAATGATATTCTCACCTGTAATAAGCCATGGAGTGAAATGCTCGCTGTGCTGCTGAATGTGTGGGTGTGAGCAGAACTTCTACAGCAGGCTCAGTGCATGTAGATGAATGAAATCCACTTACTATGCAGCAAGGGTTCCCATCTCCAGTGTGTGTGTATGAGTGTGCCTATGAGTGTGTGTGTATCTCACCTCATTACACTCATTGTGTTGACTTAAGCAGGAGGGTCACCCCTGAGGCCCGTTCTCCTGCTTTATTGAGGAGTGATGCCCTGAATTACACTCATGCTGATTGCGGGAGTACAGGAGCACATTGGGCGAGCCATTTTCAGCTTACGTGATAAGTTCACTGTTATGTTGACAGAAACCTCATGTGTGAACGTGATGTATATTTTCTGGCACAGATAAGTCAGTGTATTACGCAATCACCGGTGTGAAGCTGTCCCCCACTCACCACAAGTGCGTTTTGTTAAGAGGTGCTTAACTCTTGGATCTCGTATGGTATGATGGAGCTCCAGCTCTGGTTCGAATTCTGGACAATTATGTTCACGGCCTGCCCACGCACACTTTGTACAGGAGCTCCTCTATTCTTGGTTGTTCTACAAACTGACAAAAAACTCTCCCTTAAAGCCTGTGTACTGCATTTCTCCTGAGGCGTTCTCAATATTCTCCCTGTGTATGTATTAAACATCAAGCATGTCGAACTGCAGGCGTGGGGCCGAGCACTTTAAGGCAGAGTCAGCCTTCTGTAGAGGGTGACAGAACAGTCAGATGGCCCCCACAGGGCAGAGAACAATTCCTGCTGCTGATGCACCCAAGGCGACAGGACTGGAGCACTCCTTCCTCCTCCCTCCTCCCTTCCCTCTCATCCACCCTCAATCCCGTCATCCCTTCCCACCTTCATCTCATAGAAATAAACACACTCTCTCGGATTCACTTGCACACCTGCACGTCTGCTTCTGTGCTCTGGCTCCCTTTCGTCTCGAACGCATACTTGCATACGCATTATGAAACATCTATTCTGTATTTATTAGTGGCCGTATAGTTCATAAATCACGTTCCCACACTAGCGTATACCTTCTTATATCCACAATAATGTTTTTATTGTGCTCACTATCATAATCTACATTCTCTCTCCTGCACACATACACTCAGTTGCCACCAGTTGCCAAGTAGGCAAACCTGTACAAACTAATGCAATTCAATACAGTTAAAGCCTTTTATGGTGCTTGTAATGTTCAGTTTTTGCACTCTCAAAGAGGTGTTAATTAAATTACATGTGTTACCATTGAGATCATAGTTAGTGGTGTTTTACTCATACCTGCCAACACTCCTATTTTCCCCAGATTTCTCCCGTATTTGAGGGCCATCTCCTGGCATCCGCCGAACTTTATTATAATTAATCGCCGTACGAGTTGAGATGTTTATGACGTCATCCAATTTGCCAGATTGTCTATCAGACACAACCCACACACTGCATGCAATTTCAATCTGCCAACACAACCTGGCAACAACCACAACCCAATTCAAGGGGCATGTGTGCAGTGGCTCTCTTTTTAATTATCTGCCCCATTTATGAATGTCAATAGGGAGAACAAAAAATTGAAACACCTCTCAATATAATGTGGTCCAGTACAACACCACCCAGGGAGCAGAATTAACTTTTTTGTCCACTAGAGCAAATGGCTAGTGAATGTTCATATTTAACCAGCCACTCGATAGATTACCATTGTTACCAAGCAGCTGTATTGAATTGCAATAGTTTGTGCAGGTGTACCCAATAAAGAGGCCATTGAATGTAAATCCTATCCTATGCACTCTTATATACACCATCACAGTGTATTATACAACTAAACATGTTCAAACTGAAAGCAAAGAGAATGTTAGAGGAAGTGGCATTGCATACAGAATCAATAGAAAGAGGACACTTCATAAAGATACAGAACCAACAAGACAAAAGGGCTGGATGAAAATTACCGAACAAACTGGGGCTTCTCTCTCTGTTTTGAGATTACTTAGAGTCACACAAACTAGCTAGCTAGCAGATGTACAGCCACTACACTGGCTGTTTTTGGTGAGTATACAGAGACTGCACAAACACAGTGAAA
Organism: Morone saxatilis; assembly: GCF_004916995.1. Classification (NCBI taxonomy): domain Eukaryota; kingdom Metazoa; phylum Chordata; class Actinopteri; family Moronidae; genus Morone; species Morone saxatilis. Next base: position 16,322,311 of record NW_023339707.1, on the reverse strand, counting down.
ATATGCATGAATAAATCAAGACATACCGGAAGACTGTACTGTAAGAGAAAACAATATTGTACTGCGTGCAATTGAGAGTAGTAGTGTTTGTTAAACAGAATGATACTATACTGTATACAAGAGAAAATGGCAGTATATGTTACTTAGAATAACTGTGTGGGAGAGTGAGTTTGATTGAAATGTAAATAGTATTGCACTTTCTGTTGCTTGTTGGCTTTAAAACCATGAAGTGAAGACAGTAAGTAATCAGACAAATCATGGTTCTGGTGACCTTGCTTTTGTTCTAACAAACGTGAATTTTAAGTTGTCCTTCAATGCTCTGTGGCTTGATTTAAATTCTCCTTGAAGCCATAACATTGCAAGGAATGCCGCTTATTGTAGTAGGTACAGGCCTTTTTAAGAAGGCTGAAAACCAGTCAGAAACTGAGAATTTAAACTGCCTTCCTTTTCAATGAAACTACCTTCTTTTTCAAACAAAACACTCTCTTAATAAGTAATATTTCCCATCACATGCACAGTCATTCTTTCTCACACTTTAACTTCTCTCAGACATATTTTCAGTCTCACTCTCACAAGCCATCATTCTCTCTTACTGTGTAATTCATTCTTACACTAGAGTACAATAGGCTGTATGATGGTGTGTCTGTGAGTGAGAATTATAGTGATTATAAGAGAGAAGAGAGGGCACAGCGGCTCACTGTTATTTAGGGTTTTGAAAATGTCAGTCATTGTCTGTTGCCTTTGGTTGTAGAAAGGTGCAAAAGTGTGATGTGAGCATTACAGATCACAGAGTAAATGGTCTGTGAATCCTCAAAGTGTGCATGCACACATGTGTGTGTCCATGTCAGCTGTGTGCATAATAGCTCTGGGATCGGGGGGCCATAGATTGGCCAGTCAGCCAGACAGATGTGCCCTAGCCTGGACTTGGAGTGTGGGGCTTCAAACTGGCCTGCCACCCAGCATTAGTGCCATGGATCCGTGACCAAAGAGCTCAGGGCACCAAAACTCACTGTCTGCATAAAATGCTCTCAATTATTAATGCTGTGTATAGGGCAATAAGAGGCATTGCAGAGGCCAAGAGAGGAAACAAGAAAATAGGCACTGGAGAAAGAAAGAAAGAAAGAAAGAAAGACAGAAAGAAAGGGATGAGAAGCAGATAGAAGTATAATAAATAGATGGGAAAAATAGTTTTTGAATAGTTTTTTTTACTTGTGTGTCATCCAATGCTGAACTGAACATTGGCAATGAGCACACATAATACCACATTTAAACAAAATAAGATCACCATAGCAACCAGAGATCAAGAAAGTGATGTTGCAGCACATTGAGGATCCTCTCTTAGAAATGTAAGAAAGAAAAAGGTTCCTTTTTTTCCCCCACACTAACAGTACATTGTATTTTAAAATTCACACCAGTTATTGTGTCATATGTATGTATGTATAGTCCATACATTTAACATATAATTACACAGAATTTTCCCGTTAAGTGCACTGGTAGTTTAGTATCCATCATCTCAATATGCACTAAATACATTTCAAGCTAGGTACAGCACTGCAGTAGCTTGCCATTAGAGTAGGAGCACTGTAATTCATAAGTATTGATTCATGCCTGCATTACAGCATAATGTTCCTGAACATGACTAAGAGCAAACACAATAAATAAAGCAACAAAGGAAAAGTAGAGATTTACATATGTATGCTGTTAACTCCCCATTATGTCTAATGTGATACAATCACAGCACAAAATATGAAATAATGTGCTTGTTCTGAACATTGCAGTTCCATTGTTACATGTAGATAATGCACTCATTCTCTGTTCCCATTAAGCAGCCATCCGCATGAACTGAGAGAAAAAATGTTCCTCTCCTATAGTTTGTGCCAGCAGTTGGTGCTTTATTAACTAGCAACTAAATTTATTCTGCATTATTTGTTGGAATAACAGACTCACAGAGCTTAGAAGTATAGTCTCAACTGAGGAAATATTCCTTCAACCCTCAACTCATATCTAGTATTACCAGTGGTCTTTGATTTATTAGCCTTCTGGTGATGGTGTATGAGAACCTCTTTAATATATGCATGTATGTGTGGCTTTTCAGTTATCATTTATCACCGTCACTGTCACCTATGCCCCTTCACTTCCAAGCAAATGTAGGTGCCACTGAACCCCCAGTTTCTGCCTCTCATGTGTTACCATTTGATTGAAGTCACAGAACTAAGCCTCCAATTATTCCGAAAAGATAAATACACATCAATCTTTGAAAAAGGGGAAGTGGATAATTACCAGAAGATATTTCCAAAATCCGCAAAGACTTCTAATAATCAGCATTATATACATATACTGAAGGATGGAAAACTTTATGGGGGCTTTAATTGCCTTTAATTAAAAGTGTCAGCTGAAGAGAGTGACGGAAACGGGGGGAGAGAAAGGGGATGACACGCAGCAAAGGGCCACAGATCAGAGTCTAACTCATTCATGTTTTGCTTTTGTTTTTCAAAAAGATCAAAAAGCTCCTTTATGTCATTCGGGCTACCTGGATTAGTAAATATAGCTGCAACTTAGGAAACAGGTTTAAAATCTTTTTTTATCGTAATATTTTTTCATCCAAGCGGTTAGAAGAGTCTTTGATGCCAGGGCAGAGGTACAGTAAGTGCGTTATACATGAGGGGCATTTCAAAGTCCAAAAAGACATGCAAATGGAGACCAGCACAGCTTTCAATCAATCCATCAATCAAACTTCATTCATGCAGGTTCAGAGCAGTTCAAAGAGCTATACAGATGACTGACAAGCCAGAACAAATGTGAAAGACAAACAAAATTTAAAAAATAGATAAAACAGATTAAAAAGTAGAGATTAAATAGATAGATAGAGATAGATAAAGATAAAAACATTGACAATGAAATAAGAAGAAAATAGATTTAAACCTATAATAATAGTACAATATAGTTAAATAAAAGATTAAAAGGTCAAAATAAAACAAACAATAATGTTTAAAAAAACATAAAAATAATAAAATAACAGATTAAATCAAATAGAATATTTTTTATAACATAAATACAATAAAATAAATGAATAAAATAAAGTAAATAATGTCTATAAATCATTCTTAATCAAAAGCCAGAGTTTTAAGTTTACATTTAACGTTTTACGCCCCCTCTCCTTGTGCTTGAACCGAGGTACCACATAGACATCACAAAGTCACAATTTTGAGTAATGTCAAATCAATCTTTTTATATTCATTGCCCTAAGGAAATGTGACTTAGCATGACCTTTTCCAGCGTTGTTTCAGTACAAGAGGGTACTCTGTATTTAGGCTGAAAAAAACAATTATTTTCCATTCTTAAAGTTGGAGTTTGTCACTTCTTGTGGGTGGGGAGGTGTTTATACCAACAACTGTTTAATCTGCGCAAACAGAGTGAATCATCTGGGTCTCATTAGCTGAGACAGGATGCTCCTCTCTTTCGCACTTTTGCTCTGTGTTTTATGCTGCCACTTCGGCTTACTTTAACAAGAAAATATAGCCTGCTCTTGCTTTAAGGAAGGGGGAGTGTTACATAACAACTTTTCATTCTCTGATGTGGGTTGAGGGTCAAAACAGTGACCTGCTGGCTACAGGTGCGCTTCTTCGGACTTTGGTCAACACTTCTACGCAGCTAATGTAAAATCTGATTCTGCCCAAATACACAGAGTGGCAACAAACCAGAGTGGTAGTATAAGCGTGTAGCAGCTAGCAAACTGCTGTTAGTAATGGGCCTATTGCATCAGGACATGGAGATAATTCAATGATGCCATCATGTGCGGCAGCTAGATTGCTGGATGAAACCCTTCTTGTGAGTGAATATCTCAGCAAGAAATAATATAAAAAGGGAAACAGGAACTTTATACTCACAGACAAATAACTGTGATAATAAATGTTCTAATGCAGCTGTGACCAATTTGTTGTGACCAAATATATCTGGTTTGGTGATAAATAGACTATCAAGCCAGTCATATATCAGGACTGAGGAATATGATACATAACAGGATGTAATATAGTATGCAAGTATGTATATGTGTTTTCTACACCTTCCTAAGCCATCTGTCAGCATTTGCATATTAACAGTATGCATGTATGGTTTGCTCTAATTGGCAACAGACCATTATGGTAGAATGTGAGGTGTGTCACTCTGCTATAAATGCCTCTTCCTGTTTGAGACGCAGACAGTCAGTGTAAGCACGGGTGTGCACTGGTGCCTGCTGCTCCGCCTCAGAGGACCATTTTCACCTGTTTCACCTCCTGAGGTTTGAAATAGCGTTGAGTTTGGTATCAGATCTGTCTTGGGTGTGGAGGATCACACACACACACACACATACACAGCAGCATGCCTCATGCCTACCATGAATGAGTGAGACTATAGGGACAATGGAAGCTGGAGGAAGAATGAAGGGTGGAGCCGAGGGCTCCTGGGACCACGGCAAGGCAGATCCTATATTGATTGGTTTAGTAAGAGAATCCTCCGGCTTTTAGTGGTGCTGCTTAATAAGAGTGGCTTTTGGAAAGAGAGATCACATCAACTGAACTCCACTCCAGAGGCCGCCTTCGGCTTTAAAAAATAGTTCACAGCGAAATCAAAACATACCGTAAGCAAGAGAGGGCTAATCCATTTAAATTATGGCTTTTGGCACACAACAGCTTTCCAGATTTGGAAATATCTCTTTACACAAGGACTGGCGTCAAACACGTTGGCTTGATATTTTCTCTGCACGGTCAGTTATGATGTTCAGCTTTTCAAAAGTAAAGTAAAGGTCATAAACTCGATGTTGCAGTGCCAAATGTTGAGCACAGGTGTGTCATCTTCCCATAACAGACCTAAGCAAAACTACCCGTGTACTTATCACATAGCACATAGTAGGATCACACAAAATCAGTCTCATGATCTTGCAGTGGGTTTGTATGCTTGTCGCAATGTGGATGTTGTGGTTTTTTGCATTGACATAGTCTTTCTTGCTGCACATACCCTATTGGTGTTAAGTCAAGAGCCTGGCTTCAGAGAAACACTGAGCTATTTTCGGAGGCAGCAGATTGCGTTAAGCGAGGAAGTGAAGTGACACAACTGGGGTTGAGATTTCTTGCTGCCTGAAAACCTTGAAAATATCTTTATTTAGTACTTCGCTCCCCTGACACCTTGCAGATTGCACCTAGCTACCATCAGATAATGGGTAGCTACAGAGGGAAGCAGCACATCAAAGCCTGAAGATATGCAACCACATTACAATTCTTCTTTTTATTGTAAAATGACATTTTTAATCAGGAAGGCTGTTATCTCTTGGTCATTTAATTCTGTAACTGGCACAAAAATATATTTTTGTCATTATTTTGACATTTTAATCCATAGATTATTAATTTTGAAGACTGTTACCATCTAATATAACTTTGAAGAATGTGGAACATATGATTCCTTTTTTGTGTGTGAGTGTGTATTATTGAGAGTAGAGTTTGGACTATTTTGGGCTGTTTTTGATGATTTAATTTTATTATTTATGTATTCACCTCCACATGAAAGAGAGCTGAGGTCCCAAGTGGTCTCTGTCTTTTTTTCTCTCACACACTTTCCTTTTCTTTCATGCAAACACACACACACACAAATCCATATTTATTTAACTATTTGCTACCATTTTCGCAAGTGCCTGTCATCATTTTCAACACTTGTATTTTATTTAATGGGATCTATACACATCCGACCTCCCTCTGTCAGAATTGAATTGATGCAGTGAGCTCCAGTGTAATCTAATACGTGTGTGTGTATGTGTATGTGCAGTCCATCGTGTTTGCATGTGCTTGCACTTGTTTGATGAAAGCACCTGCTGGGTTTGTCCTCTTCACCCATCTGATCGATAGGAAGCTGGGTCTTTCAGCGTGGTAGCTGTCATGGAATCTCTGCTAACCCAATTAACCAAACCGTGCACTAACCCAATTAGCAGAACCCCTGCACTACATTAACCTGCTTCACTGTCACACATACATCTTGCTGGCATGAAACATGCAAGGCCAGCAGGTCAAACACCAAGTGAAATCACTGCTGATATGATTTGCTTCTTTCTTACTGAGCAGCAATGCCTGTAAAATATTAATCTAATGTAATTTTTGGTCCCTTTTATGTTTTCCTCATTGAAATCCATTTGTTGAGAACATGCACATAACTAATATAACCAATCTTAGCACAACTGACTGTACCCAAACACTATACAGAGATTTACACAGATATACACACAGATCGAAAAATCTGTTGGTCGGGCAAAGCAAGACATTTGAAGATGTGAACTTGAGCTGTGTTATTATTAAGTTATACTTGGCATTTTTCTAACATTTTTAAAACCAAACGATTAATTGAAATCCAAGTATGTAGCTCTGCGTGCACTTACAGTATATACATACAATGGACATATAGTGAATTTAAAGGTCCAATGTGTAACATTTGAAAGGATCTATTGGCAGAAATGGAATATAATATTCATAGGTACGTTTTTATTAGTGTATAGTCACCGGAAAATAAGAGTTGTGTTTTTGTTCATTTAAAATGAGCTGTTTTTATGTACAGAGGGAGCAGGTCCTCTTTCACAGGCCACTATGTTGAGCCGCCATGTTTCTACAGTAGCCCAGAACAGACAAACCATACACTGGTTCTAGATAGGGTCTTTCCAATCTTCATGTAGTTTCTCCTTAATCGCTCACTTTTGTTAAATGAAAGGTAAATCTGGTTTGAACAATTATGAACTGGACTGTTTTCATTATAAATCATAAACAGTGAATTATAACACACTATCCAGAGCAATAAGATTGAATTGTGTAAATATTCACATCTAACATCACTCAACCAGGCAAATAACATAAAATAATGATGTTCTAACTTTTACACGTTATGGCTTTCAGCTTTAAACGCCACATATCATTTTCAGTGCAGCAGCAGGCATTTCAGCTGGATCATATTAGTCATCTGTGACTTTTCTACTGTGTCAGAGGCAGTGAGTAGTATAATGGATGAGCAGGCGTAGTAACTTGGCAGCAACTGAGCTAGAGTGGAGGTGTAAGGTAGGTGGCCTTGGACAAGAAGTGTAAAGAAAGGCAGTATGACTCACCAAGAGAGGAGCCTGCATACTCCATTGAGAAGCAACCCACAGTGCTCTCTCTCTCCTGTCTCCTCTCCATCTGTGGTGCTGTGTAGGATACTCAGAGAGAGAGGGAGAGTGATGGCAAACATGCATGTAGGTTAACATTTCAGAATTCACCTGGGGTAATGGTTTTTCCATAAGCTGCCATTGTTGTGGCTGACCCGGCTTTTAAGACTGAATCAAATCGATGGCTTCTCTGTCTGACGCTGGGAGGAGCAGGGAAGCCTCTCTGTGTCTGCACAGCCACGATAACACTGCTCAATGGGCACTAACCACCTTTCAAATGGAAATGGAATATCCAGTGAAAATTAGACACAGTCATCTGGATGGTACTTGGTACTAGGGCTGTGAATGGGAGATGGTAGCTTGACGGTTGAAGGGTGTGTCGCGCTTTGGCTTTGTTGTGTCAGAGCACAGCTTTTACTGAGAAATCGAGGTTCATGTTGTGCTTTCTTTAGGGTCTGCTAAAATTTGGCACACCTAAACACACACTAACAGAAACAGCGTTGCATATTGAGGCATGTAAGATTGGATGCAAGCTTGCAAGTGCAGAGAGTGACTCACCCAAAACCATGGGGGC
>NW_023339707.1:16300480-16314501 GCF_004916995.1 Morone saxatilis | reverse complement strand
CTCTCTCTCTCTCTCTTCTCATCTCCTCTTCCCACCTCTCTCTATCCCTCATGAGGTTGCTTGCAAACACACATGCACACCAAGACAAAGTCAGGCTGAAGTGGGAGGATTCATAAATTGCTGACATAGAAAGCGAATGCTGTGATCAGATTGAGTACTGGCTCTGTCCCGTAAAACCCTTGGGGAATGGTTTAAAATAAATCTAAAACTCATAGATTCTTCCTGCCCTAAAGATTAAAGTGGAAGGAAGTGTGTGTGAATGCATGTGTGTGTAAAATGAGACAGCTAAGTTTGTGTATGTGTGTGTGTGTGTGTGTGTGTGTGTGTGTGTGTGTGAAACATGGGCATACAGTCTATGTGTCTGTGTGAGAGTTACAGACTGTAGAGATAATGAAAAGAGCCAATGGGCGGGTGTGCTGTGGTAAATGGCTGCATGGAAGTGTCGACATGTGTAACCGCTCCAATTGGCTCTCTGGAGTTGTCCTCGGGGAAATAAGGGCAGCAGCAAGCGGAGTTAGGCTGCCACTGAAAGAGTTATGTGTCTGTCATATATGTGCACGTTTTCACTTGTTTTAAGTCAAAGATGGATGCAACAAATGTGCAAAATTCTTCATATTCTGTTGTAGGGTTTGTCTGTGTGTGTGTGCATATAACAAGGTTTAAATTTCTATCTCCTGTCTAATAGTTTGTCTTTGTGTGTGTAATTGTCTGTGTTTACATGTACAGTGTGTGCATACATGGACATATGTCTGTTTCTACAGGCCGTGTATGTTTGTTCAGGACTTCCTAGGACTCCATATGGTGTCAGAGGCGATAAATGTGCCCTAGGGGCAGCACTCAGCAGCTGTTTGTGGACTCGCGGGCAGCACACACTGATCTACAGCCTTTACACTTTGCTGTATAAAGGTCTGTGGCTAAGTGGGCGCCTACCCACAAACCCCCCACACAGTTCACCCACTCTGTTGTGGGTATGAGTCCACCCTGGTTAAGACCTCATTGTGCCCCTTCTCTCTCCTGTCCTTTATGTCTTCTGTGTATTTACTCATTGTTGAAAGAATGAATGGTAGGAAGGTAATGAAAAAAATGTGAGATACATGTCTGGTACTAATAAGTACACAGTCACGTCAATAACTGACTCAAAATGTTATGCTTCAGTTTCAGACAACAGGAGCAAGACTGCAGGTGCTTAAAAAGCCCCCCTGTGCAGAAAGGTTGAACGGCATGGTTTCAGTTTTGGTGATAATTCAAAAAGTATTTTTCTTTGTAACCGTTTATTGAGCTAGAGAGGATAGGAAGGTGCACAGTTGGCTCAGAGAGAAGATAAGGGAACTAATTCCTTCCCTTTTCTCCTTCTGTTCTTTGATCCGCACCTCCTGCTTCATATCTCTTTGATTGCCATGTTTATGACAGCTCCTTTTCCTTTTCTCCTCTTGCCTTTTTTTCCTCCTCTGCTGTGTAGTGTGGCATGTCAGCGGTTCATCTTCTATCGGAGGTCTTCTCGCACACACACAGACGCATACGTAGACATGCACACATTCTACACACACGCTGAGCAAGACCCCCCCACCTCCAACCTCCTTATAGAGGTAAAGTGAGTGCACTAGCATCCGCGATGAATAATTGAGTTATCTGGCTCCGTGCAGAAATAGCAATCTCCCCACACAAGTGTGAAAACATCACTTGCCACCCGAGACCTGGGAACTGCCGCTGCCATGTGGGTCTACACGTGTATGTGTGTGTGTCTTTCTGTTTGCACTCATGCTTGTCTGACTTTTGTGTTTCTGCTTTATGTGAACATTTAAGAGGGGGTGTAATCCTGAAGTCGTCAGATGTTGCACTGCGTTTTTGGGAAACTTAACAAGGCCATGACGCGAAAATGCCATCGGACACCGTAAATTGAAATATTGCGAATTTTAATAAAAGGGGGCACGCGAACTAAGTTCCCCTGTCACCCTTTCACATCTTTTTTTCATTGAGTTGAGTTGTGATTTTGATCCCAGTGGGCTGACATAAATGATTTGTGGGATATGTGGCTCTGGGATGCTTTTGAGTCCACCTTGAGCAAGAGAAATATATTGGTTTTTGGTCACAGAAACTGCACACAGGCTGAAGCACAGAAATATAGTCCTATATATATATATTGAGTTAGTTTATTAGCTACAGCTGTACAATCTAATGCAATCCAACACAATAGGCCTGCAATATATCCTACCTTTGTGAAGCTTTGTGAATGTTAAAAGTGTTTTTTGTTTAAGTGCTGTGATCATTATGGGGTTGCTGGATTGCATTACTAATAATTTGTCCATCTCCATTTACAAAAAGTATATTTTACAGGTGTACACAGGCATGTCATTGCAGTTGTTTTATTTATGTAACTGTACAATGTTAACATGTAAAAGAAATCAATTTTTAATTACTGCAAATTTACAAGTTTTCTGCAAATGTGTAGTGAGTCCTCAATATTATAATAGTTTGAAATAAATAGTCCATGCTATATGATGGGTGAGACCTATTTTTACAGACAGCACCTCTGAGATTATCATAGCTGCTTAAATCCTCATAACTAGTGTTATTTATGGAGCTTAAGCATTCTGTCTGTCTCTGTAAAGACTGACCTGATGTAAATCAGCTACGAGGCCTGGCATATACTCTCCATGTGAGCGACTCCCAGGAGCCCTCTGAAGCAATCCGAATGGTGACACGACAAAGCTGAGGGAGCAGAATCACAGCAAACTGACAAATAAGGCCAAATCTGACAGGCGAATCCTCAGAGCAGCTCCACAGTTTGACAGATCCTTCGGTGGAGGAGTGCGAGCCAACGCCCTTCACAGCAGCACCATTCATTAATGCCATTTCATAACACTACAGTAGAAATGATCACATCACAGCAAGGCTGCGTGAAATAATTAACCCAACGTCACATGTCAGATATGATACAGATAGATATTATTGTACAGTATTAGTGTAAAGCGAGGTTAAATAATGAGGGTAGTAGGTGTCCACAGGCAAAGGTAGCCTGCTAGTCCTCTATGTAGTCCAGTAACATTGGCCAGGGGGGGTAGATGCAACCAGCTGTTAGGTCTAAAAGCTCAGAGCTCCGTTATGGGGAGATGGCGGCAGATTAAACAGCAATCCTACTGATCCAGCCCACACCCCTCCCCCCTCCTTCATATACACACACACATCTATCACGGTGAAGAGGTGCTGCTATGAGTGACCACTTCTGCTAGGTTGTGATGTTAAAAAGGATCTGGTCTGTACGTGTAACAGCCTGCTGCCATAATAGGTAACAAATCTGGAAAGAGGGCGAAGATGAGACGGAGGCTGATGTGCAGGGTTAAATCTGGGGCAGGCTGTCCCAGGGTGGACAGCTTCAACAGCTGCCAGCGTGAATATGGTTGTACTGGGAGGGATGCTGGTATGATCCTGACATTATCAAGACACTTGAGATATTAGTAAAAGACGATGACAAAGCGTGCCTTGAACAAAAATAGTTCCCAGTGTTATCGTGCAGTTATGAATGTGTTTGCATATGTTTGACAGCATGCTTGCACTGGCATTTATACTGAGGTTTAGCAAAAGTGTGCAATTTCAGGCTAAACGAAGTGAGCTTCAGGCCTGTGGTCTTTGCTCCCTCTGTGTTTGCGACAGGGTTAAGAGTCTTTAGCATGGAAATCGTCATTAATCTGTTCTGTGCAGACAAGTCAGGCAGAGCTGGGAATATCAAAACATATAGGGAGAAGTCTCCCTGGATCATTTGAAATCCTGTTTGGATGTTTCACTACATTGCAGCTGAGAGATTGAGCCGTTCCTGCTCCCGCTTTTCTGCGTCTGTCTCACTCATTCTTTTGTTCTGGTGTTTTCCTCTCCCTCTCCTCTCTCTTTTTCTGTCTTTCTCTTTTTCTGACATTCTCACTGTGACTCCTTCCTCTCTAGTCTGCCTGTCTTTCTCTCGCTTCTCCTCTTTTTGGTGCTAGCTGGGGGATTGGGAGGGTTCCTCCAAATTGGCACACAGATGAATAATGCATCTAAAGCAAAAGCAGAGAGCCGGGGTTGGATATATCTGTCTGTCAGACTCTTTCTCTGTATTACAGTTATGTAGGGAGTTAGGCTGATACTTCAGAGGAGAAAAAAGATGTTCGTCGCTCTTTACCCAGCTTCCCATTTACTTGTCCCTCTGTCATTAACTCTCATTTTCAGTAAATGTCTGCATGCATGGTCACAGAGCACTGTGGGTGTCCTGCAACTTGCGCACTGATAAATGCTGTAAAAGATTCTTGGATTTTGGAAGTTTTTCCAAAAGGCTGCTAGTTGTTGTTGCAAGACACACATACATTATGCATGTGTCGAATTTTGATGTCATTTGATTCTCTGTCGCTGTATGCACGAGTTTGTGTGCGTGCATGTGTATTTTTGCTATTCCCAAACTGCAGTTATAAAGCAAACTGCACTCGTGAGCATAAGCTCACAGTAGCACCATCATTAAAGTAATGAGCAGGAAGTTAGCACTGAAGTCAACCATAAACAGAGTGAGAGAGTGGGAAAGAGGGGGAGAGAGAGAGATCCCCAATCCCATAAGGATAAATCTTAAATCCTGAATGTTGCTTCCGACTCATTCTGGTTAATTAAGTCGAGTCAAGTGAGAGGAAAATGGGGTCTTGCCTTGCCTGAGTCTGTAGGATCAGCACTATACTGTATTCGCGGCTTATGAAGTCTCTCACTGGAGCTGTCCTCCGTGCACTCAGAAAAGCAGAGATTGAACAAACCGTATCTAGTCTATTCCTCCTGTTTTTATTAGCTTGACCCGTGCAGCCTCTTTACACATGAAAAACTCTCACACTCACTTCCCCTCAGGTTTTAAATTTACATACACACCAAGAGTAAATGCTCCCATTCATCATTGGGTTTTAGAGTACTTAAAGTACGCTAACAGAATTGTATTTATCACACTTTATCATTCAGCCCCCATTTAGGGTAGATAGTATTTTACTTTGCACATCCTGCACTCAGCAGTTAAAACACACACACATCCACCCAGAGAAACAAAGAAATCTGTCGAGCAACCTTTGGGATTTTCTTTGTTGTCTTATGGTGGAAAGATTTCGCCATGCAACACAGGATGAGGCAAACAAGTGAAATGTCAAAATTCTATGTAACTCTAAAAATAAAACAATACGGGTTGCCATTTGAGGAGATCATAGGCACACGATCGGGTGTGGAACAGATAAAACAAACAGTTCTTTATACCCAACAGCAACCAGAGTGGAGCTGCCAACTGTCCTCTGCTGAGAACAGAGGAGAGTGGATTTTGCAAATGTTTATGTATTTAACATTTTAAGATTAGAAATCTTTATTTTTTTTCTCCCCGTTGTCATGGAAGATATAAATGTGGCAGACAAACAACAAGCATAAAAAGCATCACGGTCACATCGCAGGTCCAAGTACAGTCATAATATGCAGCCTTTAATTTATTTACATACAGATTACATAATACTTTTTGATGATGTAGTTCAGATAAAAGTTCCCTAAATGTTACACTTAATCAAATATAAAAAAAAATATGTTATTTAAAATTTGCTTCTGTGATAAGAAAAAAAAAATATTAGAGTACAAAAAAATTGAGTTAGGAAAAAACGTGTTGATATTTAGTGCCATCACAACCTGGATATCATACTCAAAGGATAAGGTTGGCATTATTCTGTTTTTCCCAATGTGATAAAATCCCATAAAAAGACTAAAACCAACCAGTCTCCATGCTGTCTGTGGCACAGTCCATTTGGTTACAATTATTGCTTCAGTTTTTAAAAAAGCCCAGTAATTTCCTAACAGTTGCTGCAGGTTTTAGCAAATGTTACTCAAACAGCATTAAATAGCACATTTGTTGTGGACTATTTTCAGTTGAAGATTAATACACATTTGGTGCTCCAGTGAGTATTAACAGCAGCAGGACAGCGTAAGTGGGATGGGCTCAAAATAAACTACGGTCTTGAAACATCACATCACCGAGTGCAACAGTACGGACATTAGATGTGTTTTTTTTAAATTTTTGGACAAGAGATTAAAACAAGAGGAGGAACATGCTATATCAGGATTTTGTCTTTTCATGGGATAAATATAGAATATCAACAACCTTATCCTTGAAAAACTGTACATATAAAAAAGCAACAGAAGCCATAATCACATTTAACACTCTTGTTTAGAGATAACCCTGCACTTGTCACTTAATAATCTCACTCATTAAGAGGAGGATGTTGCCAAAAGATTTGAGCGGAGTCCAAATCATATTTGCTTATGAGATTAGAACGTTAGTCCAGGACAAATAGCTCAGCAGGTTATGTTCACTGGATGTGTTATGTGACCACTTGTAAAAGGTCACTTTGGGATAGGCTCTAAATTGCAAACAGAATTTCCAAGTGCCGGTACAAGGTCTTAGTCCTCAGTGGGTGTGGGTGTGAGGCTTAGAGATAGGCATTGCAGCTGATGGCAAAATGGTCAGAGGGTTAGGCTGTAACCACCTCGCCGCTCCCCTTCCACTGTCTCTCTGCCTTCCTCTCTCTCCCTTTTTTCTTCTCTGTCTCCCCCATCACTCCATGTTGTTATGCACAGTGCAGCGTTGTCCCGCGGGGCTGGAGATTGCCATGGACATGATGTGATTTCTCGTCTCCTCTCAGATGTAATGTGCTGTATTCCAGGCCTCTGATGAACTTGCCTCGCGATGTTTGGAAGACATGTTGTTCTCTACACTCCCCTCTTTCTTTCTATCATTGCCATTTATTTCTGTCCATCACAGATTATGTGTGCATTGATGCCTGATCTTCAGATAGCGTGATAGATTGATTTTGAGGAGGGGCATATAGAGGGCAGGCTGCTTTACAGGTTGATATCCATTTACAGGTGGGGGCTGAAGAGGTGATGTGATTGAAAACATAATGCCTGATGTGGATTGTCAGTCTGGAACTGATGTCTTGGTTGTATAAAGCCTATGCGGCATGTGCTTATTTAATTTAATTATTTTACCACACTCCCTCTCACACACTCTCAGTTATATTCAGCAATCCTCATATCTCTAGGGTTTACTCTATTGTTGCCCTTGATAACAATCACTTAGTTGGATTTGTCCTAATGTGATGACAGAGACTGAAAGCTGCGCTCAGGAACATGACGGGAACATATCGGCCTTGTGAATCTCTGGCTACAATTAGGAAAATTGCATTGGATGCTGGCTTTGTTAATACAATGTGGAGATGCAAAAGAGGCTTTTTGGGGAGTCTTTGTGTGATAACTGTAGGCAGCTTTGGGTGGGAGATACAAGGGATGGTGACCAGCTAAGTGTGACGCTGAATTGGAGAAAGATTGTTGTTCTCAGGTGGGGAGGAGCACAAGGTCATATTCTGACAGTGGAAAGGTGTAAAGGCAATATTATTGTCATTGTCTGTCGGCAGTGGTGGAGGATGTATCCAGATCCTTTACTTAAGTAACAGTACTAAGTCCTGCATTAAAAATGTTACTTAATTATGTAGTTCATTATGTAAGTATAATCAGGAAACTGTACTTAAAAGATGTCCTCCATATACTATATAGATTTTTAAATGACATCATTATCACAACCTGATGAATGTAAAAGCAAGATTTTTTTTAGGTGAAGCTAATTTTTAAACCATTTTGTACATGACTGCGGCTAATGACTATTTTCAGTATGGATTAATCTGCTGACTATTTGGTCCAATTGGCTGATTGTTTGGTTTGTGAAAAATCTGAAAATCGGCAGAAATGCCAATTGCCAGTTCTCAGAGCCTCAAGTGACACATTCACAATGCTTATTTTGTCCAACAAACAGTCCAAAATTCAAAATTATTGAAAGTATATCAAAGTAATTAAAAGGAAAAGAAGCAAATCCGACAATTATTGATTATAAAATACTTAATTTTTGTCAGTTCAGTAATTGATTAATCAAGTAATCGTTTCAGCTGTTTTTTTTTGTTTTTTTTTTACTGTTGGGCAGTTTAATTTGTGACATTACATCATACTTAGAAATTATAAGTATATTTTTTATAAAAAATCTTAATCTGTAAAGTAAGAGTAGAAGTAGAAAGTGACATCAAGACTCAAGTAAAATACATAATTTTTTTACTTAAATAGCCTACAGTACTTGAGTCAATGTACTTAGTTACATTCCAACACTATCTGTCCAACATGTGATATGACTGTTTTACCATGAATTAACTCTTTGAGCTGTGTAAATTGTAGCTGGTGTGTCATGCATATGATAAATAGGCAAAATATCCACCAAAAATACTGCCAATATGCAAATGTAAACCTCCACTGCAGTGATACCTTACAACTCGTGTCAGTCATGTGATGTGACCACACTACTGCTGAAACAATACTGAACTTCTCTGGAAATTCTGAAATAACTTAAAATTAATGAAATACTGTAAATATAGTTCTGAGGAACAGGTTTACATTACAAGGTGTTAACCCCCTATGTGGTTACAACACAAACTGAACACGTCAGTTCACCCAAATCACAAAAAAACGTATTTTCTCACTAGCCCAAAGTGCTATGTAGCCATGATGCAGATATTTTCACTTTTTTGTGCTGAGGTTTTGAGATTTGAAGAGATAAAAATTCTCTGCCACTACCCAGATACAAAGGAGATGAATGAAGGTTCATTTGTGCTGCTCAAGGTTGTGAAAAACAACAGCATGTCTTTCCAGAAGTCCTCACTGTCAACTGTTTTCAAAGGGACTATTTCTTCAGTTGAAAGTAGTTCCAATTAAACTGTTCTCACCGAGTGAGAATGGGTTATATAAGTGAGTAACTGGGGCATTGTTTTAAAAAAGAGAAAAGAGAGAGTGGGATTTTCAAAATCGGTAAGTGTTTTTTTAGCACAAAAAATTGAACTTACTTTCATTGTATTGAGTTAGTGCCAGAAATCTTGGAGACGTGTTATCAGAATTACAGCCCAATCAATACTGGATTTTTCCGGTGGATACTGATATCACTATTTCAGAGAAGATCTGTAAATGACGGTTGAAGTTTTTTTTTGTTTTACCTGAGCACATAACATAAACTAACCTTCTTGGATCTCTTAGATTTGTTTGGGGGGGGGGTTTGTGACCAAGATACGTACTGAGTGGGATATTTTACAGCTGAAACTTGTCCGTGATCTCTGGTTTACAAACTACGTAACAATGACAGTGTTTCGGCCGATACATTGGTGATGAGACATGAAAAAAACAGTTCCACGTGAATCCATAATATGAATATTAATTGATTTTGTCACTCCTATTATTATTCTTTGTCTTGCTTTGATTTGGGACACAGTTATTTAGTATCATTTAATGTTACCATAGAGTTAAGGCATGCTTCTATTAGCTGTTTGCAATGTACCCAAGGATGTACAAACTGCTATTACTTGAGTAACTTCAAAACGTAATGATTGTCAGGCACACTCTGGAGTCATAAGGAGCATGTTTTTTCTATGGTTTCTTAGAAACTCCCAAAGTACTTATTATCTGTGACAAATGACTTAATATTGAATAATTCAAATAAGTACATTATAACTGATAACTAATTACTACTTTGATAAGAATACAGTACTTTTGACTCCTTTAGTTCCCTGATTTTTAATGCACATATGTCCCAGTGTGGTAATAACCATGCACTTGATATATTGGTCAATCAGAAGTCAGAATAACTGTGGATTGTTTCAACAGAGCCTCCAAGTACACAAGAATGAGAACAGCAGCTGCACAGATTTCTTTAATTTTAGATGACTGTAGGGAATCACCTAAGAAATGCTGAGGTTAACCTTAATATACTTTATATACACTCAGCCTCCCAAAAGCTGCCCAGTTTATGCTTTGTACAGCATTTGGCTCTGTTGTTATTGAAGTCAGTTATATTCAGACGTTCTGCTCTTTCAGTAAAACCTATCCAACACAGAAAACCGAACCAATGTCTCTTGTCTACTGAAAGCATTAACAATTTATAACAACTTGTGATGTAATTCAAAATGTTTCTGTAAATGTGTATGTCATCCCTGAAATGCAACGAAAATCAGGTTACGCTTATTTTTAAACCTCAGAAAAATGTCCCACTTTTGAAGTAGTGCTGTAATCCAAGAGACCCCAGTAAGATATCTTCATAGTCAAATGCATTGTTCGTTAAACAGCATTATGCTATGAGGATCTGTTGAATCCTATTAGAAGAAAAAAAAATGTTTTATTTAATCGACATTTGATTGAGGTCTGACGGTACTGGGAATTTAAGTGGGGTGTGCTTAAACCGAGAGCTGGAAATTAAGAATATAAACCTCTGATTGTCTCAAAAACTGTTTTTAGGGCACATGAAAATTGAGCTGATTTCCCTTTCAACAATCTATTTTAAGCATAACTAGGAGTAGAAACTACAATTAGCTTTTGTTGAGTAGCTATTGCATAATAAAGAAGCTGCAGAGTTTGTGTGACCCCAGTTGTACATCTGAGAGTTGAAATGTACGTTGGTTTGACTTTTTATTGCAAAAGTGATTGCGTAATCCAAAGATTGTAACTAGATTTGCAACACACCAATCTGCCGTTTTATGCTGGTGTACATGTGCTTTGTTCTGTGCTGTGTTTGTGTGCGTGTGTGCGTTTGTGTGATCTCAGAGACACAGAGGAAACCTTCCACCCTGTGGTTGCGCTGCACTGCTGCATCCTGCTTGCTGCTCTGCCAGTTCTGCTGCTTGCATCCGCCCCTCGACGCGTCTTCACAGCTCTCAGTTTGACCTCATTATCACCATCATTACCGTCGGTATTAGTAGTTGCAGCCTTCATCATCATCTTCACTGACATCTTTATTATAATCACCACCAGCAGCAGGCATCAATAGGGCTATCACCACCCTCGTCATCACTCTCAATATGCTGTTATTATCATTGCCATCATTTTACTCATAATGGTCTGAAATGAAGACAGATGCTCGAATAAACCTTCTTGTACCCTAACTGTGTGTCATTGTCGAGCGTGCTGCAGGGGCGTTTGTAGCATCGTACCTCTCCTCCTCCAGAGTCTTGTTCACCACTTGTGAGCTTCACATACTGTTAAGTACGCTGCTAGACATGTGCTCCCATCCTGCATTGTGTTTGCTGGCGGTTCAGAAACGCACCCCTTGTATGTGTTTCTCCTCTGAATATTTCAAAAGGGGGCTGACAAAATGCAGGCAGAAACAGACCGCTGATGACCTCCTTCTCATCGCCTTCTCCTCTTTCCTCTCCCTCTGTTCCCCCCTCCCTGCGCTCATCGCACATTCTCCCAGGCTTCCCTGCTATTTCTCTCACTGTCTTCATCTTCTTCGTCTCATCACTCTCTTTTCACTCTTCCCTCCCCCACTGTTTATCACACCCTCCCTCCTCGTTCCTCCTTTTGCGTTTTAAGTGTGCTCCCCTCTTTCTCTGTCTTCCCCGGGTTTCTTGCATCTTCTCCCACCTGTCTGTCCTTTCATCCCATTTGCTCCTGTGTCTCTCATCACCTCTCCCTTACCCTTCCCTTTCATTCACTCTCTCCCACTCGTTTTTTTTCTTCTCTCTCTCTACGGCGTTATACTCCCTCAGCCTGCCTGCCTGTCTGTCTATTCCATAAAGGGCTGTCTGAGGCCTCTGCTCTTCTAATTCATTCGCTGTGCATCGCCTCACATATCTGCAGGGTCAGGCAGACAGAGAGGGAGAGAGAGAGAGAGAGAGAGAGAGGAGGAGGAGAGGAGAGAAATAGTAGAGGCGATGTTCATGGAATAGCAAACCATAGCTCAGCTGAGACAGAGCTAGCCCGGTTCAGGTAGAGGTGGTGTCATCCAATTTCCACAAATGAAAAGCCGGGGTAAGACAAATGTATAGGAGAGAGGAAAAAACAAAGTGAGAAAGAAAAAAGAAAGACAGCGAGGAAGAGAAACTGCATGGACAGAAAGACATAGAGAGAAGAACAGAGTGGTGAGTGAGGAGCAGCGGGAGCCAAACAAATGGCAGCCCTTCTGCTGCATTTTAATCAAGAGCTTTACCTGCGCTTGAATCAAACACCAGGGGAGCCCCGCAGATCGAGGCACCTCAGTGCGGTAACTGCAGACAGAAGGGCCTGAGCTACAGTTATCAGATATACCCCCGCTCTCCACTCTGTGAGATTAAAACGACTTGACGCAGATCGCAGCCTCTTCGACATAAGCAGCTGCAATAAAGCGACGAGCCAGCCTATAAAAAAACTAATTTCTTGCTCAATGGTACAGTCGCGCCGCGCGACGAGACCAGATGTCAATTTAAAGCGCTGTGGCACGTAGGGAGGCCGGCTGCCTCATTTTCCTTTGTCATTTCCAAAAGAGGGAAAAATACGATGAGGCAGAATGAGTGAGTGAGCGAGCAAATGAGAGAGTCTGATAAAGAATGAGAGAGAGAGCGTGAAAAAAATCGTCCCTACAGTAATTCCTCTTCATTTAGGCCAGCCGCGGCTTGATGTAAGAGAGTGTGAATTGCACAACAAATTGCATCTGGGGGTCTCCAGCTGCTTGTTATCTATCCCAGTAATAACACCATGACATCACGACACACACTTTAACAAACACAATACAGCGTGGAGTTATCCAACGCCATAATACAAATTCAAAAACTAACGAGAGGAACCAGGATGGATAAAAAGAACCAACTCTTTTGCTCAATCCTTCAACTTCCAGATATGTCCAACTGAACAGGATATAGTCAATCCCTCAGCTTCTTACACACATTCCTCTTTTTTCTCAAATTTCTCTATTTTCTCTTTCCCTCTTCATCCCTCCAAACCCTCTTCAATTTCAATTTCCTCCGGAGCTCAAGTGAAATGGTGGGAAGAAGGCTGGAACAAGGTTTGCGAGCCATATCTGGCACCATCAAGGAAAAACATGTCAATCATTTTGGGCTGGAGCGTGTCTGTGGCTTTGGGAATGGGCAGCCACCGTATCGGGGAGCCAAGGCCGTTATCACATGAGGGAAAACCATTAGAGAGGACGGGCTGTAAGGGGCCAAGTTGATTGGATTTGATATCTGGACGCACTATCAATTGACAGGACTGTACTGCATCCCTATGGACACTGCGAATTAGAATGAGGGATGGAAAGGGAGGTAGAAGACATAACAGAGAGGGAAAAGCTTAGAAAGGAAGGGTCCTTCCACAGCTTTACTTCCTTTTGTTTATTTGGCTTAAGTGGCGGGGATCCTGAGGTGGTAGTGGTGTGTTCTTGTTTACGTTGTGAGGAAAATTCCAGAAGCTGGTGATGTGGTGAGCTGCTGGTGACTCTTGTGAGCTGAGCTGGATCAACTCTCCCTCTCTCACCCTCTTCTCCAAAGCAGCTAAACCTGTCCGTTCAGATAATGGTTGCTGCTCAGCCCTAGAGCTGTGCTGATTTATTGCCCGTGGCATATCAATTACAGCACTCGCCACTGGAGGGGAGAAAGAGCAGGAGAAGGTGACTAGAGAGGGATGATGATGAGAGAGGAAGGAAGGAGAGCAGCACTCAAGACGTATTCTCTACCCTCCGCGCTGCATCGTAACATGTGGGTCACGTCTGGGATTCGAGGAAGAGGCGCAATTGAGGGTTTAAGAAAGAGAGAGTAAAGAAGGGGTGTGATAATAAGGGAAAGGGCTCTGGAAATGAATGCAAATTCTCAAGAAACACACGCTCTCTTATATGCACAAAGTCAATTATTGTAACCCAACCATAGCAGAATGGAGGGGGTGACTGGAAGCAATATGGTTTGAAAGACACACACTGGGCACACTTCAACCCACGCACACCGACTGAATATCCTCCCCCCACCGTATATATACACAAACACATACAAAATGCAAAATGCAAAAAAAAAAACACGAGGGATAATACATTATGCAGATGCAAATCAAAACACACGTACAAAAACCTAATGGGTCTCTATCTTAATCTGCCCTCCACCTCTTCACTCAGCAGCCAACACACTCCAGAGATTGGAGATTTGCCCGGAGGAGGAAAGGGAGGAGGGTGG
>NW_023339707.1:16291243-16300380 GCF_004916995.1 Morone saxatilis | reverse complement strand
GAGAGAGAGGAGGAGGAGAGGAGATCTGGTGGAAGGGAGAGGGTCCAAGAAAAGAGGACATGGAAAAAAAAGATGCAGTTTTATCTCCAAGAAACAGAAAGCCAGAGCCAGATCCTGTGGTGGTATATTCCACAATCTCTCTCTCTCTCTCTCTCAATCCTCTCTCTCTGTTCTCTCTCGTCTCGGGTCAGTCTCCTCACTCTCTCCTCACCGACACTCGAGCACACCACACACACAGCAACACACACACACACACAGTGTATACAGTAGCATGCCATGACCTCCTTCTGCTCACTGCTTGCTTTGTCATTTGGATCCCTGATGTTCAGCATTCTCTCTAATCTAATACTTTAACCACATTGCTGCCATTGTCTCTGTTTATAAAAGAATGTACAGCGTATGTGTTGTATGCAAGTGTTGTTGTGCCCATGAGAAATGTGCAAAGCAGTAAGTGCAGGTATTGACAACTGTTCCAAATTCCAAATGTCTTGTGCTCAGTAATTGTGAACATATTTGTGCCTCAAACTGAACACATTCTCTGTTCAGGTGACATTTTGGAGGCTTTACTTCAGGAGCCGGTTGCACCAAGCTCCAAGTTAAGATTTGTTTGTAACATCGATGTTTACTGTATGATGGAGATTAAAACGGGTCGCACCACACAAACTAGTTCCTATGTAGTAGAGTAGTTCTTACTAAATATTTACAGCCAGTGGATGCTAGGTGTAACTCCAGCTAACTGAACTAACTGACAAAATATGAATTAAAGCTGGCTTAATATATGATTAATTTAGATTGATGGTTACATAAACTACGGTCAATATGATGTTCAATAATAATGTGAACTAGTTGTTGCTTTTGATAGGACAGTGCTACAGAACATTACTATGTTAAGTCTAAGACATTTAAAGTTTTAATGGTGTAACAACATTTTGTAAATCCCTAATTTGAATCTGGATATATGAATTAAGGAACCTAGTAATACATTTATGAATAGCTGCAACTCAAACCTGGACTCATTTAAATCAATTACTTTATTTTATTTAGAGGTGGTCACACTCTGGAAATCATCTACTTAAAGGTTGAGTGTGTAACATTTATGAGAATCTATTGGAAGAAATGAAATATAATATTCAGTCAATATTCATTAGTGTGTAATCACCTGAAAATAAAAATTACCTTGGAATTAATTGTTTTTATCTACAGAAGGAGCGGTTCCTCTTCTACAGAATCCACCATGTTGAACCACTATGTTTCTACAGTAGCCCCGAATGGACAGACCAAACACTGGCTCTAGACAGGGCCATTTATGTTTTTCGCAAGTGTTTCTCCTACACAGTTGGAAGGCAGGTGGTATTCAGTTGGTTGTAATCTGCAACTTTACTACTAGATGCCACAAATGGTACACACTGGTCCTCTACAACATACAGTACCAATACTACAGTATATAAATACTTTACTGTTACTATTTGTAGTAGCTACATCATATACTGCAAGATAGTTTAAAGGAATAGGTGGGAAATACGTGTGACGTGAGAAGATTGTTCTCAAATTCTTCTTTCTTTTTTTTTTTTACATTTCTATTAATGTACGATTAAAAAAACAAGAATATAAAGTAAATAAGACTCTTAAGAGGTGTCTGGGAGAGTCCAGCTAGCTATTTCCCTCTTCCTTCTTTATGATAAGTTAGACTAAACATGTCCAGCTGACTCCAGCTGGGTATGCACAGACATGAAGCTGGTATCAGACTTCACATCTTACTTTCAGAAAGAAACCAAGCAAGTTGATTTCCCAAAACTGTTCCTTAAAAACAGCACACAGTATTCTCTGAGCACATTGAATGTTTCACACATAAAACCCTTATTTTCCAATATATAAATATTAACTGCCATCCAGTGGAGTAAAAAGGGCAATATTTCCCTCTCTGAAATGCATGAAAATCCCCTCAAAGATAATTTTGTCTGACATGATTTAACTGTGTGTGTATGTGTGTGTGTGCGTGTGTGTGGAGGGTTTATTTGCCCTTGTGTGTCTGATAGGCGAAAGCGCTACCCTGTTTGTAGTACAACACTCACTACAATATGTGCTACTGTTATTATAAAAAATGAAAATCTTGTTTTGAGTGTTTGAACCACAGTTGATTGGAGAAGAAAAGAAAGGTGTTCTGCCAGGAAGAGAAGTGTAGCAGCAGTGGATCTGGTACCTCTGTCAGTAAGACACTACTCTGGGGGAGCGCAGTTGGTTTTTCCTGTTAAACTAACAAGAATCTCTTTGGCTAGTCAAATGAATGTTACGGTATGATTCTGATCTTTTTTTAACAACAAAAAGAAGGATTGTGATGAAACCTTTTTTGGCATGCTCATACTGGCTGCCTTGTAAGGAGTTCTATTTTCTGTGCATTATTCTGCTAGTGAGTCAAAAATAGAAACTGATATGTCAGAAAGAGACAGTGACAAAAAGCCAAAGGCAAACCAAGCACACGCACACACACCGTTTCTCACCTCGCTCTCTGCAGCATTTCTTCAGTTTGTTCTTATCTCTCATGTCACTCACATGTTGTATCTTTCTCTTTTCTTTCTCCCACCACTCGTATCTCTGCAGGTTTTCCTGAGCAGACGGTCTGTGTGACAGAGTTTGAGCTCGAGTGGAAGTGAGTGAGTAAGCGAGACGGAGTGGGTGTCATGGATTACGGTGAAGGGCCAAATGACCCTACCTACAAAAACTTGCTGCTCCTGGGAGCCATCGCAGCAGCATCTGCCTTTGTGGTCACCATCCTTATTGTCCTTGTCTGCGTTGGCTGCCAAAGGTAAGAAGGTGGTCACATGACTTGAGATGTGAAAGAAAAGCAAGGGCCGTACTGAAATAAAAAAAAGAGAACAGCCAGAGTTTTATCATCTCTACTGCCAGCTTTCCGTGCCCTCCCAGATCATCCTCTCCTTCTTTTATGTGTCTCTACTTCTTCTGAACTCTTCTCCTCCCTTCTTTCTCCTCCCTCCATCCATCCTCTCCATCTCTTTTATCCCCTGCTCTGAGCAGAGTGGCAGTAATGAATGTTAATGGATGCGAGTGTCAGATCAGATGAAATGATGTTTACAGGACACTGAGGAGACAGGCCAGAGTCAGAGCAGCCTCACGTCACCCCTCTTTAACAGACTCCTCAGCAGGCGAAAGCAATGGAGCACCTTGTGGTTTTAAGAGGATCAGACTCTGAGCCAGGCAAGAGCAATAGAACAGACTATAGTTTTGTTTTTTTTTTCAGAACCCTCAGGGACCAATCAGAGGCTGCTCTATGGCTTTGTTGCCAAGGGATACACAGATAAGGATGTAGAGAAATGTCAAACCAGCTCATGTCCTGGAAGTGAAACCACACTATTGTTAAGATCTAAAAAATAAAATATGCACCCAACTGAATGTCGGTAATGTTGAGGGGCAGATTTGTCAAGCGTTGTGTAGTTCACCAGTTCAAATTCCCTGGAATCGTCATATACAAATACCATAGATACCGGACAGAGAGACCAACTACTATTGATTCCCTGCTATTGATTTTTTTTAAAACCCTCCTACACTGATGCTAGATTACAGCAGATATCTTATAAAATCTTAGTCTGAAACAAAAGTTTAGTCTATAACTGATGCCGTTCTTTATACGTCTTCATGTCATTTTTACCTTAAACCCCCTCTTGTGCCATGTTATTATGAACATCTCCAAGGGGAGCTCTCTTCGTCTTCTCATGGTCCCCTTGGGGTATGATGGCCATATGTTTGTATGAAAAGGATTGAGTTCCAGCTCACTAGAGGAGAGAATAGCTAGCACCAGTAACATGGATCTGATACAGCTCACTGTGGTATTGCGTTATATTTCAAGCAACTTGTATAATTAGACATTTCTAGGATTCCTGCACCTGTTTGGAAACCAGGAATGTATTGCTACCTTGTTTTTTGCAGCGCAGGAGTGAGATCACACATTATATTAGATGCAGATCCTCAAATGTGAGAGAAAAGGGGTGGGGGTAGAACACTTCTCACATTCACACCTGCACCCAGGAGCTTTTGTCTTCTTACTTCATCTCGTTACTCTCTCTCACCATATCAACAGTTTCCTATAGCTACAGACCCCTCCAGGGATCCATGAAACACTACACTAAATACATTTTATATCAGAGGATAGTATAGTAGTGGAAAAGGGAATTAGCATGAAGGAATCTTGAGTTTGCTTGGTCTTGCCCTGAAAAAGAAAATTAAAATAAAGTTTCTCAGTGGAGGACATGTCTGCTTTGGCAAAAAACTTGAGTCACGCTCCACTCACTCTTTGACTGGGCTCTTATTATTAACCAAGGACTTTCATGCCCTAACCAGGGTTTGATGCTGATAGTATCTA
Organism: Morone saxatilis; assembly: GCF_004916995.1. Taxonomy (NCBI): domain Eukaryota; kingdom Metazoa; phylum Chordata; class Actinopteri; family Moronidae; genus Morone; species Morone saxatilis. Next base: position 16,296,005 of record NW_023339707.1, on the reverse strand, counting down.
TCTGCTCTGAGTGTGTGTATGTTCTCTCTCTCTGTCCACCGGCTCCTGATGACCTTCCTCGCTGTGATGTTGTGTCAGAAAAAGCAAGAGCAAGCACCCCCCAGCCGGAGAGAAAGGGACATCTGTAAATATGGTGAGACATGCTTTCATTTTGCTCCCTCTCTCGCCCTTGTCTCCATTTCCTTCTGCTGTATTTAGCGTATCCGTTCTCTTTGAATGGCTGGTCATATATACAGATGCACATGTCTGTGCATGTTTTATTAACCTGTCCGTATGTTTGCGACAGCAGGGTACTCTTCGACACCCAAAACTGAACTCCATGAGCAAATCTGACACCAGGCTGCATGAGATCAATCGCTTTCCCTGCAATGGAAACTGTAAGTGATGAGTGACAGTTTGTATGCGACAATATATGATATACAACCCTGAGCTGTTACTATTTCTGCCGACTCTTTCTTTCTCCCCCTCCTCCTCCTCCCCCTCCTCCTCTCTGTGCAGCTGTTAGTAAGAGCCGTCCAGCCAGTATGGACCTCCTGCTCCTCCACAGTCGGCGCTCCCAGACAGACCTGAGGCCCTCCCATGGGCGCCAGCTTCCCCAGATCCCCACCAGTCCTCAGGGACCTGGCCAGGGGGGAGGAGGGGAAACAGGAGATGGTGGAGGAGGAGGAGGTGGAGTAGGTGGAGGAGGAGGAGGGGAGGCTAGAGACCACACGTACACCGAGGTGGGCCTACGGAACAACCCCACACCCACCCACTGCCTGGATGACGGCCTGTATGAAAGTGTAGGTGTCCGGGAAGGTGACGCGGGCCCCAAAGTACCCTCTGCCCCACCACCCACATCAGCCAACACGCCAGCTACAATCAGAGCTGCCCAAAGCCCCCCAGCTCAGACCAACGGAGCTCGCACTGGGAATGGGAATGTACGTCCATCCAAAACTCTAAACTTATTATTATGATTTGAATGTGAAGCACCCCAAACACACACCAGTAATTCACATTAAAACTCTCAACGAGGGAGAGCTATGCTGTCATTACTAAGCAAGTCCTACACATGCTAACCTGTGCTGCCTACAGAAAAGAAAAGTAATAGCAGCAGCATTTTAGACCTGCAGATGTAGACGTGTTAATGTCACAAAAAAGAAAGATTTAACACTTACCTGCATACAATTAGTGTAACAGCTATAACAGTTATTTCTTTGTTTGCCTGTAGATGGCATGCATCATCAGCTTGTGTATGTAGGTCGGAAGTTGTGGAGCTGCAGCTGTGCAGTTTCTGTGGCTTTGGGCCTTGTTTAGGGTGCATCAAATGTTGTGCTTTTAGATTTGTGATTTGTTTGTAACTTGTGTCATCTCTGTCATTTTGTCTCACAGGGTGGCAGAGGGAATGGCAGGGTGAATGGCACCATCAACGGACCAATGACAGTAAGAGGTAATGGTGCGAGTGGGGTCAACAGGTCCCCTATGTCTTCTGTCAACTCCCTGGCCGTCCAAGAGCCAACTGCAGCTGAGTATGCTTCTATACGGAAGTTCAGAAAGGTAACAACATAGATACATTTTAAGTTATTCAGACAGTGACTTGAGATAAAAGATGAGATGTTCTTGATGATTCCGTTAAATGAGACATTTTATTTCATGGGGATTTGATATTTTTTACCAAGCCAGAGTTGGATCAACTAACAGATACCTTAAGGATGTTGTAGGGCTGTAAACGGCAACGATAATGTAGCATTTCCAACCAATATGTGCTAAAACAGATAAAACTGTTAAGACAGATAATCTGCGTTATTTGTGATTTGATGTAATGGAATACATTTACCATGTTTACTGAACTGATGATATTGATATGATTCCCATATGATGTGATTGTATCTATGGTTACTAAATGAAGTGTTTGTGCAACAGAAAGAGAAGAGCAGTGGGCTCGGATTGATGTTATCAGCAGTGGTTAAAGTATTGCAACATCAGTGTTCAGTGGTAGAGGGTGGTAGCAAGGAAATGACTAACGACCAAAAGCTAAAGCCTAGTGTAATGTATCTGTTAGGATTTTGTTGCCAATACACCTTAAGCAGAGTTGTTAAAGTTAGGATAATTTATTCAGTGTTAGAGAAGGTGAGTTTTCTAAACTTTTGAGTGGAGCAGTTCTCCGTTTGTCAAACCTTCAGACTGCACACAGAGACATAAATCAGCTTGTCTGGCTTTGAAAAATAAAGAAAAATAGTAAGATTCACCAAAACTGCGCAATAACATAACTGCTTGCTTTTTAAAACATTTGCCAACTAATTTAAATTTATTTTGTCCCACTAATAGGTCTAAAATATTTCTCTGACATCCATGAGAAGTCCAATTTAAACTTGATTATGTGGACTTTTGCCGTGTGCATTCACTGAAAATGTTTTTACTGGTGACTCAATACATCAAGGTTGACAAGACAAACAGGAAGGAAAATAATGGGGCCGACAGCCAGTCAGACAGCCAGTCGAGTGTGAGTGATTCACCCTCTGCAGCTCCCCCTCCACTACATCGCAGTCAGGAGTTTCCGCGCAAACCACTGGAACCGTTTCACCTGCACTCCTTCCCAAAGGTACAGGAATCATTGGATCAATATGGTCTGTGTCATTGTATTACCCAACCAGCCACCTCACCAACCTGTATGTCTGTCTGTGTACCACCAGAGGGCACTGTCCACAAAGAAACAGCTCTTTATAGTCAGACATATTCAGGATTGAAATGGATTTAGTCGCTTGATGTCTTCTTATCAAATTTTGCCGCACATTTATAATTCATAGTCATCATTAATATTCAGTTTATGTGTGAGCATATTCTTAGTTTACAAAATAATCAACCTCATTATCTCGTGTTTTTAATCTTGTCTTCTATTTGAATGTTTTAATCACATAATAGAGTTGTACAGTATGCGCCAGCTGGGATGTGTTTATAAACAGTCAAGGCCACAGTTTGGGGTTGTTCTGAGAGGGAAATAGAGGGACAATGATCGGATGGTGATCAGCCTTTCCCGTGCGTTTGCTGGCACACATGTAAATGTGTGTATGGTTTTGTGTGTGTGTATGTTTGGCAGAGCATAAAACAGGTGACTTTGTCTTTTGTGTTAGTGACTTAAGAAGATTGATAATGGTGTTTAAACAGTTTTGTCTTAGCTGTGGATGTCAGCCCAGTTGTTGACCTGCACTTTTAATCTGTGCTTGCTAAATCCTTGATAGTGTGAGTGTGTGTGCATGCTCGTGTTTGTGTGTTTCTTCCTTCCCTTTGCCCCTATGCACTGTGCTGCACAGCACGGTATTAGAGTGGCCAGAGTAAAGAGTAGAAGGATGGATTATGTAAGAGTTTGGCAGGCTGCCAAGTTGCCTGTGTGTGTGTGTGTGTTCCTGTTGAATCTATCAGCAAGTCTATCTAGAAATGGCTAACAGGTAGCCAGCAGCCAGTGTGGGGATAAATAATGTTCACATATTGTAGTCATTTACTCTGCCCCGGCTTCTATTACTCACTCTCACTGCACAGGAGGAGCATATAAAAGCTTAATCATCATTGGTCGCATGTGCACACACCATTACATTCTTTCTAATTGGTTTCTAATTGGCTTTGATCACCAGCAGTGATAAAAAATTAACAAGAGCAGTTTTGGTTGTTTTACTATGAATTTTATTTTTGTATTAGATAGATTTCACATATCTACAACTAAGCAAATAGAAAATGGAAGAAATAGGAAGAACTCAATACATTGTACTGACCATTCAGTATTAGTTAAATGTAAAAATTCCTTTTGTTTAACATGGATTTATATTTTCTTCCTTAAACACTTGGCTAAAAATGACCACCACCAGTAGAGTTAAATAAGGTTTGTGTTTTTTTCAGCATTGTCTTCATGCCAGTGGATCTGTCTTTCTGTCATAAATCTTTGACTCACTATATTTGCATAAAACCTCATGGAAAAGTTCACAGAGAAAGGAGAAACTGATTAACTCTTGCTGAAAACAGGCACTCCTCGACACTTGCATGGTACAAACCATCTAGTAATTAGTTTGTCATTTTCTTTAAAGTATACCTGTTTTTGAAAGGATACAGACTCGGATAATTTCCAACGCCCCCTCTTTGTCTGACAGTGCCACTTACAGATTTGTTTGTTTGGATCTTGACATGAAAGCTACTCTTGGAGAGCAAAAAAGAAATAAAAAGCAAGATCATTTAACATACAGTAGGTGGATATTGTTGAAATAGAGACATCTATCATAAATAAATAAAAAAAATGTAGAAGTGATACTTTAATGACTATAACCTTGTTTGGTCAATCATTTTGATTACAGCAGAGCTGACCAAATTTGATAAAAGCAGTCCACATTAATCAGTCATCCATATCTCTGACCTTCAAAACAAAAGCTATCTCTATCTCTCTGTTTTTCACACACACAAACATGCACAGTTTGCCCACACTGTGTAACATGGTCACTGTTTACCTATTGAGAAAACAGCAAATAAAAAGTCATAGTTCACACACAAAGACACACAGTGGCACAACATAACACAACTTTCCATACATTTAAAAACATGTTTAAGTGTGAGCTCCTCAATTGATTGTGTTGCCAGGAGGCAGTGTTCATAGGCAACGGGGAGCAGTACATCTGGAAGCCTCCAGAGGAAGATGACATCATCACCTTGCACCCACCTCCACTCCGCGGAGAGAATGGCCAGGGGCATCCATCTCCCCCAACTGCGAAGGAGGTAGTATACAAATGTGTGTGTGTGTGTG
>NW_023339707.1:16284907-16291143 GCF_004916995.1 Morone saxatilis | reverse complement strand
GGGGGGGGGGGGGGGGGGAGGTACTTACAGGCAGACGGATAGACAGACAGGTCTCTGATTTGTGACTGCTGTGTTTACCGATTGGGGCGCCCATTTGCTTGAGCATGCCGTCATAACACCACTGCCCTGTGACCCACCTGTCATATGAGGTTTCTGCTTACAGCCAGAGGTTATGTTACATGGATACAGCACCCCCAATCCTCTACCTGAACCCTGACCCCAATCTCCCAGCCCCCCCCCATCTATCTGTCTTCAACGCACAACTCAAAAGACGCGTCAGACACTGCTGGCAAATAATTAAGTATCAGTTAGCATCATCAGCTTATTCAGACAGAATGTGATCAGCTGTGACTAGGATGTGGCAAGAAACTGACCTATGTGAAGTTATATATATATATATATTTGTGGCAGAGTATGTCTGGTGAAGAGAGGGGGAAGTCTGCACTTGCCAATCGTGTCACACACCCCACCACATGTGCTTCCACACACAGCAACTCCACCCCCACTTCCCTACTCTCAATCCCTCTTTCTTCGCTCTCCACTGGACAGTATAACGTACCGGAACTTACAAGCAGTTAGGGAACTTTTGTCATGCCGGTGGGGGGGTGGGGGTGGGGCAGTTAATATGAGCAGATGGAGGTGTGTCCCTGAAATAGACTACTGTTTATTATTATTCTGTGGTTGACTGTGCTTCTCTTTTTCATTATCATGCCCATCAGCTCAGGGAAGCAATTTTTCCATGTCAGTAACTTTGTTGGAATATTTATGATTGAAGAGTAACTCTGAATTTTGACACAGAAACATAACTTCATGCAGCATGTGATTTATAAGTCACAAAATGAATCCATTGTTCACAGGGTGTGACAGAAGATCATCTAAGATAAGCATGTAGAGTTAAGTAAAGCAGCAGTCCTGACACGTTTTAATCTGTTCGTAAATTTCTTGTCTAAGCCAGTGTTGAGCCAGAGTTTGAATGCTGTATGTGGAGATTAATGGGTTAAGTCTATGCTGTTTGGCTCATGACTAAAACTCCTCCTCTGCAAATCAGACTGGTACACAGAGCAGCTGGTCTTGACTTCATTCTGCTTTTTCAATTTCTTTTTCTTTCTTTTCAGTTTTTTTTTTCTTTTCTAAACTGCTACTCTCCCTTAGTTACTGTGTTTTCCATTTGAGAGTTTGTTGTTGCCCTAACATGCCCATATACTTTGTATCCTCTGGAGTTTGTCAGTTGCATCCGTCAGAAGGTGTTTCCACTCCCACCTAAATCTCCTCCTCTCCTCTGGTGCTCTCTCCTTCTGCTCCACTCCCTTCGTGGCTATTAGGAGGCGCTGCCCTCCCCAACCAATCACGTTGCACAAAGCATGTCTCACCAGATGAATATTGACTGCCAGCAGACCGTTTGGAAACGTGTGCCATATTTGCTATTCATAAAGTTGATCACACACAGATGCATCAGTCATGCATACTGTTGTGTTTCCATGGATAATCAGTGTATGCTGAAATTAAATGTGACTTCTCAAAGCTTCGGCCTGAGCAGAAAGCTAAAGCAGTATCAGAGGAGACATAACAGAGAGGAGCACAGGCAGAGGGGAGGAGAAAAGAAAACATACAATGCACAGGCTTCCTCAACAGCTGCAGCCCAGTTTTGAAATCCCCATCATCTTGTGACTTCCTTCCTCTGCTGCACAGAGCTGCAGATTCTGTGTGCACAAATGCACACACGTACACACTCTTGCAAATAGACACACACACACACTGCACATTGTGTGCGCACACTTGTAGCATACGCCAGGGTCTTTGTTTATCCAAAAAGGTCACACAAGAGATTTGTGGGGGCAGGGTATGTGCGTTGCTTGAGATCTGTCAGGCAGAGAGAGTGAGAAAGAAAGAGAGATACTCAATATTAAAGTCACACTAGTTTGCACTTGAATAATAGTTCCCCAGCTTAACTAACTGTTGTATATTCTCCTTTGTAAGAGATAAAATGTAATGGCACCATGAAAGTAAAGTCAAGGTGTGTGCACCCACAGAAAAGAGAATCTTGGCCATTGTCTCTATGCTCTCAGGTTTCAGTTTTTTGGGAGCGGAACAAAAACAAGGCTAATCTGTGAGTGTGTGGGAGAGAGAGAGTTTGCATAGCCAGTGTTTCTCAGGGCCACTAGAGCAGAGCTGCTGGTCTGGGTGTGAACACGAAAGGTAAACATTACCATGTCCCACAATCCTCTGCTCTTGTGCTCCCGTTGTGGAATTTTGACACAGAAATGCCAAAGGTCACAGCACTGGTTTGTCCAAATTCCCCACAAGACCCTACACATGCCTTTACGTTGTGAGTCCTAGATATCAAATCTTACAGGCTTTAATGTAAACACACACATGCAGATATGTATGCATTTATAGACATGCATAAACTTCAGTCACAAAAACATGAACATACGTCTCATTCAAAGCAAATGCAGTGTGAGCAAAGTCCATTAGTGAACACCACTTAGCAAGTTTTTTTTTTTTCAGCAAGTTGGCTGTCATCCAGATCCTTCACACCATACCCCGCTGTTCTGTTGCCAAAGCAGTTGTGGTGAAATTTTAACAGGTCCATCCACTGCAAAGCTAACTCTGTCTCTCTGCCTAGACCTCAACAGACTGATAACACAGTTTACTCTGTCTTATCCTACCTCGTCAAAATAGGTCAGGTTACAGCACAGAGCGGGCTCTGTCAACACATGCGCAAACTGCTGCGCACACACACCCACACAATCCATGCTCACACATTCATTTGCACACACCAAAGTAGCAGCATTATATGTGTACTCTCATGTTCAAATATTGCACCTTTATGTCTGGCATACATGCAGACAGACATTCATACATAATTATGGGAAGTCCGCACGTACTCACAGGTAATTTAGAAACTTGATACTTCAAGGTGGGAAACACACGTGATGCAGTGACTGTTCATTTAAATCCCAGCACAGTACTGCATGTGTAGGCTATGTATCTGTTATGGTTATCAGCATTCACTTAGAGAAACAAAGTTCTGAATGAAGCAGAATTACAGTCAACTTCTATTTCAGGAGCAGTCACCCATAGCCTGTGGAGTTGTACTGTAGTTCAGTGTTATTAACTGACACCATACTCTGCTCTCCTCCTGTGTGTGTTCTCAGATTGCAGATACCTACTCCATCGTTTGTAAAACCCAGAAGAAGAAACCTCCTATGGAAAACAACGGATCAAAGACCCTCCCACGCTCCTTTGGTGGGGAGAGAAACGCAGGTTCCCGTGGCCGAGGCCGAGGCGTCCAGGGCCAGGCGCGTTCCCAGGAGGAGCCGTGCTATGAGCCGGTAGGAGACAGGTCATGGTCCACATGTGCAATGGCCGAATCTGACCCCGCGTACGCTACTATCGACAGCCACCGGAAACGTGAGCAGGCGGGTACCAATAACAACACGGCTGGGGGTAGCGCCACTCTGAAGAGGAAGAAGCAGACGCCGCCGCAGCAGGCAGCACCAGCAGCACCTCAGGGCTCAGGACCCACCGCCCTGCCTGTGAGAGGCCTGCCCGGTGGGGAAAACTTCTATGAGACCATCAGTGATGTGAAACAAGGGGCCAACAGCTCTAGCACCACCACCATCTTCACCTTCAATGATGGGATGGAGATGTACGTCACTGGCCTGTAGCTGACTGACAAAAAGGGCCCAGAACCCACTGGTGCAGAGTCATGAAAGGGACCCTCCTGTTCACCGCTCAACAGGTTGCTGTATATAGATACAAGGCCCTCAATAGACAAACAACATGAGGATCCATTTTGTGATGACATCAGGTACAAACAGGGTCTTAATCCAGGTTCAGACTTATTTTAATTGGTCTGTACTTCAGAACCAGCCTAAGTCTAGTCCAGCCCAAAAATGGACCAAATATGTTTTAACAAAAAAAAGAAAAAAGAGATAAGAAAAGTGGAATATACATCTTCAAACTACTGTGTCACTGACCATACTCACCTGTTTGTGCATCATTTTCCATAATATCTTTATTTTTATATGAACACTGTACTCTTTGAAGAGTATGTGGTGTAACTCACAACCTTTAATATATATTAAAAAATAAATGTGCATGCATTGTGCAAACACACACCTGAAAATAAACAGTAGTAGCGAGGAAACTGGTTATATTAGCATTATGAGGCACACTGTTAGCTATTGTCATCCATACACACACTTAAACACACATATGCCTCATCTTGGGGGGACTTATGTAATATAGGCAGATGGATGTCACACAGATTTGCTCTCCCTAAGCAAACAGCTTAAACAGGTTCTCTGTGCGCACCGGCCGGTTGCCTGGCAGACAGCGTTGTGGTGCTTTGTTCAAAGATAGGCCTAGAATTTACAGGCCTGCCTAAACACAGAAGTAATTCAAAGCTATAATCCCCATTTGCCAATTTACCATCAATGTGCCCTAAACTTATTAGCAGTTATCAATAACAGCCAAGATAAAAAGTGACTTTTGATCAATAATGTAACCTTCACATTAATTATGAGATTAGTTAATAATCCACGGCACAGATTTGACAAACATCTGTAGCCAGAGGCATGATGACACACCCCAGCACCCCCGTGTACATATACACACATTCTTGGCAGAGTCATGCAGGTTAAAGTGATCAGGTCAGGGACATTGATGAGTGGGTTGTGCAAGAATTTCCCCAAAGTGATATGGGTGACAGATTTCACAATGCAAGACCTTTACTGTATTACTATAAATACATATAATATAAATATAATAAATGAAAGAAGAATATTTTCAAAAATAAGGAAGTGAAAGAGTTAGAGTGTCCAAAATAATACAGGATGCTTTATCCTGTGTAGTTAATATGCCATGTTCTTTGGGCGCTGTGAGCATCTGATTTTATGACCATTGTAATTTTGCACTTGACAGCTGCAGGACTGGTTGGCTTAATTGTGCATTAACATACTGTAAAGGGCGTTTCTGAGCACTGTTCTGATTTGCTCACAGGTCTCGAGTCAAAGCCAGAGCTCCCCATAGCTCACCAGACTAAAGTCTGGTAGTTGAAATAGCAACAGAAGGCTTGGACTCCAAGGAAAATAAAGAGCTGGGCATAAAAATTACCAGTGAGTGTCCTTTGGAAGGTTGCCCCTTGCCCTTTCCCCACCCTTGTCTCCAGCCTCTGCACTGAGTTCTCTTCCATTACAAACAATGTCTTTCCCATGTAGCTTTGGGGAACATTAAAAAAAGAAAGAAGAGTGGAAGAAAACAAAACATTAGAGGCTTAATAAATGGGCACAAAGATGGTGAAGGTGAAGAGGGATACAAACTACTCACAGGCTGAGAGATGAAGGCTGTATTAGAATGATCTCACTGTGAGACAATCATGCAGAGAAGAGAAGACAAGTTTAGAAAGGTTAGTAACATGAATTTATAAATGCTACTGTGTCAGATGGTATGTAAAAACAAATGCACTCTGTATTTTAATGCACTGTTTATTTTTTCTTACCTACTGACAATACCATTGGTTGAATAGCTCATGCCACTGCCATGGAAAACAATACGTTTATGTTGTTGGTGCAATTTTTTCCTGCTTGATCAAAAAAGTGCATGCTTTGATATGTGGAGATGAAACAAATATCGTGGTACTTTAATTGATCTCTTGTTTGTTAATCTTTTCTGTTGTACTTTTTTTCCATGTGATGCAAAGCAGCATTTAGTTTTTTTTTCCAAAGCAACAACTTGGAGGAGGAGGAGGAGGAGGAGGGGAGAGAAATAGAAAGATAGAGAGAAGCCAAAGGGAGTTTAAAGCAGAGAGTTGTTTATCCTCTGCTCTGGGGGAGCAAGAAAAAGCGATAGAGGTGAGGATGGAGAAGAAGAACAGCTTAGTATAAAGCTGGATGAGGATCACTGCAAATGGACACAGCCAAAGGACCCTCCTCCTTACGATATGTGTTTTTGCGTGCGTGCACACACACAGGCACACACCGGCAGGCACGCACACACACACATACACATATACTGCAGAATTGAGCCATGTGCATTTAGGGGATGAAGCACACTTTGCTTCCACTTGGTCAGCCCTTGCATATACTCCCTCCCCCAGCTGTGGTCATCCTCTAATAACCGACACAGACCTCTCTTTTCTCTGCTTCACCTCTCTCCCTCGCTGTGCAGGGGAGGGGCCTTTGATGTCCAGTTCTGAGGGACTCAGGGAGAGATATGAGGTTGGGGGGGGG
>NW_023339707.1:16274982-16284807 GCF_004916995.1 Morone saxatilis | reverse complement strand
GGTTGGGGGGGGGGGGGAGGAGGCTGTGGGTCAGGCCAACCCCAGTCTGATATCAACAATGCACCAACGGCTCAACTACTGCCTGATATGAGAAATGGCTAACAGCTGAGACACTTAACAAGCTCTGTTGAGGCTTCCCCTAGACAATGCTGGCTGGAAACCACTATCACACTTAATCCTTTTTCTCTGGCTGTCACTTTATGTGTCACATTTTCTTTATCCTGAGAGAAAGCACTGATCTGATATATTTTGCTGAACACTGTTATTCACTGATCAAGACAGATGTTCATTGCACAAACAAATACAGTATGATGATGTAAATGTGTAAAATACTCTGTTGCTGTTCTGATGTTGTTCCAATGTAACATACAGTATACAGTATATTTGTTGAAAAAAAAAGATGGTTATCACAGACACATTGTACTTTGTGGATGCAAAATGTTTCATGCTTTCCATGCAGATACAGATGCTGTTTGTTAATTGTCTACAGATATAATTATGGGCCAATACTGCTGTGACAGCTGTAGCCAATGTTGTATGTTCTTAAAGCACAGGGTTTAGTTTAAAAAATAATAAATATAATAAAATACAGTGTGACAGTGCAGATATGCAAAAGATTGTAATGTTTTATATTAACCTTCATAAAATATTAAAGTGAGTTTTTACTTTTCTAATAAAGTGGCACATTATAACGTGTTTGTCTCTTGCCTGTAGTTTTATTGCATTGCACAAGGTATTAAACCAGGCAGCAACTAGATGTCAGTTGTTACGGCTCTGTAGCACCCACACAGTAATAAGTGTAGCTTGCAATAACTGCAGCTTGCAATAAAATGTGTTTCTGTAAAGTTAAGCGATAAACCAGAAATGAAGAATGCTTTTGCAGACATTTTAGAATAGGTTAGAGAAAGAGGTGCCTCCAACAACTGAAATTTAAAAACAAATGGCATTATATATTTCAATAATAATTGTTGTTTGACCATGTTTATGAACTGCACATCTCCACAAAGGCACTCACAGTTCTGTTTGGAGACATCTGGTGAAAAAAGATAAAAACTTTAGTAGTAAATCTAACATTTTACAGGATTACTAAATACATCTGTGTATTTTTAATACATTTAGTGGACAAATGATGAAACAATCTGGCCAGACATATTTATTTCATCGATTATAACCCTGTTGTAAAGTACGGTAAAAACATAATGCCCTAAATCCCATTTTGATAAGCAGAAAACATAAATGCGCAGTATTGCTGCTGAGGCCTACAGGCTGTTTTTTCCTGTGCTCTCCCTCTTGCCGGCTTCTTCGTCGTCGAGACAGACACCGGCCGGTAAACTGTAGACACGCCCCCTTCCCCTATTCCACCCACAGCACTTGGATTAGAAAAAAAAGTGATTGACGCAGCGAAACCAGCCAATCAGAAGCCGCCTCGCCGTGGACGCGTGCCAGAATGGAATGTTTATGTGCGCAGCGGACCAATGGGAGTGAAGTTGAGGGGGCGTGGCATTCTTTTGGAGGAAAGAGGCAAAACAATCTTTTATCCTCCTGACCGGGCGGCTTTTTGGATATCCTGGGTAGTGGTGGTGGCGGCGTTGGTGGAAAACTTTACATGTAGACTAGAATAGAAGTTTAAAAGACACAGATAACACCTATCAACTCGCGACAATCTTGATAAATGTATCTAACGCCAGCAGTTTGCACTAAAATCTATAGAAAGCTGGTTTTCTTTCTTTAGTCTCCATCTGAATATGGATTCCAGATATATTTTGGAGAAGTCGCCGGTTGGGGCAAGGGTAGGTGGTGCAGATTTTAACTGCCGGGCAGGCCGCTCCGTGCTCCGCGACACTCGGGTCCCCACGGTGGAGAGAAACGGTCCCACGCCGGCGTACACAACAAACGGGTCGGTCCTCTACAAATTTGTAATGGACGGCGGCTCGGCGGCGGAGGTTAAAGGCGAGCAAAGCTATTCAAAAGGGAACGGACTTTCTCCGGCTGGTCGAATATCTCACGACATGGAAAAAGTAAGTGTAAAAAACAAAAAAACGCACGACTCCCATTAAGCCGGCGAAGTCCGACTTGCACACGCAAGTTGCGACACACAATATGAAGCATGTAACGTTAACCTGTCATTACGCTGTATAATGATGCGTTTGACAGCTCTCACGCGTCGTTATTACGTTTTTACGGTTGTAAGTAAGCGGCCGTGGAGCTCACTCTTGACTCCAACTACTGTGCATTGTGTGTTGAGTACCACAGTTATAACTATTAGCCCCACTTTTGTAAAGTGTTCCCGCAACTGCTGTCAGCGCTTGTTCGCAAGTTATTACTTACGTCAAAAAACCGCTTTTAAATGGCGGATCATTTTATGTGCAAAGTTTACAGAAAAAGGGGGGCAGGGACTTCAAACTACTAGCCATACCCCCCTCCCCCATACATGTAGGGTGGAGTTACAGTGAGGGCTTCCTGGCTGCACAGCACGGCCCGGCTCCTCAGCTCATATAGTGACTGTACAGATATATTTTTCTCAAGTGCAGTAGTTTTTTGTTTGTTTGTTTGTTTGTTTGCAATTTGTTTTTACTTGCATTGCATGTTTTTTGCATTGCCTTTTCAGCATCTTGTGGCCCGTGTGCGTTTCTCTTTGCAGGGTCAGTAATTTAATCATGTCATATAGCTACTAATTGACCGTGCCACATCAAATATGCATAGATGGCAAATTGCCACACCTACTTTTGAGATGGATCAGATAGCATGTTATTCAAATAACTTCACTTGCTGTGTCTGTTTATTTTAACACCACACTGTGATAAAGGCAGTTAAAAATGAACCAAGGCTTCATTGTAGGTTGAATATTTGAATGAATATTATTCTTGTTATATTTGACAGTAATTACAAATCTTTAGCTTTAGTACTCTTGGTCAGATAAAACAAGCAAACTGAAGAAATCACAGCACTCTTAAGAAAGTCTGAATTTTATTTTTTCACAATGCATTACTTAGTTTTACCTATACAGAGTCTTTTCCAAACCTTGTGTAAAAAGGCAGCTGAAACAGAAAACAGGTATCTTGAGCTGGGATCGCCTTCATTCTGGTTGGTTCCTGAAGGTTTATGTGCAGTGCCTCAACAACAATAACCTCTGGGATATTTAAGGGAGAGGAAGTTTTAAAAGAAATATTTAGGAAGTGACTTTCTTTTTCTGGTATGGTTTGTCGAAAAACAAACACTGTCATGTGAATGAATTTACTTTCAGGGTTTTTGTGACCAATGAGTCAAATTGGAAATCTATGGTTTAAAAAAAAAAACCCAAGAAAGTCATGCAGAGTCATGTAAATTTACTAGTGAAGGCAAATGGTTAACCTCTTTCTGTCGCATATCACATGATGCTTCTGATGTAGCCATGCTTATAATTGGCTTTAAAATGATTGACTTTAATTTACTACTGCTTCATTTTTCTAGACTGGCCTGGGGGACCAAAAAGACACCGGTGCCACTGGGATCCTGAAGAGGGCCAGTCCTACTCACTGCCCAGGCATAAACGGGCAGTTGCCAGGCGGCTTCATGCACTTGGACATCAGGAACCCAGGGAAACAGGCAGAGCTGGCCAATAACTTCAGGGCAGCGCAAGGGCGGAACGTACCGACAGAGGGACAACCCCTCCCTTCCTCCCACATCCCTGTCCCCAGAAACAGGTACAGAGACGCTGGTGACATTTAAAGCCATAAACTCATTTCTTATCTGCAAATATGTCATCTTGTTGCATGGGACAAGATACTTCAAAGCAATACAGTCATTTTTTGTTGTGATTAAAATTTGGCGTCTAGACATGAACTTTGGGCAGATGTATAATCAACCTGATTAGGATACACACACGCAGTTAACTATCAGACCTATTTTTGCTCTCTTGTTTCTTTTTAGCCTAGTTCAGGAGCTGATTTGACACCGAATATGTGGTGATAAAAATCATCATCAATTTTCATACTCAACTCCAAACCTGTGTTCCTCAACAGTAGTCTTAACAAGAAGTGGAATTCACTCTCTGGCTACAACTATACAGTGGTTTGGGCATGAATGGTGTGGGGGCGTACTGGTCAACTGACCACATGTTTGGTGTTCCATCCAGAATAGTTTCGAAATATGCCCTGAGAGAGAGCCAGAGCTGGAGATGAGGGCCAGGATTGCCCAATCACTTGACAGATGGAAAAGAGCGCAAAAGAATGAGATAGTTACAGTTTGTTAGTGTTGTTTACTGAAAAATAAGTTGGGGAGAGTTTCGCAGTAATCAGGCGTCTCAACGTCTTGCTTGACTGTCTCTGAGTCCAGTTTTAACCCCATTTGACGAGGCAGGCTAGTGGATGTGTCAGTGTGATGTGATCACAGTGTCTCAGACAGGAAGATGAGCTTTGTTGTGTGCAAGTGTGTTTTGTTTGATGTTACATGTGCAGTTCAGGGAGTTTTTGCTACCATCGATTGACATCAAACACAGGCACATGCACATTTGTGTTCAGGACATTTTTTGATAGTCCTTAGCCAAACGTACGTGCACACGACTGTTTCACACAGAAGAAGCAGAAAATGCATCCAGGGACAAGCCTAGCGCACTGATAAGTGATTATGTAACAGTAAAGAGGACTGGGAGAGGCTGTAGGAGGTGCTTAAACACTTGTTCCTTCATTTTACACAGCTATTGGTTACTGTCTGTGTCAAGGCGCTGCCTGTCTGTCAGACAGCACTTTTGCATTAACAGTACAGTCTAAAAACTGAGCCGACTGAGCTTATCATTAAATCTGCATAGAAACATAATTACTTTTTTCTGAGTCTCTGTACCAACATATTTGGAAATGTTAGGATATTAGAATTTAATTTGTATATTCAGGGAAGTTTTACTGAGAGGAAGGCTCTCTTTTTCAGGAGCACTCTGATCACATTGACACAGTTTCACATTCACATCTGGAAGCTGCTGGTAATGATGAAAGAGGGACAATGCTGCCTTTCACTACATTTCACACAAATGTATCCTGCCCGTCTGGGGAATTGAACAGACAACCATTGGGTCACAAGCTTGTTTCTCTAACATTTAGGCCAACACTGCCCCATAGATAGATTATAAACTGATTATTGTCCGAGAGCAAGCAGGTTTCAACTGCTAAGAGTGTCCTGGATAGTAGGCGTTGTGTGTACGGGTTTAAACTGCACACTTGCTTCTTTGCTTCCTTCTCTCATCATCACGTGAACTTCACATGCCACTGGTCATGTATGGTGTGAGGGATTGTCTCTGGGGAGCATGCAAGACTGAACATGCTTTTAAACCAGAGTAATGTTGTGCCTACTTCTTTGTGAGTGCACGCTGAAGTGTTTTTGTGCACTACAGACAACAAAACCGCCGTACTCACCTCCCGATCCAGGTCTTAACCTGATTTTAAACATCTCTTTTCCACAGCATATTGATGGCTATCTCAGCACACTGTGACCACAATAACAAACTCAGAGTTGACACTACACAGCCTCTGAAAGAGGTTGCATAACATTATATAACTGTATGGTCATATTAGCCAGGGCTCTTTGTTGTTCCATTGACCTTTCAGATTAACTCCTTGTCTTTAAATTGGCCTTTGTTTTGCAGTTGATGACGAGAGGCTCTCCTCTTCTCTCTCAACATGAAACAAGCAGCTTTCATAGCTATTATTAACATTTTGGTTTAAACAATTTTAGCATTCAGTCTATTTCATCTTAAATTGCATTTTATCGTGCCAGCTCTGTCTGCTGTCTTCTGCATGTTGTATTCATCACAAATTTATAAGAGCTGTTTTAAAAATGCACTGTAGTTGCCATGTAAACAGTAATTTGGTGTAAGCAACAAGTTCACCAAGTGACATAGTTGTTATACACTCACTCACACACTCGGACTGCAGTGCAGTGGCAGCTATTTTTCTACCAAATAATGGTTACAGTGGCGGGCTTGTGCTTGACATCTCAGTATGTGTGTGCACATCTGTGTATGTGGGTGTGACCAGTTGTGCATTTGTCGCACTCTGTGCCCTGCTTTGGATAATGTCAACAAAACCATTTATTTTCATTTGCTTTCCACCAGTTTTGGTAATGCTGCCATTGTGCTACAGAATTAAATATGTTTGAATAGACACCTCCGTGTGTTTTACATTAACCACTGTATCAGTTGTGTATTGTTTCTCATGTACGACGTAGTGCTGCTTTCACACCTTGTTTTGTCAGTTTGCAAATGCTGCAAAGTAGGTCAAAGCCCTTTAGACAAGCCTGGGCAAAGATCTTGCAGGAAGAAAGAGGAGAAACCAATACATTTACTGGCTCATACGTGTGCATATTCATCTAAATACATTCAAACCTACGTTATTTATTTGAACACTCCCACTCGTCTTGTCAACCCTGCCTCTATGTATGCGTGTCTCTCTATTTTCCTTGTTCTGTCTCTGATTAAGTCACTCACATGCTAAAGCAGAGCTCGTTCTACTCGTCAATACTCATCAGTGTGGGATCCAGTGCACTGATAACGGAACAAAGACCGGTTTGAATGAACGACAAAAAGAGGCCTGTCGAAATGAGGAGGGGAGGGGGCATTTTGTTTGGATGTGAAAAGCTTTTTTTTCTTATCTGTCCTTGGTCAGGTACACTGTCACCACAGCAGGGTAACATGAATAGAAAACACTGAGCCCGCATAAACAAGACACCAGAGCAACCAACGGGTCGGTGGTAGAGGAAAAAAGACGGGTCTGTTTTAAACATAATTACCATCCAGTTTTTGACTCGGCCTGCTAAGAGTCACCAGGAGGGTTTGGGCTTGGCAGACAGACAGGCTGGAGCAGAGTCCACCACCTCTCCATCCCCCTCTGACCACCCCACTACCAATCCTCTTTTCCCTAAGGAGACATTACAGCCTCTTGTTGAAGGTCAGAGTCAGAGAAACAGCTACCCGCCCCCACTCTAGTCTGGGATGACTAACCCACATCCAGACTGCTGACATGGCAAGTGGAGCAGCCCGTTTTTCTCAGGTGGTTGTTTTTTTTTATTTTTCCTAAACCAGCGTGTCAGTATTATCATTAGTTGCAAAATTCCCTCTGAATCTGATGCAACATTTTTCCTTTTTCTACCTTCCACACGGTAAGAGGTTAAAGCACTGACACAGGCAGGGGTGAAAGGTCTTCCTTAATGGATGACTGTGTCCTGACTTAGAGGTGTATGGAGGAGTGAGGATCTAATATCAAAGGAAAACATTTTTATTTAATCTGTGTTTTCAGGGTGCAGCTCTGCGGCTGGCTCTGAATCATTCATTCCTTAACACTAACGAGGGCCTCTGGAAGATGCTCCAGTTAATGGGTGAAATGTGTGCTGCGTGTGTGTATATATGTACGTGTACAATGCCTTAATGAGACATTAATCATCTGCTGTTATGCTGTGAAGAAGAGAGGGACAATTAGTTTCATAAGTGAGGAGAGCAGGAAGCATGAAATAACGTTTTCTGCAACAGACAACATTGTAAAAGTAATGTTAAGTCAATTAAGTTAGAAGTGGCTCCAAAACATTATGTGTCAATTATACATTACATTAGAACTTTTGACATACTTTTTCTTCTCTAAACGTGTATATTTTAGTTGTATACTGTACATCTGTGAGAGAAAGAAACACTTATTAAGAGGGAAGGAAACTCTTGTTGCGAAGCTCTGGCACCGCTGCAGTAAAATGCTTTATCGCTTGCTCACCCACACTAATAGACACTTACATAAGGCCTCCTGTTCTGCCTCAGTAGCATTTAGAGATGCCACAGTCAACTGTCTTTCCTCAGTCTTCAGTCAATCTGTCCTTCTGTCCCACTCCTCATACCAACCAGCAGCTGCTCTGTGGCTTTCCCCTCTGTCCACCAGCCTCTCCCACTTTTCTCATCTTTCATCATATCCCTCCCACAACGTTTCTTGATCTTTCATGCAACTATTATCACTCCCTTGATGCCCTTGCCACTCTATCTTTGAGTCACTGACATGCTCATAAAAGTGCCTAAAAAGTTAATAACAGTGAAGTCAGAGTTTACTTTGCTGGTGTTGTTTATAAGCTGTCTCACTCATGATGTTGAAGCTCCAAAAGTTACACTGTATATATACAGTATAAGTCAGGATTGCTCCATTGTTACAAGGTTTAGGCCTGAGATGTTGCAACTGGTTCTGCTTTGTAAAATGCCCCTGCCACGCTTTTTATGTGTTTTATCTGTTCCCTACATGCTTTTTTCTGTTTCTCTTGGCCTTTTGCCCTTTGCCCCCTTTTCTGACGAATGACGGCCTAAATCCTACTCAGATCCAGAGGAGACGAAGCACTCTGAAGTTTCTCTCTGCCAGGAAAGATTATTCCACACTCCTATCGCAAACAATGTCAGTTCTAATCTGTCTCATATCTTTCTCTCTCTTTTTCTCCTTAAACACTTTGAAACACATCTTCTGTATGTGATATTGTTTAATTTTCACTACTTTTCAGTGACTGTATCCATTCATAAGGTAGAAACGTGATAGCATACTCATCACAGGAATGTTCACAATGTTTCTATTGGCACTGAAATCGCAGATCCACAGACATTATTCTCACAAGCCCGGGGTTGATTTTGGTTACAAATGTCACTTTAAAGCCAGTTCAAAGCTTCATTCTTCTTAAAAAACACAAACTGATTAGATTATATAATTATACATTCAAATCATAGATCATAACTGTAAAAATAATCTTGACCGTTATACAACTTCTCACTGTAGCAGAATAATCGGCAGAACACAATAGGAAAATTTTCTGAATGTACCGTGTAATGCTTCAGTGAATATGCAAATGGATTCCAAGACCAGATCCTTGGTGGCCAATAGTACGCCTTTTAAAATCTGAAGTAACTGTCTTCTAAATGTTCTGAAAGCCTTAGTTTCATGGGTTTTGCTTTCTCCTGCACTCAATCACATTACTTATAAATATCCTCACATACAAACACACACACACACACACACAGTGTATTGCGCAACTCTACCATAAGTCATCCCAGTCTGCTGATGACAGGCAGTGAAATTCAGTCCAGACTGCAAACGGAGAGAAGTCTGAGAAATGCCTAACACTTGTACTGTACTGTGCAGACCTGAACAGCCTACATCTGCTTTAATGTGTTTGCTTTTTAATTAGTGCTCAGCATGTAGCAGAATATGCTCTCTCTTCTTTTTCTGTGCTGGGAAATCTATTTTAGTTTTCCTTCTGTCAGGAAATATCTAAAATACTTTCCTCATTCAGGCTGCCATTTCCAGTAAATATTTAGCCATTGTTTGTCATTTTCAAATAGGACAACAATCTGAGTTCCCCTCTCTTTTTCACCATATCATCAGGGCTATGTCAATTTCACTATGGCAGTATGTGGGAGAAGGGAAATACAGTGCAGCCTGTGGTTTTTGACTGCATCCTGAGGAATGTCAGATGTCCGTGATCTCACTTGTAATTAAAGGATTATCGACAGCCCTGTCTTTTAGTTAAGTTGTGGAAGAGAGCTGTACTGAACTTCTGGCATTCCAATTGATTTTGTGTTGACACAGTTAAGTAATGTGAGCATTGACCTTTCAAAATGCCTGGGCCTGCGAGCGATTGGGTAAATCAAAGTGTGAATAAAGAGCTCAGAGAACTGCATAGATCGAATGGCTACTGTACAGTTAGCAACTTCATTCAAATACTTTTCAGAGATTCAGCTCGAATAAACAATTTAAGCCAGCATGCCACACCCTGGCTGCTAGAACCAGTGGGCCCAGTTCCTCATAAGCTCCTAGAAACCCCCTATTCTCTGTGTGTGTGTGTGTG
>NW_023339707.1:16274677-16274882 GCF_004916995.1 Morone saxatilis | reverse complement strand
TGTGTGTGTGTGTGTGTAGACATACACGTCCTTAACAATGGAGCTGTGTGGGCTGGTATAATGACTTATCCTCGTGCCCTTAAATGAATGGTGCTGGAGGAGAAGACAATCGATCAAGCGGCTCTACAAGTGAACAAATTCTTGTTTTCCTTTTTTTAAACCTATTTTCGCTTTTCCTCCTCTCACACATACAGTACACACACAC
>NW_023339707.1:16265692-16274634 GCF_004916995.1 Morone saxatilis | reverse complement strand
GTACCCATAGTGAGGTAGTCAGGTTTCATTTAACACAGGTCTGCTAATAACGCTGTTCTCCTGTCACCTCCTGGAGATTGCATCATTCATCAAACTATGCCCTGCTGAGTCAGCCAGCAGTATTTACACATATGTCCACTATATCTGTATACACAAAGTCACACAAACCCACAGTTTGCGTACTTTAGGTGACTCCTTATGTGCTTGGCTATATCTGATCTTCACTCTTCTCTCTTTGTGGAGTAACAGAGAGAGAGAGGAGGGGGAATGAGGTTGACAGCTTCTTGCTTTATGTGCGCAATGTTTGTTTTTCACCCATTAGCTTGGGATCTGTGGTCTCCTCCCCGTAGCTATAAACTTGTTTATAAAGATAAAGATAGATTTTGCACATAACTTCTCTCTTTTGGTTAGCTAAACCTCACAAATCCTGTTGTTTTGTATCTATGCGGGGTATCCACAGGTACTTAAAAAGACTAAGGACACTCAAGTCAAGTCATATATTATTCATATGGCTCAAAATTGCCTCAGCGGGCTTTACAATCTGTACAACACTAACCCTCTGTCATTGGACCCTTGATTCGAGTAAAGAAAAACTCCTCAACCTACCTACCTACCTACATACCCCTTTAACAGGGAAAAAACGGAAGAGCCACAGAGGAGGGATATCTCTCACAGGACAGACAAACAGATAGCGTACAGAATATACAAACAAAATCACATTATATACTGGACAATAGTCTGATGAATTTATACGTGAAAATTATAAAATATATGTGAAGAATGTGGACCCAGTAGGACTTTGGAACAAATTCAGGTATCGCTGAGTGGGATCTGAGCCATACGACATCTGACTCAGATCCGTGTTCTGTACAAATTTTTATATGATTGACAAAAATATATGTTGAGAGAGACAGAAGAGTTAAAATTCAAATACCTAATCTAAAAACCCAATTGTGTTTTAGGCAGAAACTCTTTAATCAGGAGCAGACACACACCTCTGGACTCCTTTGACTGCTGCCAAAATAATGTGGAGATTTCCGGCCTGGGGGGAGGTAAAACGTATCCCTGCTTAATCTTAGTGGTGGTGGCTTCCAGCACCAACATGCCACTGCACAAAGCATTGAGTGTATGAGACTGTCCAGTCAGACGTGGAAGCAGAGCCCCGATCACTGCCCACATAATCCCAGAAACTCTCATAGCTGTTCCAGAGCAGGGGAATACTGAGAGATTTTAACGTTTAATGTAATCGGCACTAAAGATGTAAAATGTGCACATTTTTGTCCTTGTTTGGTTGATATACAATAGACATTGCTGTAGCCGCTTCGAGCTTGACGTACTTCATGAGGTCTTTCTTGTTGCTGATCTTTGTCTAACAGCATTTGCTTTTCCTCGCTCCTGTCCGATCTGCCCCGATCCGGTTTGGAACAAGAATCAACACCATGGTCACAGCATATATCCTAGCTTGTGTTTACACTGTGTTTTGTTCACCATAATTACACCATGAGGAAATGATGGAAGTGCAGGGGCAGGAGAAACACAGACAAAGAGAGAGAGAGAGAGAAAGGGAAGGGAAGGGCATAGGATAATACCAGTAAATTAAAACATTTTGACATCTTGTCATCTCCTTCAAAGTATTACCACTGGTGCAGCATTAAAGATATCAGAGCTTGCTGCCCTGCTTTCAGAAGAAGTTCATTATACAAAGCTCACACCACTGTCTTTATATCAATTCATCACTTTCTGCTCGCTCGCTGTTAAGCATGTGACATCCACAGGAAGGCATGAAGAAATCCCCCATAAACATGTTGACCTAAAGATTTGATCGTTACATCAAGGTTGTCACGATACCAGAATGTGAAGCTTCCATAAAATACTAGTTTAAAAAAGCAATACTTGATACCTCCTTCTATGCCATGGCAAAAAGAAAAGAATTCCAGGCACACAAAATAGGAATATTTTTACATTTTTTAAAAATTAACATAGTGCTGGTACAGAAAAGTCACTGAAAACATAAGGACCAGTTGATTTTCTTCCCCATTGTTTCATCTGTGCAGCTCTGGGTTAAAAATATTTTTGTAGATCTGTTTTTTATAGCTTGGTGTTTTCCATACTATCAAATTATTGTATATATATATAAAATATTTCAAGTATCAATGCTTTTAACAAGCTTATGACATCCATTTCTTTTCGTATTTAAAAAAGAAAGAAGTAATCATTAAAAGGCCCTTTAACACATGGGATGCATTGTACAATTGCAAGACATGTAAACAAGATGTTTGTAGTAGTAACTGGGCTATAACTAAGTGACAACAATATTGTTCTTTAAAACTGTCCGATTAAGACAGAGAAAAAGGGGAAGTGAAATGAGGAAAAGTAAGGGCATCTCTTTACTTAATATAGGGGGACTAAGGAGTGTTATTCATTTTATTGGCATGCTGTGCAGCTGTTTCTGTCTCTGGTTTCACTTCAGCTCTCCGTAATGGGGGTGCTCACTTACATTTGACTAGATTTACTAGAGAATGTAGATGCTCCAAAGGGGACTTGAGCTGCCAAGTACGTGCATGTCTCCATGTCTCGTTTGTGTGTGTGTGTGTGTGTGTGAACAAATGAGGTGTAGGACTATGTTGGTATTTCTGAAGCTGAATCTGTTATAAGCCTCTGAAGCCTCACTAGCTTAACACGAGGGTCCTGTCCACTCTCCAAACAGTATTACCCAGCCTTTAAACTACTGTAGCTGCACTAATAAGCTACTTTCTATCTGCCGATGTTTTTAGATTAATAAAGACAAATGATGTGTAACAAGTGAGGTTGCTTCATTATCTTTATATAATATTCCTAAATCAGCAATTTATGATTTTGCAATAGTCAGTTTTCTGTATCTGAGTGTGTATTTGGTTGTGTATGTCTGACCATGAAGAGGCTTGGCTGTAGAGAGGCCTGACTGTTTGACAGAAAAACACTTCAGTCTCACAAGGCATGACTTTCCCCGGGCCAGGGCTGCTAGCTGTGTCTGGCAAGCTCTCCCATCTGTCTGTTTGTCTGTTCAGGAGCCCTAATCTGACCATTGCCCGCGTTTGGACTTGTTAGAAAATGCACAATTCTCACGGGGAGACCCGCCAGTTGCATCCAACTTAGCGGTTATTCTCGTTCTGTTTTGTGAAACCCAGCCATCGTATTTCAACATGTTTGTGAATGCTTAAAAAAACTAGAAGTCTGGCCCAGGGTCATGGATTAATATCCTCTCAGATGTCTCATGGAGGAGGAGCTCTCTATCTCTCCACAGCTGTCTGTAGGTAGACGCTCGGTTTTATCATCTTCATCTCTACTGTTTCCATGATGTGCTCTAATCGCCTCCATTCGTCTTATTAACTGTCCCATTGCGGGCATTGCAGGGTGATAGAGGGGCCAGCGGATCCACTGGGAGACTAACATTTTTTTTTATAAAGATGAGGTTTATGGCTTTTTTTGTTTTGTTTTTGTTTTGCTATATTAGTCAGTATCCAGTATAGTCTGACGCAGCCAGTGGGGGGCAGAGGATGTTGTGATACACTAAGGCTATTCAGGCACTCCAGGATTGTGGCCACATTGCGAAATTAGAGGCGCATTCACAACAGACATGAAAATGTTAAATACAAGAATAGACCCAGCTATCAAACCCTCTATCAAATTGACTAACATGTTTTCTAATACTCAGGTACTCCACAACAACTATGTGCATGTAAGTTATTAATATATTCTCATCCTTTAAATGGTTGTGATATTTGTAAGCAAGTAAAACTGTTTTTTACCCACTGTCATTTGAGAAATATATCAAATTACAATTTTGGTAATTATGTGTAATATATGTATGGTCCTGACAATTACATTTTGGGCCTGTAAAAATATATTTTGTTTTATTTTGTGATATTCAGCACGTACATAAAAGCAACCAGCTTTAATTTGGCAGGAATCAGTCGACTGGAAAAGCTGTGTCAAAGTGTGAGCTTTCTGCTTTGAATTGCCTCCTTACATTAGACTCAAGACACAGATTTATTCTTACTGCACAATAAACTTGCAGGATTTGGACTAATAGGCACACACCGTTTAGTACACTCATTTTCAAGTGCCTGATTCAAATTCCTTTTTTTATGTAGTTTTTATTTGAGTGCATTACTTCAACAACCTGGTCATGGGTTGATTAGAACTGTAGCAGAAAGTGGACAAATGACCTCACCACAGCCATCAAATGCATGACTGTTGATAATACAAGTTATCATGACCAGTATTTCTACAGCAGTGTCAGCTGTGCATTGAAAGTGATATTTACATCCACATGACTCACAATGTCAACAGTCATAAACATTCATAGAGTTCATACATCCGTTTATATTAGGGCATATATATTATTTATGATCTTGTTTTAAAAGTGTTTTTAATGAGCCATTTAGACTAAAGTGGCATGTTTGAAATTGCCTGATATAAACTAAAGGTTGCGCACCGGATTTAAATTGTAGATGTTGTGTGTACATGATAAGTACGTCAGACCTTTGAGACACTAAGGTGCTAGATTGACAGATCAGTTTTTGTTCATAGCTTGTGATAACGCAGCTAAGGCATCGGATGCTTATGTTGAAGTGATAGTTTAATAGTGTGAAAATAAAACAATTTATGTGCTTGTACTCTTTTTACCCTATTTGTCATTATTATTCTCCACATTTCTGTGTGGAGGCAGAGGCAGAGGCAGATGAGACTGACATGCAGGCTACGAGAGTTTAAAAGGTGAAACCGAGGGCCTATTTGTTGGATTTGTTGTTGTTTTTCTTCAGATGTTCATCGTCACTTTATTTATGCAGAGTTTACCACAGCAGAACATAGGCGCTAGAGGCACTGAAGAACACTTGCTACTCTCTCTCTTACCAGTTTACAAAAAAAAACATAAGTACTAGCTGTCATGAATATTTAGATTTGCTTTTGGCACTGCAAATCTGGGTGGGAGGAGTCTGAGAAGATTTAGCTCATCCACATCCACATGCTTCATCACACTCCTTCAAAGTCTGCAGTCATTCTTCCACTAACTGCTCTTTTTCCATTTTAAGTACTTTCTTCTTCTGAGCTCCCTCACTTTCTCTTTCTAGAAAAAGATACTGATCAGTTTATTTTACTGGCTAGAGTCTTTGTCTGATGCTGCCCTGCAGATATTTGGCTTCATGGGAGTAAGCAGAGAAGAGTGGCTTTGGAACAGCATTGGTTTGCTTTCGCAAAACACAGGAAACCAGGCAAAGGCCTGCTCTGGCTTGTGATGGCAGAAGGGCAAATCTCAAGAGCAGGCGAGAGAGGGAGTGGGAAGTGAAGAATGAGGAACAAAATAAGAGCATGATTGCTGCAGAAAGAGAACTGACCAGTCTGTTCAGGGCTCTCCGCCATTTTTAGCTGTGTTCCAAGTTTCAAGACATGTTTCTTTCTGTTTACTTTGGTTCTGATCTGTCTTTTCCTGCCCGTTTTACTTCTGAGTTTTATGCGACAGTCTGTGTTGTGACGACAAAACTTCAGTTTAGCCCAGAGTGGTTTGGATTATTTATATATATGAAAATATGATTTGAACGGATGTCAGACAAGAATAAAAGTAATTTTCAGGAAGAATGTTAAAAAACAAAAACAAAAAAAAAAACAACCACCACTCGGCTGACTTCTCTGGCTCGCTACATCAACCCATGACTCAAATAAAAAATGACAAGCGTTTTGATAAGGAAGCAGTGTTTTCAAGCAGAAGGGCCTATCTTGTTTGTCTCTCTCAGTAGAAGAAGAGGGTGGGGGGGAATCTAAGGCCACTACTCAGGAGAGACTGCATTCCCCTAGCAACAACACTGTTATTGGAGGGGACTGACAGAAGTTGCAAGGGAAGTTGCTATAGCTACGAGTTAATCTTGTTGTGTAGCCTGAAATGACAGCAGAGTAATAAAGTAAGGTACCGCTAGTTGTTAGCCAGTTCGCCCAAAGACATGAACATTAGAGGTGTTGTGTATTAGCATGTTGTCAAACTAGGCAGTGAATGCGCCATCATTTTCTCTGACGTATTGTCACCCGTTTTTAATAATATTAGTGCAACCAATATTTTAAGGATTGAATGTATTAGGGTAAAAGTAGAGAAAGGTGGAGTCAGGCCTAATCTAACAGATGCAACTTATCAAAGACTTGTTGAAGGGTTCTGTGGGGTAAAGCCAGAAGAAGTCTGTGTGCTATCTATTATCCGGATTACACCTTCAAACATCCTATGTTCAAGCTGTGCTCACCAGCACTGGACTGACTTGTGTCGGGCTCACATTGCAAACGTAATGACCCACAAAATCCCCACATCTAGCTGTTTCCACAAGATGTGGGCCTGGCATGCAAGTTAGGTAGTGCGTCATGATCTGCTCCATCGTCAGCCAGTTAATTGCTTTTGCTGTGTCAACATTTTCTCTCAGAGGAACGTGCATTACTAGCATGACTCTTGATCTTGAGGGGGGGGGAGTGTCCATGCAGGTTGCCGCACATGGAACAACCCCCTTTTTGTCTGACGTCTAACATGCAAGTTTGCCGTTGAAGTGCAATACAGTATGTTTATATCATCCTGTCTATGTAGTTTATGACATAGTGTGCAGACGTGGGGAGTCAAACACCACAGAGAAAATCATGCCTTTTGCTCTGTGTCTATCTTCTATTATTTTGCCAGAACAAAGCTATCTATTGTTTGCGCTTGGCCCTAAGGCTACAGATTGCATTCGAGGATCAAGAGACAGACAGAGAGGGCTTTTTGTGCCGGGACTGAATAGCCATTAGATTCACAGCCCACATTAAAGAGACATGGCTCCTGTCTAACAGCCTCTCCCTCTCCTGGGGGTTCAGAGCCTCGGGACTTACGTAAGGGGAACATGTGTATAGACTGCACCTTAATGAGTAAATTACGACGAGGCTTACCACATTACACATACACATACTATATTGACTAAATATCAATATACGTTATTTGTATTTACAATATGTGCCATGTTGTACAAAGATATTAAGTGCACGGGATTGTGCTGGGTTGAGGGTAGACTGTTTACTGCCAATCACGACCATCTGCCGGCAGAGCGAGCGACGAAGTGAGATAGAGAGAGAGGGACATTACGTAATACAGTGGAGTCGAAGCAGAATGATGGGGGACAGAGAGACTGCGTGATGGAGAGCGGTGGGTGTTCTATTTATAGTGGGTATGGACGGGGCAGCTGTCGGGGCTGCACAGCGGGCAGATGATCATCAACACAAGCCTGGTCAGTTGTAATGGCCTCAGTTGTCACTACATTACCTCATTGTACAGGATATACCAGTCAGACTAAATTCCCTGTGTTGCGCTGTTTTTACTTTATATGTATGCAGTGATGAGTCACATTTTCAAAAGCCTTCGTCTACATCTTTATCTATGTTTTTTAACGCTTTAGGATAATGCATACTGGCTCTTCTACACAAACTGCGCCATCCAAATTCCCTTTAGAGCCAGCATCAAGATCTCTTAAGCCATAAACAGGCTGAAAAGAAGGAGGAGAGAGATATCAGGTCATGTGACAGAAAAATGGTGAACAATGCTTGGTGGTTTTGTGGTTCCCGTCACTTTCTCTGTCATCCTCCCTCACATTCTCTCCCTCTGCGTGAGGATGAGCGATACGAACACATGTTTTAGAGATGAATAAATGAAAAGCTCTGCCTAAGGAAAAGTTTATCTCATGACTGGAAACATTATTCCTATTTTTGGTGCACTTTATCTCCACTGCTGTGTGCATTTGCATTTGTTTGTGTTCGAGAGAGATAAAAAGAGAAAAAGACAAGAGACAAAAAGCAATATGAAAACAGGATCAGTGTGTGGTGAATGTTTGTCCTATCACAACTTGAACACTGTGGTGGTCGAAAGTTGGACTTGTTTTCAAGTGTCTGTTTGACAGTGTTTTTCGACTTGTTGACCGCGAAGGTCGTACACCAGTCTCAGTGCCAATCTGAGACATATGCAGCTGCTTTGGATATGGAGAAGCCGGCACACATGCATACAGTACATACAGAGACACACAAATACTCCCCCGTTGCTTCTTTTGGGGATCATGTTGATCACATGATCACACTGGATGGATGAATGCTATTTAAAGCGACCACCCTGGCTGAGAGGGAGATCAGAGAGTATTGTTGGCAGCACAACCCCAGTGAAAAGTAGACCCACCATACTGAACTCTGCACAGCTTTGAATCATCCTGATACGAAACGGATAAGCTTTGCGGTCAGCCAACTCAAAACAATGAAATCTGCTGATCCTGCCCAGCCCACTCTGTCTTCCTCTATTCTCATGAACTTTGAAAAAAAAGTTTCTTCTAAGCAGTCTGTGTGACCCACAATAGTCTGTGTTACCATATTCCTGGTAACACAAACAAGATAGACCTCGAGTGTGTTGTCTATTTTGGTCTTTTGAGAATTAAGCAACCACCCTCTTTACCTGTAGACTTGGAGGGTTGCTGCAAACTGTCCATAGTTTTCTCCTTCACAGACCGCAAAAGCTGTTTGTAAGAGGGGGGTCGTGGGAAGTCATCTTCTGGTAAAGGGAGTCCTTGCTGTGCCAAACAGGTGGGATACACATGCAGGCAGGGAGAGTGATTAGATTAGGTTAGACAGATAAACTAAAATGAAAAATACACCTCAGTAAGTTCAATATACCACTGATAAACACATCAACTTTTTTATCTTTGTGTTTGACCTGCTTGTTGGTTTTCTGAAGTTGGCCTGAAGGTAAAGTGGACTTTTACTGAGTGCGCAATATGCGCTGTAAACAAGGCCAATCCTGGGGATTTCTACTGGGCTGGTAACTGGAGTAGAGGTGCTGTGTTAAATATAGAGGGAAGGCCCAGTCGTCTCCCCGACAACAGCAGAGAGCCCACTATAGTACTGGATGGGAGTGGTGAGTG
>NW_023339707.1:16252708-16265592 GCF_004916995.1 Morone saxatilis | reverse complement strand
TAGGGTTCTATCTCTCCTCTAGTCTTCTCTCTTCTCTGTCTTCTTCTCTGGTCTTTCTCTCTAACCCTCTATGCTGGGCCTGGGGCCTGGGCTTTGTTACTTGCTGGGGCCCATGTGTTGCTGCTGCTGCCAGAGGAATGGTTCTGGCCCAGCCAGGCCAATACAGTTGAGGGAGGAAGGAGGGTAGAGGCTGTGCTGTGTGTTGTGTGTGTGTGGTGTGTGTGTGTGTGTGTGTGTGTGTGTGTGTGCTTGTGTGCGCGTGCTGTGTGGGTTACGGTGTGCAGGGAGAGTAGTGTATGGTTTTGTTTGTGCATGCTACTCTAAGTATGCCAAAATGCTCCAACCAGAGGCCATCCACATGTTTACACACACACACACACACACAACACACACACACACACACACACACACACAGATATGCAGGTACAATAAATGGGGTTAAGACGTTCCCCATTGAGGAATAGTACCTGTCTCATAAAACACATTTGACAGCTCTGAGTATGAATGGTGTCACTACAGGACATTAAATACCTCAGTTACTACACAGTGTATGTATGTACCCACACATGTTCATCTGCATATGTGGGGGAGGACTGTTATGTTTATCATGTCATCATTAAATTTACTACACTCCATAAATGTACCATGGTTGGACTGAAAGGCTCTTGTAAACATCCAAATTTGGGTACTCAAAAACCCCAAAAACCTTAAAACTCCAGTCCCCACAAACATATATACATACCACACATACACACACAGCCCGACTTTGTTGACAGTGATCTCTCCTCTCCAATCAACTCTTTCTGGGCACTAAATAAAGGCATTCCCACTTTAACTTGCTCCAAAATAAAGCCTCTCATAAGAAGATGCAGACAGATTTGCTCTTGCGTCAGTGTTGTCACTCTTTAGCCCGTCCTTCACTCCCACCAAGTTTAATGGCTCCATAGTTATTTCACAGACAGACGAGAAGTTATAGAGAGAATAGTGGACCGTGTGATTTAGAGTATCTGCAGGCGCTGATGTGTTCATCAGAGTAAGCGATGAACAGGAACGGTGGGGCTTTATCTCTACAAGCTGGTTTTATGACTGCAGAATGTGGCAGCCATCTGCTTCTAACTTGGTGTAAACATTGATATCAAAGTCAGTCTGATAGCAGCAGCAGATTAGCTTCACCACTGTCATCATGAATATGAATCAATCTGCAGTTGACCCCTAGGGAAAGGGTGTCCAACACACACCATTAGCGTCAATTATTGCTTAACACATGCACACACAGACACACACACAATCGCCCGAACCAGATGTAATGAAACTGCGGTGGAGTATCATAGTCCTGCCGGGAAGCAGAGGAAGGAAAAAGCTCAATGTCAGGAAATCGGAGTGGGGCTCGGGGTGGTGGGGGTGGGTATTAATGGGGTCTGGAGTGTGTTGGTATTCCTCCCGTGTGTGTGCGTGTATGTATGAGAGAGAGAGGGGGTGATATCAAAGTTTTAGGTGAAAGGATTAGCTCCGGAATCAACTAATAGATTAGCTATCCTTCTAGTTTGATCACTAATACACACACACACCAAAAACAGACATGCGTGACAGTCAGTGGTATGCTATTAGTATACCACTTTTCCACACCATAGGCAGGCCAAATAGGCCTTTACTAGAACTCCAAACTCACATTTTGTGGCACTATTTCTTTAACTCTCTCAGTCAAACGGACAATCGGGTGTCCATGTTGGCAATAAAATGAGAAAAACAGCACAGAAATGTTATTAAAAAAGAGACTGAGGACCATAAATCAAAAGCATGTCCCTGGTTGGCCCTGTTCAGTGCTGAAAACAAGGCTAATGACTGAAACAGGACACG
Organism: Morone saxatilis; assembly: GCF_004916995.1. Classification (NCBI taxonomy): domain Eukaryota; kingdom Metazoa; phylum Chordata; class Actinopteri; family Moronidae; genus Morone; species Morone saxatilis. Next base: position 16,263,735 of record NW_023339707.1, on the reverse strand, counting down.
GCTAATCTTGTTATCTCTTTATCTCTCGTCCAGACCGCGTGTGCGTGCGCATGTGTGTTAATGCATGTGTATGTGTTACCCGTCTCTCATCTGGCATCGTCCTCTCTTCTGTTTTAGCTGTGGAGTGTATATTATTCTTTGCAATGTTCTCTCCATGTTGGTATTTCATGATTATAGGAACTGTTTTGCCAAATGCCCACACAGTACCAGTAACACACAGACACACACACACTCGTACACATCTTAGGATGTTGAAAAGTAAAGCCAGCATCTTTTGTGTGAACATCGCCTCGTAGCCTGTCTCTGAGAAATTCCTTCATATCTGGTACATTCCTCTGCGATCTGTGTGCTCCCTTTTCTAACACATGCTCATCAGCGTGGGAGCTGAGACACTTTCTGAACTTTTTCAGTGTCTGTAAAATGTTTTAAAGTCTTGTTGCCACTTCTAAGAGTGTGCGTGAGCAGGTGCACGTAAGCTTGCTGATTTACGGCACACTGTTGTATGTGTTTGTGAACTCCAGAGTGAAGTTTTTGCACTGAGTATGTGTGTGCGCGCTGAGACTCCGAGTGGATCTCTGCCAGAGCTTAGGGCTTGGCTGAGAGAACGCCTCAAACCAGTTTACTCTGGTTGTGTAGTGGAGAAGTCTGGGGGCGGGACAAGGACCTCTTAAAGCTGCAGACCATGTGTATCTCAGCCTCTGTTTCTCTTTGTGTATGTGTCTGTTTTGTGTTCGTACATCTGTGTGAATGTATGGGTCTGTGTTCATATATTTGACAACATATTGGATTTGCATGTTAAGCACATAGTAGCACATTGTGGATAGATATTCACCTCACTGTACTGACTTTGGCAGCTTGCTTCTTTTCCCCGGCATTTTACATGAGAATCTGAATCCCTTTGTGTGTGTGTGTGCAAGTGTGCACAAGTGTGTGGGTGAGTTCTTGGCCCTGCCTTAAATGACTCTCCCCGCATTTCGCTTTCAAGGACAGCAAGAACAGAGGTGAAGTTTGCAAAATATAGATTAAGAGAATACGTCTGCATCTGGCCGGAAAACATTGTGCTTCATTGCATGATGACACAAATAACTGTTGTGCTATTTTTGTTTTTAGAATGCCGGATGCCAAAGCGCACTCTTTGTTGTTGTTTGTGGACGTGTGCTGCGCGTATGTGTACGTATAGTAGTATAAATAAGGTTTAAACTGAGGGTGGACTGCTCAGCATGAGGTGTACTGAGCAGGGAAGGGAGGGACAACCATCTCTCTCCCTCTCTCTCTGTGCGAGGGTGCACAAGCTGTGCAGAAACACACCACAAAACCCCCTTCACTCTAGAGGCTCTGCATTACATCTGCATGTACACACGCATGCTACATACTGAAACATGCACACAAACAGTAAATTGTCCACGATTGACTGTGCATAAAGTCATGCATCTCTCTGTGCTCTTGCTACTTGTTTTTTGTCTTCTAACATCACTGCTGGTATTTTTAGGGGCTACAGAGATTTGCAGTATTCTCTGGGGACGAGGCCAGGCTTTTTCTTTTCAAATAATTTTCCATTACTCAAATCAAACAGCGTTCAAAAAGTTTTTTTTTTTAAAGAGTTTGGCTTAAGTTGAATTTATTTAAACATATCCTGGGTTACAGGTGAGACAAGAGCACCAGTGATAAAATAATAATAAAAAATGTGTTTCCCTGTGTGGTTATGAATCTAAATTTGCGTGTTTTGCAGGAAGCCCTCAGGTCATGCTGATAAGGAGGTGATGGCTGCCACCGTCCTGACCTCACTGTCCACATCCCCTTTGGTGCTCTACCCTTCCTCTGCAACCACAGGTAACTTTACTGCCTCACCGTCAGCTGCATTCTACCTTGAACATAGTGGAAACTACTCCATCAAATACTGTCTCATCCACTGTATCAAGGTCACTCACTTCCGAGGGTTGCTCACTCAGTTAAGTGAGGCCTTGATGTTAGTTTGCCCCGATAAAGACTGATCTGCTGAGTTATTTATTTGTAAATCTGTATTAATAGAATGGAAAGCAGTATCATTAGCATTACCTTATCTTTGTATACATGCATGCTTACCCAAGCCCGGCCCTTACTGCCAATTGTTCAGCCTTGACTCTATCACCACAGCTCATTATGCTGTTTCCAGTATTAGTGTGGCTGCCATCACCATGCCAACCCTGCCAGACGGTCAAAGTCCTATTGGCTTTTTATTTTTGAGCTCAGCATTAAACCAAGGCTACTGTTGTGTGAGTAAGACAACATTTAGCAGTTCATATCCCATATCACCCAATTTGACACTACTGTACCAACTGGGCAAAGCAGAAATAAATTTAGAGCAATGTAAGATGTCATTGTTGAAATCAGCATGGAGGATGCTGTTGGTTTGGGAGGAGCTTAGGTCCATTGAAAGTGTGTGTGACTTATTTTGTCTGATTTATGTAGCTTGACAATAAAAGTTGTTTTTTGTTTAAGACTAGCTCTTATGTGACACGTGGTCCACCCCAAGGCCTTAGTAATTCACTGAAATAGAACAGTAATCCCTCCTTATATACAAATTCATCTATGCTACATATTCATATGTACTGGGATTCAGCTCTTTACATTTCTATAGGCATAAGTTATCGGTTGGTCTAAATTAATCCTCAACATACATATTAAAGTTAATTTAGGTTTTGTTTTTTACTATGTTTTGCCACAGTGAAAGTCAGATCAAGCCAGTGTGATTATCTAGTCTTTAGGTTAAGTATTATTAGATTGGTTAAAAGGCCAAAGGGTATAGAAAGGTTTCTGGGTCAGGAAGAAATAATGTGGTACTTCGTCCAGGAAATTAAAACTGTGTTGGGCGTAATGGAAAGAGTTCTATCTAGTATATACTATATAATATATTAAAGATATTAGAATTAAATGCATCGAACACACTGTCATGGTTTAGGGCTTTTGAAAAATTGTACATTTTCATTTCCATTACAGAGTTTGGATTTGGGTCAGGTTTGTTCTGCATACTCTCTACACATCCTTTTTTTTTTTTTTTTATCCGTGTCACTAATCTGAAGTTATCTGCCTTCTTTAAATCGCAGTACCAGAGCCAGCCAACAGGGCTTGGAAAGAGGTGCTGTCAGCCAGCTACAGCAGTTCGACCAGCGGCAACTGGAGCTGGGATGCCAGCGACCAATCAGTGCCCTCCACACCGTCCCCACCACTTTCCAACGATACCAACAAAAACTTCCTGCTCTCGTCCCAGGGGGATGATGTCAGTGAGGATGTCCCAGAGAGCACGCACTTCATGTTTGAGGACCCCATACCTCGGAAGCGAAAGGTAAAGGTTCATGTCCGCAAGAATCAGAATAAAGAAGTTTGCGTGTTAAGTGTCACGTGTCATTATGGGGAATTTTTGTATTTTCAATAATGTTATTCCATATATTCATAAACATAACCCTTTACACTTTTTCTGCACGTAATATCCCGTGGGAAGTTAATTTCCAGTCAATCCAACACACTACGAATGCACTTTTGACTTTATCCTCTTCTGTCTGAATTTGATTATCGATACTTACTGCATGATCACAAAGCATTTTAATACGTATGTCATTTTGCTTAGCGTGTAAAGTATATTTTTAGGCTAGCATCAGCAATATTTTAAATTGAACTGATTACAGAGGTGAAAGGTGAAATGTCACAATCAACATTCCGATATATTTAAGCAATTGAGCATTCCACTATTAGCTTCAACCTTTGTTAGACATATATTTTTTTTTTTTTATTGCCTGCATTAGGTTTTTGCATTTATATTTGCATTAAAAAACTCAATTTATAGAGCAGTCATACAAAGTAGTTTTGGCAAAAACATTGATTTTGACTCGTGAACAGCAGGAAGGCTTTCATTGTAAAATATCTGCACGTGCAAGTGTTTATGATCCGACGACCAAGCACAGCAAAGGAGCAGATCATAAAACACATCTGCTTTATGATTCAGATTATATTTAACACACATCTAATAACCCTAATAATAACTTTATATAATGAAAATAAAGATATGCTGACATCCGCAGTTACTACAGTGTCTTCTTTAATTGGCTAGTTTTTTGACACGGCTGTGGTTTTGTGGTTATCACAGCAGCCCCAGATGCTGTCCTCTTCACTTTTAACTTAAACCAAAAATTACCTCACCTTGTATGTAAGCACCATGCAGTTCTGACATAAGGCCTGTCATTTTCTGCTTTCTGAATTACATTCTCTCTTCACTTCTCTCCATCTGTTCTTTTTGGTGGGAAGGTTTGGTAAGAATGAAGGGGAGGGGATGGATGAACAGCAGGAAGTAACAAAGGTTCAAGGGATGTATAAAAATGTGGACAGTCTGACTCTGAGGGTGAAGAGGAGGAGAGGAGAAATGAATCTCAATATTTCCTCTAGCCATATGGTGACAGAGGAGAGGCTCATATACTGTACAATATGTGGGAGTTTGCAATTCAACGTCCCTGGAGTGGGGTAGCAGCGGAGGCTATTGAGCTGCTGAATATATAACACCAGAAAGACTCCAAGGACGATGTTGCCAGAGACCCATGCCATACCATAGATAAGCAGACAGGAAATTAAGTAGGATGATGCTGGGAGGAATATAGACACACACGCTGTGTAGAAGAGGGCTAAAATATGAGCTAACCTGCGTTGCAATATAACTGACGCCAACCCCAGAGGTCTAAACCTTCTATGACCAGCTGCCCCTTGGATTGTGTTTGATTTTGTGCAGGCAGCGGGTTAAGAGGATTATTAAACATGGCAATCACGGTCTTACTGTAACAGTGTTAAGATGCAAGAAAAACGCTTAGGGAATTAAGTGATTTGTGATTGTTTGTGGGATTAAAGAGTAGCTTTGCTGTGTCATTTTTTAGGATTGTTGTTCTAAACAGCATGGAAGAGAACATGCATATAGCCAGCACCACTTGAGCAGTTTAATGGCTTGTTGCTGTCGAATAGAATGAAAAGGAGCGACAGTCAATGAGAAATAGTTCAGAGGTGTAGTAGTGTAGCAGAGTGAACACAGCCATTGATAAAAATCAGTTCTACTCTCACTTCTCTCACTCAGTCTTCTACTCTCTGTCTTTTCTGCTCCCTCCCTCCTGTCTTTTCTTGCCCTTCGTTCTCCAGAGGCTGTTGAAAGGTAATGAGAGTACACACCCACTGTCTTTCATTAGCAGTGATGCAGGCCCCTGCCTGCTCTTCGAAAAGCTGCCAGCCCAACTCCATCCATCTCCTCACAGCTTGCTTATGAACCAAGAAGAGTTAGCCTGGGTCGGGATGTAAAATCAGATTTGGGGAGGACCAGATATGATAATCATTTACAAATGCTTCTTTTGACGATCAGAGGTTAAAAAGAGGTCAGTGTGGTTTTCACAGGTGTGCTTGTGTACTTGGGGAAGTAAGTCTATGCGGAAGTGAGTGTACTTATATCTATATTTAGTTGCATGCATTAGTTGTTTTGTGAGTGGCCTGGAAAGTTCCGTTAAGGGCACCAAACTATTTCCAGTAAGATAGGTCTTCACCCCAGCCAACAACGTGCACAGACAGCAGAAAAAGATCAAAATAGTGCATTTATTTTGCTCATCAATCTGTGAGCTAGAGCTAGACAGAAAAAGGTACTGTTTCATTGTCCCCTTTCTGTCCCTGTCGTTTTCGGTCTCTCTGTTTCTCTTTTACTCTGTAGTCTGAACTTGTCACATATTGGGTTTCTATTTTTATCAACATGATGCTCTAACAGGTCTCTAATGAGGTGTAGTGTTTGGCCCCTTGTAGAGTGGCACTCAATCTCCCACGAAGGCCTTTCTATTGAGGCTGCCAATGAGACTCGCACAGAGGGAATGCGACAATACATGCAGCATAAACCTCTTTTTCCCCATGAAATACTCATCAGTGTTCCGGCAGATTCAGTTTTATCGCTCTGTCTGCCATTGCTGACAGCTTAATTAACAACTCAAGGGCTTTAAATAAACGATTAAATAAATAAACCAAAGACAGACTTAATGACATAAATACACAGGTACCAAAGATCATATCATCTCATCAGTTACTTCTAGATTTATCCAAGTTTTGTGTTTCTGTGAGACACTATGTGTATAGTTTTTATAGTGTCAACTGTCTTATGGCTTATGTCGGTTTTGTGGGGAATGTCTCTTTCAGAACTCCATGAAGGTGATGTTCAAGTGTTTGTGGAAGAACTGTGAAAAGGTCCTCAGCACCTCCTCAGGGATCCAGCGACACATCCGCACCGTCCACCTGGGGTGAGTTGCTAGTCAGCACAGGATAATCAAACACACACAGTACTTGGTTATTGTCTCCTGGGATTCTGCAGCCCCCTTAACAGGGATTTTCTGACCAGCTATTAGCTGTAATAATGATGTAATGAAGCCTGTTACTAATTAAAACTACTATTGATAGCAGAGTATTTTAGGTTCACTCCCTTAGCCTTAGTGTTTCCTTAAATAAATAAGTAATTTCACAGGCTGCTTAGTTGTGTATATTATGCACTTAGCCACAGCTTTTGTCTTAGCTGAACCACAACACCGCCACATGCACCGCCACCAGACAGTATGATGATCTCTATGAGTCACGTTGATGATCTTCATTGTGACACTGACTGTTTTTTATTTATATTCATCCTAATCTTTTTTTCAAAAACAAATTAGTTACGTAAATGTAGACAGTCAAACTGATAATGTCTGTTTTTTTAGAACTGCAGGCTTTGTTTTCCCCTCTAATACAGGCCGTCACTGTGTAGGTGTCACTTAAGTAATCCTTTCTCTGCAGCTTCGGGTTAGTAGTGTTGGATTTGGTGATTTAAATAAGGTGGTAAGACAAGAATAGTTACAGACGTCTGACTTGTCACAGCTTGCATGGTGTCTAACTGCCTGCCTTTACATTTAGCTGAGCTTGTTGTACAGCTTATTATGCTTATATTGTCCTATAAAGAATAATTTAACTATTAACATTTCTAAATCCAAATCCCCAATGCATATACTTTTGTATTATAATACTTAAAAGATGGCTGAATATAATATAAATGTATGTATGAGGTATTACATTGTATCATATGTTGTCAATTGTATCATATTGTGAGGTTTTTAATAATAGTTTACTTTCACTACTTTTACCAGATTTGACCATATTGTAACTTTAGCAGATACACTTAATAGCAGATAATAATTAATATAAAGAAATTATACATTTGTCACCCAGTGAAATATAAATGAATTAATAATAATTCATAATTAATACTGTTAGGAAGATTTTAAAGAGATTGTATGATTATTTTAGTTGTTATTGTTTCTGAGGAAGAGGCATTCTCAAAAACTGTATGAGGACCTCTGGAGCTTCCTGGCTTTTACTGCCCCCTGCTGCTGGGAAGAGTAACTACTTCCTGCACTTCTGACTTTGAATGTAAACTGACAGCTGTGCTTATGTTTATGGATGTCAGTGACACCAAAGTAAAATGGAACAACACAGGCAAAGTCATTGGCATCCTTCATGACCACTACAATTCAATATTTTGAAATGTACCTAAATGTTTTGAGAATCAGCTAATATTCTCTACTTCTCAGTGTTGTTTTTATGTTTGCACTTAATGAAACATTTGGTAAAATGGAAGCCTTATTATTTGTTTTTGACAAAGTTCAGTTCTCTAACTAAGGATGATGAATCATGAACTAAGATTTTTTTTAAAAGCATCTGCAAATAAATATAAAACTAATGTGAAATGGAATAAATATTTGTCCTTCATTTGTTTGTATTTTAGTACACAGAAATGTTTTCTGTTTACATTACAAAGGAATGTCTAATAGCAAATAAAAATACAATATTGTATCAGATAGCAATTGAAATATATAGTAACATGCAACAGTTGTCGCTTAAGCTTTACTTCATTTGAGTTCATGGACCTGAGCCAACAAATTGGTAACATGGAATAATTTCAAATGCATAGCCTAAAGCATTTTCTGAACTTTAGAACACACCTGGACTGCCATGCATATAAAGATGTGGTCAAAGATTTTGAAGGGAAATGTGCCAAAAAGATAGTTTATATTACATTGCATTAATAGTGTATGTGGCCAACAGAATTAATTGCTGTGCATCAATAAAGCTGCTGGTGTAGAGAGGTGCTGCATTATAGCATTAAGGTTTGAATCAGCTGTGTCTTCAAAAGCAGCTTGACCCAAAGTTTCAGAGGTCCAATGCTGTTTATTATCACTTCAAACCTGATTAAAATGGAAGTTTAATTTTTTGATACCCAGAAGAGTTTCTAAGCAGTTGCTGTTCTTCTCCTGCAGCCGAAATAGCGACTCGGACTACAGTGATGGAGAGGAGGACTTTTACTACTCAGAGATTGAGGTCAACATGGACAGCCTAACAGAGGGCTTGTCCAGCCTCACGCCCACCTCACCCACCACGGTCGGCCCTCCCCCCGTCTTCCCTCCGCCTCTCACCGATGTCCCTCACTCTGAACATATCATTATGAACAGTTCGCAGACCCACGCCCCAACACTGCTCAGTCAGTCAGCTCCCTCCACGCTCTGCCACATCCGCACTGACCACGCCTACCAGGTAATTCACACACGCCACAAGGGGCTTTGGGATCTCACACACACACACACACTTTACTAGATTTAATTTCCGACAAATTGATGCTACTGCAGTGCCACGGAAAACAAGACAAAATATTGATTTCCAAGCACCAAGTTTCAGATTCCTATCATACGGAATACGCAGAGTTTTTGAGATCACTGTGGAGAAAAAGAAGCTCAAAGGTCTGGATGAATTGCTTAGCTCCTACATCAGTGTGGGAGTATATATCAAGGAGAGAAAAGATAAAACTTTGTTGCAAATATTAATATAAGGTCACATAGAGAATGAATTAGTCTCAAAAAGTCTGAATTATTTTTTAAGTCGAACAGTTTCAGTCATTATATTTAATTATGCTTAAATTCCTGCTTGCAACACTTAATCTGAGCTGCTTTGTAGCAAGTTTTGTTATCCATGCCTCCTCCCTCTTCTTCACCTTGTCCTTCCGCTCCTTCTTTTTCATTCCCTACAAATTCATGTGCACTCCTCGCTTATATGCCCTTGGAGGTAGAAAAATGAAATGGTTTCAGCTGGACAAAACACAGGTATTAATCTTAAAAATATTGAATTCAGTCTTTCGCAGTGGTTCGAGGTAGTGTTAAACTTTCAGTTGCCATGACAACACAAAATGCACATAAAAATAGACTTACCGCATGCATATGCAGTGAAACTACAATGACCACTTCTCTTTATTGCACTGTACTCATAGTCCTCTATTCAGTACTGCTAACGTTGTGTTCTCTCTGCTATTCTTCGTGCTGTCTTGGAAACTGTTTTGTGGCATTTTTTTTTTTTTACAAGTTAGTATTGTTTCGGTATAATCATAAAAGACCCTACATTTTCTGTTTATGTAAAATACAATTTTTGTTTTTGATGGTGATCAGAGTTGATATAAAAGCACATTTTGGATGTAGACATGAAGAAATTCCTTCTCTACTCCTTATGTGATTTTTTTTTCTGTATTCTCCATCTTTCTTTTTCCATCTGCACTTTTCCTGTCCCTTCCTCCTTTCTGTCCTGTCCTCTCCTGGCTATGGTGGGGTGGTTGTCCATGTTCCAGGCCACTGCTCCAGTGAGTATCCCAGTGGGTCCTGAGCTGGCTGGGTTAGGCAGTGGTAATGGAACCGGTCCTGGAATTGGGACTGGGAATGGCATCAGTGTGTCGTGGCAGTCCCCTCCTGTCATTTTCAAAGGCGTCCCGGTGAGTGAGGCTTTGTCTCACGCCTTTTTATCTAAATCTTAATTTCTCACTTGCTTTTTCCACTTGTCACCATTTGTTTTTGTAGCTTTTTGTTGCTCTGGTTTTTCACTCTCCCTGCCTCTTATTAACATCCTCTTCAGGCTTTCTTTATATAGCACAATTCATCCAAAATGCTATACAAAGTGCTTAACATATAATCAAGATAAGAACACATATAACCAAATGTGCATGCAGGTGTAACATTAAAAATATTGCCAACATTATATTGTATGTGTCTCATCAATTAGCATTAAAATTAACAATACAGGTTAAACGTTTAAAATGCACTCTCTAACATCCTCAGGGTCGCTAGTTTCAAAGACCTTGGTCATGATGGCTGAAGGCGGCATTGCTGTGAATCAGAGTCTTGGATCACGGGACAGCCAGGAGACCTGAGGGATCTAGGGGGCAAATATTGTATCTTAAAAGCACATCAGACGTCCTCAGAACAGAACTGTTTAAAGATTTACAAACCAATGAAAGGATCTCAAAATCAATAATACAACTGGCAGGCAACCACTGCAGCCAGGGACACGAAAAAGTGTATTGTAATGTGAGCTTCTCGCTTGTAGATTAAACATGTACAGATACATTTTATATGAAGTACTTTTGAACTTTTTTTTTTTTGGCGGACTGGAAAATATTTCATCAACACAGTGCAGCCAGCCAGTGATGAAGGTGCAGATTGATCTCTCAACATTGGCCTTAGTAGTGTGAGCTGCAGCTCTCCTGTAATATTCTTTAGGTTATAAAAACAGGATGACACCTACAGCAGATACTTTACCTGGATTCTGTTTTGTCATTGTTTTGTGTGTTGTGTTACAGAAAACTCATACATCTGCTAACATATGAAACATACATATGCAGAGTATTAGCAGTTTGTGTTATCAGGAGTTACAGCAATGCAAAATATGATGTCATCCATGTAACTGTGATAACCTGTGCCTGTCTTCTGATGACATGACATGACGCTCACAGACTTTGCACTGGTGCTCCACAAGCTCGTATTGTGGCTCTTGGCAATAAAGAATTTTCTGACTAAATTAAATTCAACAGTATTCAAAACTTCACTGAGACTGAGAAGAACAAGAAGAAAACAACACTGAGCCTTAACTCATTCACAATTGTTACAAAGGCTGCCTCTGTGCTGTTAACCCCCCCCCCCCCCCCC
>NW_023339707.1:16228125-16252665 GCF_004916995.1 Morone saxatilis | reverse complement strand
TGTCCTGCTGCCTTCAGATGGCTGCAGGGATTTAATTAACTTAAGGAGAAGCTTTTCATACAGATTAAAGCAGCTGTGGACAACAGAAACTGCAAGAATCACTCGTATTCTTTTATTGATAAAGGCAGACTGATAAATGCAGACTAATTACAGACGGTTTTTTTTTATACTGATATTAACACATCTACTGGTTGTAGTGTTTTAATTAAAATGGTTTATCTAGAATTTAGGCATTAAGAGTGATATTATACCAGAAACATTGAGACATCTATTCTCAGCGCAATGTCGAAGATTTTCCTTCATTTTGTGCTGCCTAATTTGAACGAACCTCCCTTTCTTTGCTTCTTATTCTATCGTTGCACCGCACACTCACCGCTAGGCACCAAAATACCACACAGAGGGCAAAGCAAATTCCAAGATCAGGAAAATACCTAAATGTGTTAATGTTCGTTACAGCCATAATGACTGTAATGAGTAAAATATGAGAAATTCACTGTTCATCATATGAAAGGTGTGTGAATGTGCTGGAGCTAAGAGACAATTCATAATAATAGTAGGAAAAGCATCTTTAATTACTGAGCCAAGATTTTCAGTTTTGGTATACATGCTCAGTAAAGCCTGTAAAGTCGTACTAGCAATAATATAACTTTTTGTACTTTATTCTGACAGGGACATAATGAAGGTTGTGTCTCTCTGTATATCTGTCTTTGTCATGTACAATATAGTGGAGCTACACTGCGTCAGTATAATATTGAACAATGCACTTATGATGTCTTTCCTCTTATGCAGGGGCCTGTGACTCAAGTCCGGACAGTTAGCATCGGCGAAAAGCGGCAGCCGGCAGTCGGCACACACACCACTGTTAACAAGAACCATGCTTTAATAATGCCGGCACCTAAATCAACACCAGGAACCAGGTACGCCAGCACTGTGCATGTGTGACTGTAGTTAGGAATGTTAAATTATTCTGCTAGTTGGGCTGCAATTATCTACAGTGATTCACAATTATAGGACTGTGTTTAAGTTGAAAACGTTTATGTTCCTCTATCGTTCTCTTTCTCTCTTTATTCTTCTATCTTCCTTTGTCTTCCACATCACAGTCAATTGAAATGAGCTGCTTTCCCTTTGTGACTGTGGTGGTAGTTTGAGTGCAAATGCAAATTAAAAACATTTACTGCAATGATTTGTAAGTGGTCTAGGGCAGAAACAATTGTTTAATTGAGCATTTATTAGTTCCAGCTTCTCAAACGTGAAGATATGTTACTTTTCTTGGTTTTATATGATAGTAAACAGAATACCTTTGCATTTCGGACCAAATAATTCATTTCTAAATGTCACTTTGGGCTCCTGGAAATTGTAAGGGGCATTTCTCACTACTGACATCTCTAATCGAGGATGAAAATAATAATTAGTGGCAGCCCTAAAGTGGTCATGTATTCAAACTAATTAGAGGCTATCAAATTCAGTGATTGTAGTTCTGTGCAGGTTTTATTTCCTCTTTATGAGTTTGTCACATTTAACAAATGTGGAGTGGCATTTTTACAGCAAAAAATAACAACTTAACAGCAGTAAATCCCACACATATGCAGGTTGAATGCAGTCTAACTATAAATGATCCCAATCCTGATAATTGGGTGATAATCAAATGTTATTACATTTCTAGCAGTGTATTATAGTTAATAGTTTATTGTTGATGGAATGTAAAACAAAGACATGGAGATAAATATTTATGTAATTAATGTAAATTTTTTAATTAATAGCATGCACTGCCAAAACCCTGAGCTGCTCTTTATAGGGCTGAATCATATCACATCAAATCTCATATCACATCAAATCTCAGATCACATAAAAAAAGAAGAATTGCAACAATGACTTTCCTGTTTGAAATTACATGTATATATTGATTTTTTTCAAAGGAAAGATATATATTTATACGTGTATGTGCACCTGACCCTGCCCCTACATGTGCATGTACACATTAATGTGCCTTCAAGCACACTGCACATATATGTGTGTTTTTATGCCCGTGTGGGCGTCTGGGTGTCTGTGTGCATGTCCTTATGCTGTCACATCTGCTGTTACCAAGGAAACCCCGTGGGGAGGCGAAGAAGTGCCGAAAGGTGTATGGCATGGAGAAGAGAGACATGTGGTGCACAGCCTGTCGCTGGAAAAAAGCCTGTCAGAGATTCACCGACTAATCCAGTCCCCTTCCTGTGTCAATGAGATGAGCTCCTCCTCACTCGGAGCGACAGCTAGGTGGACTCTTCCACCGAGGAGACGGGGGAGAACTTGTCACGATGGAGCTCTCAGTGCTGCTTCCTCAAGCCCAGCAAGGGGTTCGCCTTCTCTCTTTTCCGTTTCCAAATACAAAGAGAAAATAAAACTGGTGGGTAAAAACAAACAAAAAATAAAAAAATCAGCAAGAAAAAAGAACTTTATGCAGATTTGGAGACTTTTTCTTAGACTGAAGCATTTTCACTCTGTTTGATGAATGAGGAAAAACGAAACTAAATTGTATTCTGAACCTTCTGATTTGATCTTTTGTTTTTTACGGCCTCAACTCAAGGCGATGTTTAAAGACTACAGATAAGCTTTTTGGTATACTCTGTTGTTCATTATAGGATCATCACGTAAGCTACTGTTTATGTGGTGGATCATGACTCCTTTTGGAAGTTCAAGGGTTAACAGCAGATTTGCTCGGTAAAACCTTTGTAGCATATCCGTTTTTCATTGTCACTTTTTAAGGGACTTCAAACCTACCAAAGGCAAAAGGCCTGTTCGCTTAATCCCGAATCTAGCATTACTGTCTTCTGCAGCCTTACTGGATATTGACTGTTGTTTAAGTACCTGTTCATTAAATTTAGCACAGCCAGCTATTCTTCTTGTAATTTTGCAAAGATGCACAAAACCCTCACACCAAGTGGTACAAAAAGTTTCCCCCCGACTGTCCAAAATATTTTTGAAAGATGTAATAATTCATCCCTTTGGGGAAATTTGTTTTTTGTTAATTTGTTTACACACACACACACACACACACACACACACACACACAGAAACTGACACACATGCATCAATGTGTAGAAATGTCAATGTCGGTGCTTTTTTTTAAGAGCACCTTGGCAGTACCCAGGAGGTGAACTGCCACATCTCTAGCTACCAGTCCAGGCTCCATATTGACTGGGTGCTGGATTTGAACTATGGCCACCCTCCGGTTCCCAAACAAAGTCCCTACAGACTTACCTACTGACATCCTACAGACATACACAATATATAAAATATCTTGCCCTTCTCTATATTTGTACCCTAGCGATATGCACCTTGAAGAAATAAGTCATCTTTTAAAGTATCACTGTAACCACAGCGTGTCTGAGAGAGTGGATATCTATTTCTTATCTAGAGTTTATTTTCAGCAATGATTTGCTGAAGCAACTAGCAGTTGCACTGTGCAATCAGCGGAATCTTTTGCTTTGTGGTCGTAATTGTTATTAAGGTGAGTTGAGGAAAAAAAGCCTCTGTTCTTCCTTTGACAGCTGATTTTCTTAAAGATTTTGTTATCCACAATGAATTATACATGAATGAAAACTGCCCTTTGAAACTTTAACTTACAGTCTGATGTAATTTGTATATGTAGGAGAATAACAATCACTACCTGATAACAAGTCAGGCATTTTATCCATTTCTTACAGAGGTTACCCAATTTAGTCTTTGGAATAACTATTATTAACCAGCATTGTGACATTTGTAGATACCAGGAACCAAGTACTTTTTTCTACGTTTTTGGTAGGTGTTGTGTTTAATCCTTTGGAATGATCTTTCTCTCTGGTCTAACATTTGACAATGAAAAGTGTGAATCAAATCAAGTCAGTGCAGAGCGGCAGCCGGCTGTGTGAGCAAAATGCTTCACCAAAGTAGAGTTTTACTTTTTAGAATAGGTCTGTTGATGAAGGCCTACTTTTCCAAGCTTTAGATAGGTGGTAGAAATTGTGATGTTTGATATATCCCTTTCATCTATATTTAAAAAATAATAATAATTTAGCAATATTGGGCAGACTAAGAATAATAATAATAGCTAATAATTTTAAAGCCCATTTTGGTTTGTATTTCTATTAATTAACTTTTATTGTTTTTCTTTTTAAAGTGTTTTGAAAAGATACAGACAAATATAGTCAAATACTTATAGTAATTCCTGCTTGAAGAGATCCCTGATTCGCTGATAACTTGTTTCCCATAAACCATAGTGGAGTTCATTTATTTATTTATACAGCACAACTTCATAAATTTCCCTCAAGGGGCTTCACAATCTGTACATGTGACACCATCTACCCTTAGACCCTCGATTCAGATAATGTAAAACTCCACACACAATAAAAAACCCTTGAACAGGTATTTTTCTAATCTGCTCTCAGAGGCCGAGTCATGACAGTAGATGTATATTTTTTAAGAGATTCACTCTTGTGCTGTTTGTTAGCAGCTTTTTGAATGTAGATTCTGCTGTGTGTCCTCTGCTTTCTAAGCGCTTCTGACACTGACTTGACCTGATCACCATAGCAACGTATGACAAACACACACACACAGTGCCTTTCCTCTCCTGTATGACCAGGCTGTCGAGCAGACTCCTTGACTGAGGTACAGTACGACTTCAGACCTCTGTCTCCATAGAAACACCTGTGCAGTCCCCCCGTCGCCACAGGGTCACTCCTTCTGTCTGCTGTTGCCTAATATACCACGTTAAGGACGACCAGTTATGGCTTCAAGCAGATCATTGACTGTTAATTGGTGGCTTGAAGTAAAAATACATTAAGCACACATTTTAGCTGTAATAGTAGTTAATAATATCTCATTCAGTTCATGTTAAAAAACACCGTTTTCTTTTGAAAATGAGTGATCCTGCCTGTAAATCGTATATATTCCAGTGGCATCCCAGATAAGCTAGGTCTCCCTCCCTCTCAGCTTGTGAGAGAGGTTTGCAAGGCCTCTTCCGGTCAGAAACTTCACAAAGTGCCAATTAAAAGAACATAAAAAAGGAAAAGGTATACTGACCTAATTAAATTGCACTACGCTGCACTGCGCAAAGACATGTTTTTATACATGGACATTTTATATACACAAATTTTGAAGTGAAAGGATTTTCTTTTTTTCGAGGGCGTGGGAGGGTTGTCGTCACTGCCCGATGGAATTAATGGGGTGTCAGGGATAGGGGTTCTGTACCTCTGGGTTCCCCATTCTTAGCAAGTAATCTTGACAGTTCATGTCTTGCTCTTTGTGTCAGATTTATTGTACTAAACATAGTGGTGCTGGCCGTTTTAGAAGTGTGGTACTGGGAAGTACAGTGTGGTACTTAGGTAGTCACTTTGCCTTTCCTTGGAGGAGTGCCAAGGGCCGAAAGCAGCACCTACCTTGTCTCAGTGATGGGAAAACATCGGTCTCAGTCAGTGGCTACACATTATCGTCTTGATAACAGATGCTTTTACAGTGTTTTATTCCCTGGAGTTTTTTTCTTCATAATACCCAGACTTTTTATCCGTAAAGCTCATCTTTGTGCTTCCTTTACTCAAATAAAAACTGGTTCCTGCTTATATACATTTTACTGAGCTATGGTAGTAACTGTGTAGATACTGTTATTAGTGCTGGATACCACTTTTAATCCTGTAATCTCTGGTTCGGTCGTTTGATGGAGTGTCAAATGCAACCCATCAGGTCTCTCTCCATCCTCAGTGTAAGCACTTTTAGGTTCCACCAGCAGGGTTAGAGGCTGATGCTTTTGCTGGTAGCGAATGGGACTGTTAGCACGTGTTAAGCTAACAGGTTAACTGCGATTGCTGGCCACTATTCCATCTTTTTTTTTTCTTGAGTTGCACTATACTGGCCCTGTGATGATCGAGGCCCAAGTCGTATCATTAAAGTGTGAGCGCGGCCATTATTCGGGTCATTATGGCCAGACAGAACTGTGGGTACAAAGTTGCTCTTGTGCACAGATCTTGGACAAGAGGACTTTATTGGTAAATGTTTGCGAAAGTAGATTAATAATTACAACTGTCACTTAGACAATGACAGATGGAGATTGAAGTTGACCGTTAATGGGCGTGCAGGGAATTTTTTTTTGGGAGATTTACAGTTGATGGAAAACAGATACAAGACACGCAGTGACGATATAGATGGATTTGCATTTTCAGGGCTTTCTTGTACATATGCAACATAAAGAGAACCGTGAGGCTTTTTTCATATATTGTTGTTGTTGTTTTCTTTGTTTATTGTATCTTGTTATATGAAAAGCAAACTTTTTTTTACAGTATAGTTGCTAAGAATATTTTCTTTCTTTAAAAAAAAAAAAAAAGTCAATTGAGAAGCTATAGTGAACATAACACGTAAAGATTCAATGTATATTGTAGCTTAGAGGCAAATGGGAGAAAAACAAATGAATGTAAAACCTACAAAAATATGTTTTTCTTTTTTTTCAATGTGTGTGATATTTGCTGGCTAGTTTGTACTGCCTGTAGTGAACCTTTAGAGCGTCCTGATTTTGGTATTCAAACCTTTTAACACCCACATACAGCTGTCGCCACACTGCTAAGTCATATCAAATAACACAACCATGCAGTATTGCTTTACTATCTTACTTTGTGCAATGAGACGCTTTATAATGGAACAAGAACTAACTTGAGCTCTTGGTGACATCTGGGCTACTCGCTCACACTGTTGCTGTTCGTCTTTTGTCTTTCTCCCTGCCAAATAGTCAATTTTCTGAATATTTGTGGATATTGTTGTCGTGGATGTTGTTTGTGGTTGTGATGTTAAGTTGTTGTAAGGCAGGATAACCTTCGACCTTTGGTCACAATGAAAATTTTAACCTTGTGGGAATCTTTATCCTGACCTGCACATTCCAATGCTTTTAGTGTCTTCCACTTGTTCCCTAATAGACATATCCTTCCCATTTCCTTTTCACTACAGTGATTCTTCCCTGATCACCTTGTCCTTTTCCATTTCCTGTTCTTGTGCTATCCAGCTTTACTGTGGTCCCACCCAAGCCTTTACCCAGTATATTAAGCTAAACTAAACCCTTGAAATGTGCATTGAAAAAGCCTTCATTTTTTCCACATTTGAAAAAGAAATTTGTGCTGCTTTCTTGAATGTCAGTTTTCATATGTGTTTAAACCAGCAGCAGCAAAGCCAATAGATCTCCTTCCAAATCAAGTGTAATGTAATGCATTGCAATGGCAGCTCCACTCAATTCTCTGCTTCTTCTACTGTGCTCTTATTGTTTGTCCAGGCTTTTACCCTCTGTCTGTTAGATTTGACCCTTTTTTCTCCTGTTTTGTTTTTACTGAGCCTTACACTGGCTGGTGTGAAAACTGACTTTTGCTTTTTTTTCTCATTGATTGATTGATTGATTGATTGTCTGGTTGAGTTTGAGGTTGTTTTGCATGTCTAGTATCGCTCATTTTTCCCCCCTATTTTTTTGTTAGGAGATACAACACTGAAGGGTTTTATGTGTTAGATTTCCCCTTTCAGTAACTGATAACCCAAGGCTGATGTAGTTTGTTTTCCTCTAAATGTAATACATGCTCATTGCAGCCTGACACACACGCACACACACACACACACACACACACACACACACACAGCTAAAAGAATTTTGAAGAAAAACGTGACGTCAGCCTTGGGTCTTCACTGGAGGGCAAGATTTCTTCTGTGCGTGGGCTCGACCTTCGGTCTTCATCAGCAGTCCCACGCACATGGAGGAAGCACTTTCTGAGGAGTGTGTGCACTCAAGGAGTATTTGTGTGAATGTCAAGCCTATGACTAGTGCTTGAAAAGATGGATGACCATGTATGATGCTGATAATGTGATGTATGTGATGTAATGTCATGGAAAGAAAATAAACCTGAATGGAAGAAGTATGCTGTCAGATCATCATCGTTTTTTATGTGAGTGAATAAGAGTCTGTGGATAACTGTCTGTAGATGTTTATAATGACAAATCTTCCAAGGAAGGAAATTTGGTAATATAAGATTTATAGACTAGATCTAGATTCCTTCCTGTCTACATTCTTTGACTTGTCTTTTCTGCCCCCTTGTGGACAGCAGGCAGTTATGACAACACTAGTCCAATCCAACCCACCAATAGGCACAAGAATACAAAATGCACAGCACACATTGGTCACTTCTTTACAGCAGCAATTTCAAAATTTATTGAGACTGATTGGTTTTTGCAAATAATAGTCAAGCTAATTCTTCCACTAAACATGAAGTTAGAAAGAGGCTTGGATGGCCGGTGGGCCAGCCCCAACATCAAAACAGGAGGCTCATGGTTGGCTGTAAAAATGTTTTGTGATCAGTACTATCAACCGAAAAATATCTGCACAAGAGCACTTAAATCTGCCCAAAACAAAACAGGTGTAAAAACAGGACAGGTTTTTTTGATTATTTAACACATTTTGTTACAAACACAGGTTTATGATAATCATCAATATAAAGTCAGTATCATATTGAACAATATCCCCAATGAAAATAAACAAACCTCAAGCTTCAAGTGCGACCTTTTACAAATTAAAGACCCTCTGAAACTTGAGAGAGAAAATAAATAATATATAATAGTAATATAAATTCATATATATGAAGGTATACACACATCACTCTTAGTAGAAGAACAAAATCTAAAGTAAAAAGCGCCAATTTTGAAATATAGTATAATATAGATATACCCATATCTATGGCTTCATGATTTGCACGTGTGAATCAAGCTATACAGGCTAAATGAGGATTGCAATTTGTACACGTCTAAGAATACCCATATTCATCTGCAATAGAGCAAACAGTTCCAGTTTTGCATCGTGTGGAATGAGACAGTTGTGTGCAGATGCCGAAGACGTCGCTTTGGTATGACAAAATGAGCACAGGCATGCAGTTAAGACCACAGAATCAGGGCACAAAAGGTCATCAACACACGGTGGGAAGGAGAATCTAGTCGCCCATCATGATTTGTCTCGTTTGAAGTTTTATCCTCAAAAACATTTTGCACCTCTAATCTGATCAGTCGCATTTTTATTAATCTCTATCCATCGACATACAACACATATTCATCTTTCGGAAACAAACACTCTCACAAGCACACAGGTGAAATGTCATTGAGGCACATATTGAGGGGTTGATGGCAGACGTTTTCCTGAAGTACAACCCAGTATGAGGAAGAAGACATACAGTACAGGTCGTGAGAAGAGCGCAGGGCCGGGGATTCACACATACATCCAGATGTCTCTCAGTGGCCACAACAGCACCACAGGACAGAGATTTGTCACCGATCATGGGCTCCTTCCACACCCACCTTTGACATTCATAAAAATCTTAACCCCATTGTCTTTTGTCTTTTTTTTTCACCCCAAAAATTACAACTATTTGATTAATGGGTCAAACAAAAACACAATAAATAATACAAATAAGATAAAGACAGTTGCCAGACATGAAGAAAGCATCGCAAATCGCATTGTAATGAGACTTTCTCAGTGGGGGTTAATGGGAAGTCCAGTCCATGGCACCTGTAGCAGAGAGGCCTGATGTGTGCAACCTGCACTGGCAACAAAATGTTTCCCAGAGTTACTGCTGCAGTGCTCACTTTCCCTTTAGGTAAATTAGCTTGAGTCAAGCCAGTAAAATACTGGCAGATAGGAATACAGCATGTAGACTCTACACTCTGCTGTCTGAGACGAGCATTTTGTCTGCATGCTGCATTTCTTCTTGATTGTGTGTCATGCGAGGCGGAGACACTAGAAATTAGAAAAAAGAAAAAAAAATTCAGCTTGGTTTAAGGATGCCGTCTTCTAAATCTAGCCTGTCCTTTCACACAGCCCTTCATATTCACAATAATACCTTAACATTTGCACTTTTTTCAACTGTGACAAATAGTGACAGGTTCAAAAATAAAAACAACCCAACAACAAAACTGTTAATCACAACAATAAATCCAAAAGCACCTGCACACACAGACTGTGAAACAAAAGCACTTCATGTATACAAGGTACTAGATTGTTTTTGGTTCGATATTAATCAATTAGTGTACATTAGTGATGCAAAAGCGTGTGCTGAATATATGTTTCAATCAATATCTAACAGAGAAGTTTGACAGTGAAGTTGTTTTTCCCCTTGGTAAAAAAAGCAAATACGACAGAAAAAGCGTAAACTGGCACAATAAAAGGTTGATAAAAGCCCCATGGCTTGCTGTCCACAACAAGGCAAAGTATAAAAGCTTTTTTTCTTATACAAGATATAAAATATCAAAAAAAGAACACACAATAAAGCTTAGCATCCAGCACTTAATAATAATTAATAATAGTAACATCAACAACAGTAATCATAGTTCTGATAATCATAATAATAAGACATGTCATCTGCCTCACTTGAATTGTCAATAACATGGAAATAATCTTAAGAAATCAATATAGACTTTTTTTTGGACACTGGACACTCAAACATTCTTGCATACAAACACCCATCCTGTTCTACCCAACACACAGAGAGAGAGAGAGGAGGGAATGACTTCTCAAAAATTAGGAATCCACAACAGTTTTCAATAAATAGCTGTTAAACAAAACAAATTAATAATACACTCTCTACGAATATCAAACTCGGAATTTCAAGCACAATTTTGATCCTCTTCTTTTAACCTTACAAAGCCGGAGAAAATATATCACCAAAAGAAAGTTAAACCATGGAAAGAGTCTGCATATTCTGTATTGAGAAACTGGCATTACATGACTGACCAGGACAGAAACAGGAAAAAAAAAAAAAAAACCCAACTGTTTTTGAAAAAAGGCAGCTCCTCCTTAGGTGTGAGAGACATGGCTCTCAGGTCCTATCAACACAAGAGACAGCGAGAGAGACAGAAAGAGTTAATAGTGTAGGTCATGTGGATCCCTTGTGTGCTTGTGTTGATTTTCCAAACAAGGAAACAGAAACTGATGTCCACTTTGTGTATAAAGAGGGTTAAAACTCTTACATACACTGTAAAAGTCTCTTTCAATCTCTCTCCGTCTCTCTCTGTCTCACACACACTGCACTCCTGTTTTAAATTCCAAAAATCGTATATACATTAGTCACATCTCCAGTATTTGTTGGAATGGATTGATAGAAACCGTGTGGTAAACTTAAGTGAAGAAAAGATTAAGGACCCCACTGAAAGGCAAAGGCTATATAAACAGCAATCTGCACAAAGATTCAGTGATTTCTATATCGTGTTAACAGTCAAGAGGACATAAAGTATATCCTTAAAGGTAGGTGCGGTCACCGAGTTGTTTAGGTAAGTAAAGATCAGATCAAAAATGTAAACCACGGGTTCAGGGCTTTGATAGGAGTCAGTTGTCATTAAAGTGCAAGTCTGTGGCAGTAGGATTCTGCATCAACAATGTGCCATCGGGCTGCCCGGTCCTCTGAAACACATAGCTTTGCAATAGATTTAGACTCTCCCTTCACTCGTAGAGAGACACTTTCCCACAGAAACATTACAGCCGAGGTGGCTTTCCCTACACTGTCAGTGATTCTTGGTTTCCATGGTGATTGTGATGGCAAACATACAAAGTTGCAGTCTGGCATTGGCCATGTCCTTGGCAGCGTCCTCATTGATTCCTGTTGTGACAGAGTAGAAAACTACTGGACTCTGGCCTGAACCCTCAAGAAAAAGAAACACAAAAACACTGCATCAGAAGTAAAGGAGGTAAGCAGAAAAAGCCTTGCACTTGAGCCATCTCTTGACCACTCTTCTTCTACTATGGCAGTCAAGGTTGAGAATAGCCTAAGTGTGTGTGTGTAAGTCTCTGTGTGTATGTGTGTGCACTTGAGTGTGTTTACTCGTAATGGTGTTAGATCATTGTCGCGCGTCACCCTACAGCATTTCCATTCAAAGGAAGGCCTGCCCACAGTGGGACGAATGGGTAAAGAGAGCAGAGGATTCTGCCCGGAGAGATCTTCAGAGATCTTCAGAGATTGGTCGACGAACCACTGACAGGAGCCTGACAGATTCTAGGAGATCCAGGCGAAGTCCCTCTCACTCCCGTTCTGTTGCTCCCCCTCCTGTGCAGAGGAGTCGCTCTCCTCCTTCTCATTGTCCAGTGCTCCGTGTGCCTCAGCGGTCATCCCTGAGTCTTTCCACTTCCCTCCTTCCTCCTCCCCTTCTCCCATCATCTCCCCGTCCCCTTCGACCATCATCTCCTCCTCCCCCTCTCCATCACCGTCGCACTCCGCCTGGTCGTCGTGGAAACGATCACCGGGATACAGCTCCTCCTCCGGTGAGATGTCTCCTCCCACCTCCCCGTTGTGGTCCAGCAGTGCGGCCATGCCCCGCCCAGAGCAGTCAGCGCAGACGCCGTGACGACGTGAGCCGTGTTTGATTCCAACGCTGGCTGCTGACATGAAGACTCGGCTGCACACTTTACACACATACTTCTTGTCTTTGCTGTGGACCTGAAGGATGGAAACACAATTTCAAAATTTTAGTTTAGACTTTGGTTTAGGGTGCAATTTACTGCCCCCTACTGGTTTTCGTATAGCTGCACTTACCAGTGTGTGCCTCTTCATGTGCTCTCTTCTGGTGAACTTCTTGCCACAGATTTCACAGGGGTAGGGCCTCTCACCAGTGTGGGAGCGCATGTGCCTCTTTAGGATGCACTGGTGCATAGCAGAGAAACTGCAGTAGGGGCACTTGAACTTTTTACGGATCACCGTGAAGTCATTCACTGTAGAGACATAAGGAGGGAGGGGTGGTGGAGAGAAAAAAAAAAGGAAAAAAATGATTAGAGTTGAATGAAGCTCGTTTAAATAAACCGAGACGTCACTTTTCAGTTATTACATTTAATTAGTGGCATGGTCTAGAAATGTACCATCAATTCCCATGGCCACCCCAATCCCAGTCAAAGCTACTGTTGCCCTGGCAACAGCTCTTCCTCCATACTAAAGCAATAAAGGCAAAGAGATACTATAAACACGACACAACAGTCAGTCTGCCTTAGTTGCTCTAGAAGGTCTCCACTATGGACAGCAAAAACACAGACAGAAAGACAAACACAGACAATGACAAGAAGGCTGGGGAATGAAATCACACACACAAAGGGAGGCTTCAGCAAAAAAAATAAAAATAAAAACAGAAACGAATGTTAATACCATGTCCCAATCTTGTGTATCCTGTACGTCTGGTAGGTCAATTATCTCAAGGTCTAGACTTAAATGGTAGTTAAGCCAGGTGAAGGGCATCCAAGTAAACAGATTGTGTGTGTGTGTGTATATAAGAAACTTTACAGTCAAGGCATAGGGTGTATGACCATGAGAAATCAGGACTGGATTTATGACAAGCACAATACACACTACTACTGTACACCTCTACTGTTCATAAAGGGTGGGGGGTCAAACACACATTGAGGGTTATAAGCTTTAAGTGATATAATATAATTACCTCCATCTGCAAAGCGACTTCGGCTCTGATTTAACACTCCACAGCACAAAAACATGCAAGTACACATCAACTGCATAAAAGCATCTTATTTACATTTGTTAAGAGTGGCAAGTTAAAATGCAAAAAAGACAAAGAAAGGAATATTGTGATTGTGTGAATATGCGCATGACACATAGATAAAAGATTAAAAACTACAAAGAAGTTTTCACATTTTCCATCACAGTTTAATTGCAGCATAAAAACTACAAGCAGAATGTTATTCTGTTTAGAAAAGTACATATGTGTACAGTACATAGGTTTTTGTTTAGTGAGAAAAAATTCATAATCTAGAATTATTTCAATATTTACAGCAACATATATTCAAACTCAAAAAAACGCCACACAACAGCCGTACAGCATTTGCCATTATTCCTCAGTGGTTGGCTCTGCAGAGTTCCTGATTAGTTCCTGACTTCTCTGAGCCTGCCAGTCGGTTTCAGCTGCTGGCTAGGACAGAGTGTGCTACCTGAGAAATGGGATTTTGTATTAGAAAGGATTTGGCATTCGGGAATACCCTGTGTGTATATACAACAGCAAGGGGATATATTCCCAATAGACACAAGTTCTGCTTTTGCTTAGCACATAGAAATGACTGTTCTATGTGTTGGGACATTAGAGGGAAACACAGGTGGATGTCTTCCCTTTGGGTATGGAATTCACAGTTTGGATGCACACAATAATCATCAACTGGGCCTGCATCAAGAAAATATCTTGGTTTATAGTTGCAGGGTTTGGCAGAAATTGGTGTGAATTTAAATCAGCAATAATTTTGTAGCCAGTGTTCATGCTGATTCCAATATACTGCGGCTCCGCTCCGGCTCTACAGCACCCTCCACCTAACTCTGTCACCATCTCCCTTATTCCTCCCCTGCATTTTTCCCACTTGTCTCCCTTGATCCCCCATTTTACAGCTTGTATGCACAACCACACCATTATCTGTCTGTAGCACTGACATCACTAAACTAAAAAGGGCATCTGCCCCTCGGTCCCAACTTCCTCTTCAGATGAAGGGTCAAGGGTTAAGAAGGGCCGGTGCCGTGAAGGAGCAATTACTGTCCAGCTCCAGCCACACTCAGCCACTAGAAGACTTACAGATCTGGGACAGAGGAGATGGACACATAGAGAGAAAATGACACCACCCAACCCCCACCTGGGCTGCGACTGGCCTATTGTTTTAGCTGGCTTTGTCTCGTTCGGCACATCCCCTCCAACTGCATTGATCTGACAGCAATGACTGAATGTAATCATGTATGACTGAGGACAAGCTTTCACGTGTCCAGTGGAGGTTGACCTGTTATAGAATTACTTTGTTTTTCTTTGAGTTAGAGTGTAAAGAAAAGCAATCACAATGTTTTTTGTATATAAAGTTGTCTGGAACTTTTTAATATTTGGTGAAGTGCACTACCACTGGCAACAGAAATAATCTGATTTGGGTCTTAATTCTGCTCTCATGCTGCAATTTTACAAAGTTCCTGCAGGTGGTGTGGTTGCGTGTGCTGTGAGCCACACGGAAGCCTGGCAGATATGAACTGTGTCTGAGTGTCTTTGTGCCCGTAATGCAGGGGTGGACACAAAGATAAAGATCTCTCTGCCTAAAAAGGAGAGAAGAGTTTAGTCAGACTGGTGACTGGCGACAGAAAGCCAGACA
The DNA here is from genome assembly GCF_004916995.1 of Morone saxatilis. Taxonomy (NCBI): domain Eukaryota; kingdom Metazoa; phylum Chordata; class Actinopteri; family Moronidae; genus Morone; species Morone saxatilis. The sequence continues at coordinate 16,237,544 of NW_023339707.1, read as the reverse complement.
AGTAGTTGAGGTCTGAGAGGCGGAAAGACGCCCCCCTTGTCTCTCCACCCGGCACCGCAACGGAAAGCAATTCACCTGTTCATGGGTCCAATAAGTACACACTCAAACTATTTACAACCTAAAGATAATTAATAGATCATTTGTTCTAGATATAGTGTCAGTCAGTTGTTTAAGCAGATCAGCTTTGCATAGCAATTGTGCATTGTTGACATGTAAGCTGTCAATTCAAGTTAAATCGCCTTTTAAAAAAATATTTAATCACATAAAATTGAACAAGTTGTTAAAAAAAAAAAAGGAATAAAGTATCCCTAGGTATTTATAATCATGTCGACAGACGTTTGATTTTAGGAACCAGGAACTCTTCCTTCTAAGTGCAATGACACCCCAGAGCATTTTTGGCATGAACGTACAGCAAATGTGAAGATACGCTGCTAATTGATGGGTATGAATGTGTGTACATAAGCCTGCAGCCTCTAGATCCTCCAGTCTCAGTTTTCCACATTAATACTGATATTATGATTGTCAACTTTCATCTCTTGAGAAAGCCGCCACAGTGAATCTATAACCCCAGTCTGAGACATTTCCATCCCAGTGCTGCCTCCCAGTATCGCTCCTGGCACTGACCCCACCTGGCAGCACACTTTAACATGTGTCGCCAGGTTTTTCTGGGTGCTAAAAGCCTTGGCACAGGCAGGACAGGTGTGCCCTCTCTCTTTGGAGTGAACAGAAGACAGGTGCCTGTGCAGGTCTGTGCGGTCTCTGAAGTGTTTCAGACAGTAAACACACTGCATTAACTTCTTCTTGAAGTGGATGGTCTTCTCGTGTCGGTCTGCATTGGATTTGAGGGTGAAGCTGGCGGGGCAATGGGAGCAGAGGTAACGTGCCGGCGTTGGCTCGGCCACTGCAGGGTGGTAGAGAGACTGGTGGAAGTGGAGAGGCTGGGATTGTGGCTGGTGATGGGGCTGGGTAGGTTGGCGATGCGGACCCTGCATGCTCGGCCAGTCCAGGGACAAGGCCATCAAAGACAGGGTGTGGTGGTACTCGTGTTCCCTGAGATGCTCCAGGTTGCTGAACAGCCGTTTGCACAGGGAGCAGGGGAACCCCTGTGAGGGCCAGGCACCGGGCTCTGGCAGAAATATTTTCCCTGACCCAACCTCTTCGCCTAGTACCCTCAGCCCTTTAGTCCCTCTGCCAGCCACAGACACTGACGCAGGCACAGTCAAGCCACCAGCACAGCTCTCTTCGCCCATCTGATCCCTCTCGACAGGAGACTGGTCACCTTCCAAGGCTGAGATAGCAAGAAGAGAGTGAAAGTGAGAGAAATAGATAAGGTACAAAAGATGCTTTCTCTTAAGTTATCTACATCTGACAACCTTGAAAGCCCTAACCATACCTGTGTTGTATTCCTTCATGTCTTCTTTGTCTTTTACACCCTCCTGTAAGCACAAAACATCCCGTTATGTCACATACACACACATTTATACAGTCTGTATGGAATGTTGTCTGGGCATGCAGGAGGCAGGCAGGCAGGTGAGACAAGCTGTGAAGTCAACCTTTTTTCACACGTGAGAAACAGAGGAATAAAGACATGAAAACAGAAAAGTTTTTTAAAAAAAGAAGAAAAACGACAGACACAGATAAATTGTTAAAGATTAGCAAGCAAACACAGAAAACATTTTGTAAATAGCTGACAGTTCCTGGATGCTAGAGCTGTTCTATGAGACAGAATAAGCAGTTACGCTGATCTACAGTACTCATAATATCATCTGCCTCATACACTCAACACCCCCTTTGGGTGTTAGCAAGGTGCACCAAACACCTGTCCCCTCTCTCATCTACATCCCATCTAAACTCTACATTTTCTCCATCTACTGCATACTTCTGCCATTCCTTCACCCCCACCCATTTCCTCGGCCCTTACACTCCTCCTCCTCCTCCTCCTCCTTCCTCCTCCTCCTCCTCTCTAAGAACAGAACACCATGCACTGGGCAAACAGATGGCTTGTCCGTAGAGATAGGGAGGCTTGTTGGGAGGCAGGTCCACTGAAATCAAATGCTGCTCCTAAATGCTCACCAGCATACACACACGGACTGGCACAAAACTCACATCCACACATGCTCATACTGCCATGCTCACACACACGCCCACACTCACACACACATACACACACAGCACAGAACAAACAATTTCCTGGGCTGCGAGAGCAAACCTCTCATTGTCTACTTGTATTGATTCTACTCAGTCTCATCTCACTACCTTGCCCGTTATCTCCCATCTCTAAGCATGCGCTGCCATTGTGACTAGATGTGTCATCTCTAATGTAACCACTATAAACTACATTACTGCTAATGCTGAGCAAAGACTCTTGGCTTGACGCTGAATTTGGGTCTAGCTATATTAAAAATCTGAAAGGAAGAGAAAGTAAACAAAGCATACAGAAAATAAAGACAAACAAAAGAAAACAGCGTTTCTTCTCAGAGTGTAGAAAGGAAATATACCAGATTCCACATGGAGAATGAGATACAGGCAGAGGGGTTGAGAGATGATGTACTCGTGTGTAAAAAAAGACTTTTCAATGATGAAAAATAACCCCATTAACCTCCACTTCTCCTCATAAAAACCCATAGCCCCACCCTCCCACCATATTTTCCATCACCTCAACCCCCCTCAGTGCATTTGCAGAAACAGGGTGAAGCTGCCCCCTGGATGCTTCTCTCCACTCACTCTCACAAACTTTTATCTGACTGGAGGAGCAGTACCCAGAGAACAGCCTCCGCCCTGGAGATGAGCCAGGCTCTGTGTGCTTACCTCAGCCAGGGTGGAGGGCTCCGGGCCCTGAGGGGCCTCTTCCACTTCCATGTCCAACCCTTCTGAGCGCAGCGGGGGTGCCCCAGCCCGCAGACCGGGGGCCTCCAGGGGCCGAGGCTCAGAGGGGTGCAGTGGCGTGGGTGGAGTGGGTGGGCAGTATACTGATGTTGATGATGGCGGTAGTGGTGATGGTGGAAGATGAGGAGGAAGAAGAGGAAGAGGAGGAGGAGGAGGAGAGGAGCCAGCCCCCTGTTTGTTATGAATAGTGGCCCCTGTGGCCCCTGGCCGGAGCGTGCTGCAGTAGTTGTTGGAGCGGAGCCCTGAGGAGCACAGGAAACGAGTCTCACCCACCCACTCACGTACAACTGCAACTCTGCTAGCAGCTGGCCACCAGAACACAACGGGAGAGAGTGGGCAGGGGGGCACACAGAGGCTGCCAGTGCTACACTATCAAACACTATGGAGAGGGGGAGGAAGAAAAACTCTGAAGTTTCACTTTCCACCAGCCGAGGGGAAAGGGTTAGGGCTTCTCTTCTCTCTTTCTCTCTCTTTTTCTTTCGCTCCTCTGCTCTCCTTCTCCTTCCACCCACATGCGTGCGCAGAGGATGGCAGTGTGTGTGTGTTTTGTGAGAGAGTGTGCATGTGCTGTGTGAGCGAGTAAAATGCATATAAGGAGAGGGCTTGAGGATCCTCTGTAGCGTGGAGGGAGATTGTTTTGGAGAGGAGCCATCTTGCAGCTCAAGTGAAGACTTTTTGTATACGCAGGGTAAAGGACGACTACATCGACCATGTAAGATGTTTACCAGCAACAAGTTAAGGCACGTCGGATAATTAATTAAAATTAAAAATTTCCTACAGAGCATTTCACTCTCCATAACTATTCACACAGAAGCTTTTTTTCTGCTACATTAATATCGCCATTAGCTGGTGCTGAGAGTGCATCTCTTTTTCTTACAGTGATATGAATCAAAGTATAATGTGCAGGTTATTTTCGTTAGTGTGTGTGCGTATACGAGTATGTGCGAGTGTGGGCAGTGTTTTGGGGAATGTCTCCAGAGTTATGCAGTGGGTTAGCCATTCATTGCCCTCCTCTGCACAACGGACAGAATCACACAACCATGAGGCTCGACCGTGGACGGATTCCTGGAATGTTAAGCTACCGCGCCCGACACTCCCCACTCCCACTTACTGAGAACACACACAAATGCTTAACTCCCCATCTCCTCTTCCCCACCCCCGGCAGTGACGGGAGGAACAACATTAAGAAGGAAATGGAGACAGAGAGTAAAGGGATGAGCTACAGGTGAGAGGGAGCAGCTCATTAACAAATGGTGTTCTGGCAGCGGACACTTCTTAGGAGAGCACTATTGTGGAATAACTACGTCGACTGGGTTTAACAGTCTTGGTTCAAGCCTCTTGAAGAATTCCAACATACGACTATAATTTTTGCAATCTTGTCTCACTGAGTTTAATATTGCAGTCGTGTCTGGCAAGCTGTAAAGAATACAAATAACAGCAGGCTGACTCACTGCACAGCAGCAAGAGCAAAATACATGGAAATAAGAAAATACATGAAGGTAGAATAACTGAATTACTTAAACACAGAATGACTGTAGAGGAACTAAAATACAACCTGGTGTCTTCCTCTCCACCCATGATCAGAATGGGGTGGAGACCTTTCAGGTCTGTTTAGGCTTTAGGGAAGCAATGACTGTAAGGTGACTGACCAGTTTGCCAATAGCTAATCAACTTAAACTTGGTAAATCTGTTAGGAAGGAAATGGCCAGATAGGATTGTGGTTGACTTCATGGCCCTGTTAGAAATAACCTCTGGACAGTTTTAAGAACTGTGATGGAAGGAGGCAAGAGATGTTTGGAAAAGTGCCAGCAATTCCAAAAAGTTTGTAATAAAGTAAAGGTGACCTTTAATGGAAAATCCCAAAAGAACATTGAAAGTTATTACCATCTCTTGTGTTGATAACTTTGAATTGAAAAAAAGGAGGCAGAGGGTATGCCATTGCCATATAGGATCCACATTTTTAATCTGAGAAGTCTCTTGCACCAGATGGACAAAATACAAAACAATCATAAATAAAAATCAGAAAACCTCTGGAGAGTAGCTATGGAGCCACCGGGAGCTACAGTACAGGGTGAGTCAATTTTCAAAAGTAGATGTGAAGTGATGAGAGCAGGCAGTGGAGAGAAAAGTTCAATAATGTCAGTATGATCCCCATAGTTAATTGGATGTTCTTTACAGCCGGTACGCGATGGCAGTGTGGACAGGTGCGCAGGGATGGTCCGGCAAAATCCGCAGTCTGGCATTGATTGTCTGACGCACAAAGGGGTAGCGGGGCCAAATCCCAATGATCTTAATTGGATTCAGGAGGCTGACTGACATACAGACTGGTTCCACTGTATTTTGGCATTCCATATGCTAGGAGGATGTAGTCCATGACCCATGCAAAGGATAGCAAAGGGAGGAGCTGTGCATTTGAATCACAAGCCCTGGCAACAAGGTGGAGTTGGATCAGTTTGAATAGCTAAATGTAAAGAGAAAGAGGTATTCAGTGGTTAAACTGTAGAACATTGATTCTCAGTTTGGGCCGATTTTGAATGAATTAATCTTTAGGAGAACATGTTTTATTAAACAGTCAATTATACAGAAAAGAGAGAATGAGAGAAATAGGGAGAGGGAGGGAGGGGGAACTCTAAGTCAAGGCCTTTTGCTGATACTCAGTGGTCTCTCTTGAATTGGGCCAGGTGACCTTGCTTTACCTCCTCTCTGCCTAGATCAATACTTTCCCAGGATTTTAAACCAACATACTTTGATGCTCCACAGCAAAAAGTAAAAGAGGGGGAAAGAGACAGGAGGGAGACAAATAAGGAGAAACTGCGGGAGCCGGCCAGAAGGGGAGGGAGCGATGGAGAGTGTGAGGGATGAGTGTTAAGGAGGGGTGAAGGAGAAATAGATGGAGAGAAGGAGGGAGGGATGGGTGGCGCGAGGGGGAGTACAGGAGGGAAAAAAGGACAGGAAGGATGTTAAGCAGGGGTGAAGGAGAAGCAGGGAGGAGAACAGGAGGAGGGGGAAATAGGGCTGAGTGGAGGGAAGGAGGGAGGGAGCAGCGATCTGTCAAACCATGCCGATTTATCCTCCGCCCAGTAATCTGAGGTACAGTGTTTGTTTATTTTCTGTCCTTATTTAGACACAGGGACACACCAGGGGAGGGAGGGGATGTAGTTGGCCATCTCGACAAGCCCATTTCCCCAAACCCTATTGTGTAGGGAATTCAAAATAGGGTTTGGCTAACCAAAAACCTCCTAGAGGTTTCTTGGGTGACAACTAAAATACAACTATAAGACTCATTCAACATGTGTTTCTCTCTATGCAGCGAGCAAATGATTAACATTCTCTAAATTCCCCAAATTTCCTATTCATATAGTCAAGGCTGGGTGTATCTGTTAAGTGTGAGTGTGTATCAAAAAGCCGCTTCTTCTCTTTTCTGGAGCTTGTGAGGCTGTCTATCTGTGCTGTGACAGCATCTGATTCTCCTCTTTAAGCCAACAGAAACATCTCAATCCCACACACTTAACACTTGCACAAAAGGGGTGATGTGATGTGACGTGCGTTTGCGAGCACGAATGTGCTACTGCAAACTTGTGTCTTGGTCTATTCAGTCTTGGCCCTGTCTTTTATTTTGTAGGTGAGTGGGGCTCAACTCAAAAGGCACGACTAGGCTCGGAGTTGTACCCTTCCTTTGCTTTTCTTCCGCTCACAAAGACAGGCAGAACTCGGGACAAAAGATCCAATTACTAGCCAGTAAAAGCAAAGAAACACAAACACGAGTTGCGCACACACACAAATGTGCCCACGCGGACATGGACTCAAGCAAATATACGCTTACGCCGGCACACACAGGGAGATACACACATGTAGACACACTGACAGTTTAACACCCTCACTGAAGGCAAAAAAAACCTGACTAAACGAAGAAAATTTTTTCTCTTGTTAACGTGGGCAAACTAAGCACAAATAAAGACGTTTAATATTGATATGATTAGAAAAATTGTTTATTGTAAGGTAAGTAAAAGATTTGGCAGATTTTAGTTATTTTACTCCTTATGCGGTGAGTTATTCAGACAAAGAGAGGAAGAAGGATGTTGGAAGCTTAACGCACATAAGCTTCAAACTTTTAAGGTTAAGGTTGAGGTTGCACACTCATGCACATTGGCAAAAAATGAACACTTGAACACATTTCTAGTCTGTTTATTCTATTTCATCTCATGTGACATCACATTTCTCTATCAAAATGTTTCACTGTTTTTTTGAGGGATGCAATTTAAAAAATACTATTTATCTTGGGGGGTTTGTGCCGTCATTGAGCAGAGCAAATCGCTTCACCATTATTGGTGCTGGAGTACACTAAGTAAATACTATCTGAACAGTTGCTGCAGTTCTGTTGTGTTATTTTGCTGCTGTGAAAATACAGCCGTAGACCCACTGATACGTACAAAGGAACTGTCACATAAAACCAAACAAATTTTCTCACAACAGCGAGAGCGATCCCAGCAAAATGTTCTCTCACTGAGTCACCGCTGACTAGTCATCACTTGCATTGCCACACAAACCCTTTACACACTAAAGTGGCACCACACACACACACACACACACACACACGCACACACACATACATGCATTCAGAGTCATCCAAATACAGTGGCTGATGAGGGAAAATACTCTGCAGAGGAAGAGGATACTCATGTCAAAAGCGGTCAAGCCTGTATGTTTTATGTCTCACAGGTGACCACATGAGCAGGTACTCAAAAATACACTAGCAGAGTCGAAGCAGTTTGTGTATACCCAAGTTGTAAGTTATAATGAGTGTGGCTTGCTGGGTGTGTGTGTGTGTGTAACAATCAGTGTGAGCACAGTGTTAGTAAATAGTGACTTACAAGACAGGGAGTGTCCTCCTTTGGGCAGGTACTCGTACAGCAAGGGGTTATCATCTCCCATCATCTCAGCCCGCAGTGAAAGCAGGCTGTTCTTACTCATCAGCGCCGCCTTCAGATTGGCTACAGATGAGATTGTTCCGCCCCCGGCTCCGCCCCCGGCCTCCTCCGATTCGTTGGGGCCCAGATAGCTGGGCTCTGTGGTAAGAGCCTCTTCCTGTTTGAGGAAGAAGTCGAGGCGTTCGCCGCGGCTGTCTGAGCTGTTGGGTTCGGTCACGTCTGCCCCTGAATAGAGATGAAATAACAGAAGATGGGTTAGACTCCATCACTGACTGACATAATGGTTTTTAAAACAACATAAAACTAAAGCAGAGAAATTTAAGTAGGTGGTAAGGGACAATGACTCATTTCACACAGCAATGTTTTAATGTCATTTGAGGGATTAAATGCTTCTCTATAGAATGAAAATCCTGCCTCTCGGTTTTGTGAATGCCTGTCAGAGGGGATGAGAAGGGATGGTGGTCAAACCTAACATTGTACTTGAATAGTTATCATTTTGTCATTTAAAGATTTCACCTGACAGTGATAGCAGCTTGAGCGAAGATACAAAAAAAAACCAAAACACCATATTAAACCAATTCTTTCAAACCTCTCAGCCGAGTCATCGTTTACACCCAGTGTTTTCGGTAGCAACTATGAACACGTCACCGCTCTGAATCATCTCTCTCTCTCCTCAACTCCCTAACATACCTCATCATCACCAGTCAACAAAAATACAGGGAGATCATAAGGAGACAGCGAGAGAGAGAAAGGCAGACACAGACGTGGTGAGTATGTGTGTGTGTGCGTTATGTCTGCGTGAGTGTGTTTAGCCGCCAGTGTCGTTGAAAGCAGAGTGTGTAGAGAAGCTGTCAGCAGTAGACATGTCGCTGGAGGTTCCACTGTAGATCTACAAGACTGTCAGACCACACTGCTGACGACAGCTCCGCTCAACACAGAGACACACTTACAAACACGCAAATACGGACACGAAAACACACTTTCATTGCCTCCTAATTGACATTTAACTGATGACAGGTTGCTTTTTCCAACAAAGACTTAGACAAAAATACACTCCATGCACATCACAGGCTTAAAGATTTGAAAGAATGTCTTGTCTACATCTAAAACAAACACACACAGACTTCTGTGTGCTAATGCAGACTTGTGAGTTGCCCAAAGGGGGGGGAGTGTGTGCATAATTATGTGTGATTGTTCTGGACAGAAACCTTCTGACATCCTAATATATAAGTATACCATTCCACAAAGCCCATGCAGTGACAGCTGAAATCACACTTAAAGCTAATGGGGAGCAAACAAAGTGAAGACAAGAAACAGGGGTGATGCGGGGGCACGGAGAACATAAACGAGTGGAAAAAGCAAGGGAGAAGGAAAAGAGTGGAAAAATACAAATGGAGCAAGAGAACAAAATAGCCCCCTTATCCATTTTAACTACAGTCAGGTAGTGCTAAGTGTTTCCTGTGCAGCCCAGCGCTCATCTGCTGCAGGGGGAGTCAAGGTGACAGAGACAGTAGTTTGCCTCCACGTCTGGAATACCGATGGGTATGCAGCCTCTTCACAGCCTACTGGGTCAATGTTGACCACTCTGTCACACACACACACACA
>NW_023339707.1:16225938-16228069 GCF_004916995.1 Morone saxatilis | reverse complement strand
CACACACACACACACAGTCAGTCATTTTTCATGCTCAGTATAGATAAATGATCACAGATCCGATGGACGGATACATACTCTGTATGCACGGTTGCACAAGCATACATCTGAAAGGTGTAGAGATATGAGTGAGATATTAAGGACGGGGGGATGGGACGCGAGAGATAAGAGTGACATACATACGAAGTAATCAGCGGCCATAATACTACTAGCAGACACAGAGGAAGATATAAAAAGAGGAGATAAAGTAGGAGGAATGAAGAAAGAAGACAGGAGGCAAAGACAGAAAGAGAAAGAAAGAAAGAAAGAAAAAAAAGGCAGGGGAGTGTAGAAGCGGGGGTGTTGAGCTGTGGAGGAAGATACACACAAAACACACACGCATACATCCACGCACACCCCCGCCCCAGCACACACAAACACACACAAAGTTAATTAAGGAGGGGGTGTAGGGGTTGGCGCAAGGGGCACGAGGTGCAGGAATTCATTAGAGCTCTGCCCCCTCCTTCAGTGGGCAGCCCAGCAGCCACAGGAGTCAATCAATAACATAGATCTGCTGTGGGCCAACAACAAACACACACACACAAACACACATGTACACGTATATGGAGAAAGGAGAGGCAGACAAATGGAAGGAGAGGAAGCGAAGGGGAGAAAGAGAAAAGAGGGTCACCTCTGACCCCCATCTCCCTCCACTCATCTGTTCATTGGACGAGTGAATGACCCCTGACCACTTTTCCCAGCATCCCCTGGACACGTGCATCTACAGATGGAACATGTCCGCCCTCCTCACAGTCATACAGTAACAATGCTTCAGTCACACACACTGCAGATTAAATGGCAGAGTTATGGAAAAGCAATTGTGATTTGTGATTTCCTCGCACACAACAGTCAAAATTCATTTCTGAAATTAATATCTGTGTTATAAACATTAGAGAAGGAGTCACAATGTCTTACTGACACACTCTGCCATACAACATATACAGTATCCTGCTTTCTGAGGATTTATCCACATTTCTGAGTCTAAGCGTGAGATATTAGAAATTAGTATTCAGCTGACCACAAACAGGCTTCTGCGCCAAATAATCGGAATATACTACATAATCCTCCTTCACTTATGTAAGCTTTATCGGGCCCTGCATAGCTGGTGTGTTACTTAAACCTCATCCTGTTCCGACAGATAAAATCATTTACCACACCAGAAACAGTCGCACCTAATCCCATGCACGCAGCTTATGGATTTCATCATACGTGTGCCGGGTTTTGCTGAGGATTTGTAGACACACATATTGTGGTGTCTTTCAGAAGCAATAGGTTTATCCAGAGTTTTAGAGACACCGGGGTTACATCATTCCTTTGTGTGCATATGCTGAGTGTTAACGTACTCGTTGTCATGAGACAACCAATGAATTTCAATGGCATGGGATATGGCTTTGAACTGCGTGGTCAGATAGAAAAACAATAGCATTTTCCTCATTTTTCCCCCCTCCTTTCTTCTGCCTTTACAGTGCAGCGGTCTCTGTACAGTGAAGGGAATTTTCATTTTCCCCTTCATAAAAGAGTCCGAATAATTTAGATTTCTGCTTTCTGAAGAGATCCTCCGTTTAATTTGGTTGCCATGGTAGCCGAGCACCCTTGGCTTCAACATTTATGCTAAATAAAAACCCCTTTTAAAAAGGAGAGACAAATATGTGGAAATGGTGGTTCTCTTTGTTCATGTGTGTGTTTGCGTTTATGTGTGTGCGCACGCGTGAGTGATGCTGCAAGCTATGTGGGGGCTTGAGTGGGAAAAAAGCAAAGGCGGAATAAGACTTGCCTTGGAATAAAAGATGTGTGTGTTGAACTATACTTCAAATGCGTTGTGAGGGATACTGCATTTATCATCCATTGAGAGAGTTACAGCTAATGGATAGAAGATACAGTTTTATGTGCTGTGGTTGGAGGCTGCACTGTATATCTGAGTGAAGTGTGTGTGTGTTTCACAAGGGGAGTTGTGTTATTAGAGAGCACACTTTGACGCAGTAAAGAGGAGGAGAGGGAAGGCCTGAAAAGGGAGGGAAGGGTCAGCTGACCCAGTTTGACCTCTGATCTTCTGTTCTGATTATGCTCAAGGAGTGTGTGTGTGTCTGTGTGT
>NW_023339707.1:16225675-16225894 GCF_004916995.1 Morone saxatilis | reverse complement strand
GTGTGTGTGTGTGTGTCTCAACAAATGCCTCCTTCCCCTCTAAATGAAGCCAAACACTGTTGTGTGAGGGAGTTCATATTTTCCAAGAATACAGGTTTTTGATAAATAAATGGATGAATAAACATAAATTGATACACCCACTATTTGCGTATGCACACATGACCTGGCTGTTGATAGACACACTCCTTTAACACCTCTGGTCACACACACACACACACA
>NW_023339707.1:16224679-16225605 GCF_004916995.1 Morone saxatilis | reverse complement strand
ACACACACACACACACACCACGCCTTCAAATCAACAGAGACAGTAGCCAAACACAATGGAGAAAAAAAGTCCAGGGTGGTTAAGCAACGAGTTACTGAGGCTTGTCGACCACAAGAGAGCTGTCAGAGAAGAAAGTAGGGCTTGTGTGCATGTTTGAGTATGGGAGTGCAAACAAAAGAGAAAGACTCTCTCACTGTGTATCTTTGTGTGTGTGTCTGTGTCTGTGTGTGTGACAGAGAAAGACACAGAAAGAAGCCTTGCCCCAAGTCGGCCTGGTTAATGGCTTGGCCAGCCTGAGGTTGAAAAGGACAAGGCATTACAAGAGCCGTGTTGTCACAAGACTGTTGTCTACGCGACATTACAGCGACATGCTTCCAAACGAGAAAATGCAAGTCCCTCCTTCACCTTTTTTTCACAAACAGCTTCACACACTGTACATGTGATTAGTGTGTGTTTGTCCTCGAGTGGACAAAGAGGGGAGGGAAGGTGGAACTTGCTTCCTCAGCATGCCAGAGTTTGAGAGGGTAAAAAAGTAATTTCAGCCGAGAAGGGGGAGTGAGGCACTAAAACAGCTCAAGAATTCAGAGGCAATTTAAAAAGCAGTGTGGGAGAGGGGAATGAAAAAAATGCTGGGTTAAAAAGGAGGGAGGATGGAAAGTAAAAGAGGTTGTTATTCTCTGTGTCTCTCTCTTTCTCTCTGTCTTCCTCTCTCTCACACTTGCTCTCTCTCTGTTGTTTTTAGGGACTAGCCGGGCCACAACCTCCAGGAGAGATAGGGAAGGGTGGGTGGTGGTGGTGGTGGTGGTGGTGGGGTGTGTGTGGATAGGGAGGGCAAGCATAAATCAAGCAGAGCCTGAAGGCTTTAGAGGAGGGAGGGACAGAGGGAAGAGAGTGGTAAAAGACAGGGAAGAGAGAGAGAGAGAGAG
>NW_023339707.1:16224385-16224579 GCF_004916995.1 Morone saxatilis | reverse complement strand
GGAGGGGGCCCAGTTGTCATTATTTTGTCTGGGGAGGAGGGGGGAAGGAGGGCAGGGGGTGTGGGGCAAATGTCAGACTTTGGAAATCCCTGGCTTAGACAATGCTTCCAGTAACAGAAAGTGGGAGAAAACACAAATGCCTTGCTGATTATTCACCCACCTATTACTCAAACCTTCTTAGTAAGTAAAAAAAA
>NW_023339707.1:16218920-16224314 GCF_004916995.1 Morone saxatilis | reverse complement strand
ATGGAAGAAAAAAATATGTTTTGGAAAGTAAGCAGGGAAGCAAAGGGAAATGATCCAAAGCCCCCCAGGTACCATCTTCTTCTGAAGATTGAATTGAACATCAGAATAAATAAATCAGCTGAGTTGCTGAGTGTGTTGAATGTGTTCTCTGTTTCCTGAATCTATAGGTGTGTGATTGTGATCTACAAAGTTAACCACAATCATTATTAACTTTAATATCTGTGAATAGATATGTGGGGTATGTGATGGATTTGAAGTGTGTATCTTTTGATGTGTGGGGGTGGGGATTTAGGCAAGGGGGTTACTGCTGTGAATGTTCAACCACAGAAACCTCCTGACCCACCCACCCTTACGTCGTGCCAACAGGACATCCTGTCAGAATGCATTCTGGGTAGTTTAATTCTTAGACCTGAGTGATCAATGCCAAGAAAAGTGTGTGCATTTAGACAAAGTTAACTTCATATGTTCTTTAGTTATGTGCAGGTGTTATGAATGCATGTGTTTATATAGGCTACTAGCGTGTAAGTTAGTGGGTGAGTGTGTACAGTATGTGTGTGGGCCATGGCTGACTAAAGCACACACATGGGCCCAACCCAGGTGCACTCAGGGTGGGATGGCTAATCTTTAACCCCCCCACACACACATATACACACACACACACACACACGGTCCTCTTCTCCACCCAGCAATTCTTTTCTGGCCTGTTCCAGGGCCAGGAGGTGGAGAGGTGGGGGTGCTAACGTTTTGGAAAAAAGCCACGGTCAGAAGTGGGGAGGGGGCAGCTTCCTGTCCAAAATGGCTCCTTTAAAGCCAGAGAATTATAAATAGAGCAGGTGTCAGTATTGAGAACTGAGAGAGAGAGAGTGCTGCGAGAGAAAAAGACAGACAGCAAGAGTGTGAAAAATTGTGTGAATGTGTGTGTGGTGTGGTGTGATGGCGTGTTGGAGTAGGAGAAGGGGCTTTTAGCTGGTGGACTGCCCATAATGTCCAGCAGGATGTGAGGTCATATGACAAAGATGGCTGGTGGGCGGTGAGAAATGATTGGTTACCACGGTGATAATGGAACTTTTTTTGTAAAAATGTAGTGGGGACTGACAGGAGGCTGACATGAGACCGAAAGACATGCAGAGGAAAAAAGGGGAAAGAACAGCATTTTAGTCTTCTGTCACAATTCCCAAAAAGAACAAAAAAAAGCATTCAACCCTCTAACATGTGTGTGCATGTTGGGTAGCAGGGTACAAAAGGGGGAAGGAGAGGATGGAGGGAGTAGGGGAAACTGAGGGAGGTGGGGTGAGCAGGCCACAAAAGTCAATAGGCTGGGAGGAAAGGGCTGAAATCATCTGTGCAGTCAGAGGACAAAGAGGCAGAGCAAATCGGGGGTGGGGGAGACAGAGCGAGACACAGAGAGAGAGGCCCAGAGTACAAAGACAGTGAGAGACAGAACTGATAATAGAGTGACTCTGGAAGAAAAGTGAGAAAGATGAAAGACATGGATAGAGAGGAGAAAATACAGGGGGAGAGGCCTCAACACGATGTAGTTATCTAACCCATAGCGTGTCAAGCACCGAGCCACGAAGAAAGGGGTTAAAAATTAAGTCCACACAGTCTGAAATATTAAATCTATTTTGGTTTTTAATGAAGGAGGAGTGAATTAGGGAGGAAATATGAGAGTAGATTATTAAACCAAGAGCGAGGAGAAGGGAGAGAAAGAGTAGAGAGGTGTGCGAGGGGTGAGGGGGTTGAAATCTGTTCAGGTGTTTTAAATATTAAACCTATTTCAAGTTTAATGAAGTGCAAATACTATGGGGAGAGTCTTAACTGGAATACAGAGAGGAAGGGGGCGAAAGGGGGATCCGATTCATTATTTCAAGTGTTCACCTTTAGACTGCCGAGACTTGGGGAGACGAGCGCAGGTAGAGAGAGAAAAAAAAACAGAGAAAGTTTATGCCGAAGTGAAAACTAGAGGGCAGTTCTGGAGCTCCGTCTGTGGCCCCCAGGTGAGTCCAGGAGACTCCAGAACTCCGGAGGATGAAGGTCTGAACTCAAACAAGCCAAAACATGCAGCGCTCTTGAGCTTGCAGGAATAAACAGGACAAGATTCTACGGAAAAATGATTTCACTTTTAGTGTGTGTCTCTTGTTTGTCAGTATGTGTGTATTAGTGGTTGAGGAGGGGAACTCTGAGGCCACAAAAAGGAGAGGAAGACAGTCAGATAAAGATGTTGGATTTCAAAAAAGATTCTCGATGTAATCAATGTGCAACAGCTAGAGGGAAATGGAAAGAACAGCCCACGTGTGATTGAACTGTTCATGTCTACATAATCAGATGCTCTAAGCTGTGTGTGTGTGTGTGTGTGTGTGTGTGTGTGTGTGTGTGTGTGCATCACACTGGCCATGTACCGGATTGCCAAAATCCCCCAAGCTGCCACTAAAGGTCACCATGTGTGTGTGTATGGTTTTTTTTTTCAATAGTAGCAAAAAAACAAACAGAAAGTATTTCCAGTGCTGTTATTATGTGGGATAAAGATCAAGTTGGTGTTTGCCCCAAGTATAGAGGAAGTAGGAAAGAAATCAATCGTTAACTCATGTTTTCACCAGCTCAGGCTTCTTCTCAAGCTGAGAGCGAAGGTGTCATAGAACGAATGAGTCCTGTCTTCAAAATGACACATCTTTTGAAGTGGTGTGACCTATGTTAATAAAATGAATAATAACACTGAATGTAAAGAAACATATTCATTATATCATTAGAAAATACCTCTCCATGTCTGAAGTCTCAAAGGAACCAAATACAGTAAGTATAAATACTCAAATGTAGTGGAAGTATAGAGGAATGTATTTTAGCAAGGATGCAACCCGACATAGCATATGTCAATACCGTCTCTGAAACTGAGTGGAGTGCGTGCGATAAAGGTGTGTTTATGGTATTTAGTCAGAAAATACAACAGATAGCACAGAATTTAGGATTAATTGTGCAATTCTTTTTTTTATCTGTTAATCTCATAATTATTTTTTCAGTCAACAGAATGTCTGAAATGACTGACAAATGCTCATTTCAAGCTCTTAAGCTTACGATCAACGGAAAGTAAAAAAATATTCAATTCACAATCAAATAAAACAGACAGAAAACAGTCCAAATAATTAAATATATAATCATATATAAAAAGACATTTCTGTTGATCAACTAATGAATTAATCTACTCTACTCGTTTCAGCACTGCATGGATTACAAGAAGAGAGGCTGGTATGAGGTATCAAAGAAGAATGTACTGAATTATTTAAAAAAAAAAAGCTTGACGCTTGATTTTCAAAATACTCTTGTCTTTGATTTGCAGATGCTTTTTTAATCCAGGTCTGGGAGAAGCAGCGGGGGCCAAACTAAAAATAATTTCAGGTAATTATTTAAAGGTTTACGACATAAGCAGGAGAGGTAGAGACTATTTAAAACTCCCCTCCTCAAAAACTGCCACCTCTAATACGGTATTGTGCAGAAAAATATAGCCACACGATGAGGTCACTGCAATGCAAGCGGTGCTGATTTCTTTTTCCTAATTCACATGCAAGTTTTCAAATATTTGTGTCAGCAGACAAGGTGAGCGGAAGAAAGAGTGAGATCAAGCGTTAGCGAGAGAGAGAGAAAAGGAAGTTGAGTGCTTAGTGGCCTCAATAATGACATCAAGTGAACACAGCAGATGTTTGCAAGAGAAGGGGATCTAAAGAAAACAAATCCTAATTCCTGCAGCTGTTTATGTAAACATAGGCACACAGCATTTTCATACAAACGCTTTGAAACGGCTCTGCGCTAATACACTGAGCCTTTACACAGCTATATATTATCCTTATATTACAGAATAATCCAGCGAAATCCTCAGTCAAGCAGCCCCCTGTGCTGTATGTAGTATAAGCGTTTCTAATAGGAAAGCATGAACACTGATCACTGATGAATGAAAGCGAGAAAGAGAGAGAGTGAGTGTGTGTCTAGGTACTTCTCATCAATAAAGAATGAAGCAATTAAGCTAATCTCAGACTGAAGGTGCCCTTTCTCCTACCATTTGCTTCTGTGGAAACCTACAACCGGACTTCATGGAACACCCAACCACACACACACACACACACAGACAAACCCTTTGGATTATAATCCTACCTAGATCTACCACTAAACACAAAAAGGACTCACACTGCTGAAATGATCAGTTAATCAATCAATAATATATCTCCCTCACAACAGACATCTTGATGTGTCATAACAAGAAACGCACGGGCGTAATTAATGACGTTAATGAAGGCTGCATTCTATTCAGCTGTGTCACATTCAGGGTCCTGACATTGTGCCTGTCATAGCTTAATGGAACAGAGCCATCGTTAGTGTTATTAATTACACCGTGTGCCTGGTGCTGGCCGATATACCAGATGAACTGCTGCACCGGTTTTAATTTCACATACAATATGAATTTTTCATATACCGCCATACGTAGCTTTTGCACAGCAGGAACAACTGCTGTAACTCATTTGTTTCTTACTTGTGCAACAGAAATATCTATTTGAATACTTTATAGTGTTTATACAGCTATTTAAATATATTTTGTCATGAGAAGGAAGCAATGTTAAAGCTGTTGTCTTTTCTTATGTCTATCTGTTGTATTCTTTTGTGGGGGCAAGTAATCAAAATCAGTATTCAAAACCTTCAGTAAACATTATGAAAATATGTTTATATTCTATGTCCTCTTGACAGTATAATAACCCACTATAAACAAAGGCTTAGTCATGCAAAAACATTAAAATAAATACAGTCATATATCGTAAAACCTCCAAAATCTTAAAAAAATACCGTGATATAGATTTTTGGTCAGCACTACCTGTGTCTCTGCTGCTGTGAATACTGTACATTAGTCGATTAACAGGAAAATTAATTAATCATTTTGATAATCGAACAATCGTTAAAGTCATTGATCAATCAAACATTGCTTTCTCTGTAACTGAAAATCAATTAATTTGCTTTTTGGTTGCTTGGATCAACTTGTTCCACACACCAGTAGAGGTAACGACTTAATGAATGACTGTGTCACTACTGGGGATGTCGCGGGAAACCGATACTTTGGTACCGAGTCGATGCCAACGTTTTGAAAACGTTACGCCTACCTGTTGTTTATCTACGGTACTGTAAGCACCGCTGGTACCGGGGAATCGCGGCACCTGCACCTGCTCTGCACAGACACACAGAGACAGACGCTCCCTGGCGCGGACACGGTGTTTGTTTCACCAGCGTGGAGCAGGTAAAGCAAGAGCAAGCAGCGGCGAACTGATCAGCTGGTGCCGATGTCAAACGGTTGATTCGATCGTTTTGATCGGCTCTGTCATTAAAGGCCCAAGTATGCTTGCCGCTTGAGACCTGTCGCGC
>NW_023339707.1:16210830-16218820 GCF_004916995.1 Morone saxatilis | reverse complement strand
ACAGATGCCTGTAGAGGCGCACTTGCTCGGAAAGCTTCCTGTTTCTGGTTTGGCAAGATCTACGTCTCAAGGTCTCAAGCGGCAAGCATACTTGGGCCTTAACAGCGACCCTCGTACACAGGCGACTCATCAATGGTGAATGTGGTTTTTGGGACATAAAGGTTACCCCTAACCCTAGACACAGAGAGGGGTGGGGCACTGGTACCTGTGTGTGTGTGAGTGAGAGAGAGAGAGACAGACCAGAGTAGGTCGTGTGCGTGTGTGGAAATCTGAAGGTAAAAGCTTGGTGAGCAGATTAAAGTACTTTGTGAGTTAAGTAGCCTAGTTAAATAAGTAAATAAGAAAACAATGGATTAGAGAAAGGGCCTCTGCTGTTGTTTTTTTTTTGTAATGTTCAAATGTTTTTAATAAAACGGAGTGGATGTTGAAGTACATGGGATTTATTGTTTTGTTTTTGTTTTGTACCTTGGTATCAGGATCGGAAAACTTTCACTGGTATTGGTATCAACTGCTACATTTTTGGCATTGTGACAAGCCCAGTCACTACTTCGATAAACCTCCTTGCCCCCCATAAAAAAAACTTTAAATAGAATCGTACATCACTTTCTAATTCCTTGGCCCCTCCATATGCCCGTACATCTAATTTGGATCTTCAACTGCAGGTGACAAAATCCAAACTTAAGGAGACTTAAGACTTAAGTAGACAATAAGCCAACGGAGATCCTGTGTATTTTTGACCCTACCTTGGTAATAACCAACAGAAAATATCCTCACTTAGCAGAACTTACCAACATCACAATGAGCACTCCCACAACCAAAAACATCACACCACCCCCTGTACGTTCTCTGATAATGACGTCACTAAACCTGTTCAGCAATCCCCCCCAAACCTTCACTAAACACACAGAAACCAACTACTGCAAATGGACTCAACACACACAGTAGTGAAACACATCCTGCCTGTCATACACTACCACTCTTAAACGTCATGTAAGCCCACTGGTAACCTGATATTTTACTTACTAAATGGCAAGGTCAGAGACCCAAATAGTTGATAACCTCATAATACAAACACTCTTGTTTCCTCCTTCCCCCACTCCTCTCCATTGTGAGCCCAGTCCCAAAACCCAGTTGAAAGCGGGGACGAAAAGTTGTCTTTTGGCTAACAGCAAGAGAGTCTACACCAGCAGCAACACTAGACTTCCTCTAACCTTTAGGCGAGAAAACACCTCTCTCGGTAATGGCTGCTTCACCATAGCCAGACTAAAACTCTACCCTCCACCACAGTACAGAACCATGGAACAGGCCAACAGGCTTAATAGTGGCATTTACCTGGTGGGTGTATGTGGGTATGCATGTGTGTGTGTGTGTGTGTGTGTGTGTGCGACTCTAAAGTCCAACACAAGATGTACTTGGGCACGGTAATAAGGTCTGACTGCATGTCACAAAATCTGGGACTTAGGACACTTAGATGTAAGCAGACAGACCCTCATAAGCCTGTACGGATGCTCTGTCTTCTCCACTTGTCTTTTTTTCTTCTCTCTCTCATTACCCCTCTCATCTACCACACTCTCTCTCTTTTCCCTCCTCTTGCCCTTTCCAGAAGGTCCTTCCCTAAACCCCAGAGAGAGGGGGAGGAGCCAGGGATGGCGAGGACGCGCTGGTAATCCGTGCGGTGACCCAGGTCAATTCAATTATCCTGTTTTCTTTCGCTGCGCGACGCGTGTGCCCATTTCACAGCCAACTCCCTTAATGCGCCCAGGATTAGCTTCTCTTACTTTTAATGATCTACCTATCGACGCCTTGGGCCCACCAGTGCTCACACGCACACACACACTCACGCACAGGCAAATACACACACCGTCAGTTAAGTGTTTTTCATGTATTAGTTTTTAGTGTAAAGGAATTCACTAAACAAATCTGCAAGGCTGAGGATCAAGAGACACTTTCTCAAAATAAATATGTGTGCACTTGAGTGTGTTTGTGTTGTGTTTGCATTTGCTTGTGGGGGAGTGTGTGTGTGTGTGTGTTACATAAACTGCAGTAAGAAGAGGATTGTATTATCCATCTGCATTTACCCAGGCTTTACCTCACACCTCCAAGATTTAAGATAATCATCTTAGGCCTAACACGTTAGTGAAGAAGCTCGCTAATCTCAACCCGGAGGAAGAAAAGAGGTCATTTTACACTAGTAAACTGTGCGTATGGCTAACATGCACCGAAATATCCACGCAGGATTCAAAGTACATATGTACTGTAAAGCATTATGTCCACTTTGTTGAACTTGAGTTTAACAAAAGTCGACAAAGCAGTTTAAACGCTTCCACGCAACTGCTGCTCAGAAAGTGTCTTTAGAGAAGTACGTATAAATTAGATTCTACTGTAACTGAGTGTTGAGACAAACGCTCTCACCTAATTATTTAACCTAATCTTATTATCTCACCAGTCATTTACTAATTACATGACTGGATAACTAACTAAGTAGGCGCCAACATTAGGAAACTGCAGCAACTCTGAGGAACTCTAAAGCCTTAAAAGTCATCAAATCGGCACTGTAAAGTCCTTCCCAAGATAGAATACTAGGTGTGCTTTCTTTGGCCTGCACACGTCCTTCCAATTTTCACCTGTTGTTATTACACTAATCTAACCAATAAATCCATTATAAAAACAGCATTTGGACGTGAAAAACACATGGGTTGCTTCATTATGACCTAAATTAACTGTTTTGTCTAGATATAAATACACAGTAGCACTTTCCAAGGACGGAAGACTGTAAACACTGTAAGAAGCTGGTTTGTCAGCCTTACCTGGGATTTCCTGTCCGTTGTAGTTCCATCCAGCCACAGCCAGCATGGAGGGCAGAGGAGATCCAGGCCTACTGTCCCTGTCTCTTTCCCTGTCCCGCTCTCTGTCCCAGTTCCTCTCAGCCTGCTGGGTAATGTGTCTGACCGTGTCCTTGTTCTTCCTGTTCTTTCTCCGCCCTGACCCTGATAGGGGTTGCCACGGCCCCTCTCCACCTGCTCCAGCAGCCCCTCCAGCCCCTTGTTCCCCTTGGCTCTGGGCTGCCCCCCTGGGAGTGTCCCGGGGATGAGAGGAGGAGGCGGGGGACACCTGTTCCTCTTTAACGGTGACAGGCCTGTAGTCGTGTGGCCAGGCAGGCTGGGAGTCATGGCAGGCTTCCTCCTGGCTCTCATGGCTCTTTGGGGGTTCTTGGTCCTCCTTGCCATACGTGCTGCCTCCCTCGTGGCAGCTGGCGATGGCCGAGTCCCCAGAAGAGTTGGCCGGGCTGGTGCGGCGCGCCAGCCAAGGGGAGGTGCTGCGACCGGACATGATGGAAGCCAGGGCTTCAGAAGCCATGCCCACTATGCCTCCTCCTCCTCCGCCTAAACCCGCTCCCGCAACACCCCCTGCTCCTGCTATACCCACTCCTCCTCCACCTCCTCCACCTCCGCCTATGCCAGCAGCAGCAACAGCTCCCATCTCAAAGTCGGCCAGTTCGTCAGCCATCTCAGAGCGGATGCTGATGTCCAGCGCAGCCTTGATGAAGCTGTGGCAGGCCTGGACAATGTCTGTCATCTGCAGGTAGCTGGCGGCTGACATGACCTCGATCACGTTCTTACTGGTGAGGGCGAGGTGCGCTGAGTACATGAAGTCCAGGATGGCTTTGAAGCCTGTTGCTGTGACGATGTCCAGGTGAGTGACAGTAGTCTGGTGGTGAGGTTCTGCCCCTTTTTTAACCTGAAGGATGAGAAAGACTGTTCATAGCACTGTTTCCTTGTTTATTTATCTCATGCAGGGTAACACAACTTCATTGCTTCATCGGCAGGAAAACACACAGAACAAAACTACTATGATCTGAGAGAAAAACAAGTCCTTAGCAGACTCCCTTGACCCATCTTCCCAAGTGTAGTAGTCCCTTACCTGGCAGTAAAGAGTCTTGAAGTAGCGTGAGGAGCCCAGGAGGACGTTCTTATGGGCCTTGAAGATCTTTCCGTCCACAATGACACAGGCGTCGCAGAGGATGCCATGCTGCCTCTGCTCATTGAGCTCTCTGAGGAGCTGACGATAGTGAGAGGCGATCTCCATGTCCTCCTTCCTGTTGTTCATCTGTGTAGCTGAACAAAAGCCTCTCCTCCAAATGTCTGCTGGGAAACAAAAGAAGACACATCATGTGATATCAAAATATTGTAAATATACACTATGTTGTACCACTAAATGTACAGTATGGCGTACAGGAGCACTGACGTCTACACAATGTTGTAAAAACAAGAGGAAAGAGACCATTTCTGGCAACATATTCAGGTGTCTCTCCTCTAGTCCATATATATGATGGCCACAGCTATATTCAAACCCTTGGCTAAGAGCGTTGGTTTAATTTTCTTGCAAGGGGGGGAAAATAAGCAAATTTAGCTGAACCACTCCTTTAAAGATGAGCCAGGGAGAAGATATCTCAGTAATGACTGTGACATAAAAACAATGACATCAATAGAAACCACATTTCAACTGCTGTAGTTTGATGTCTAAAAACAGCCCAGTAACAAATAGTCAAAAATCTCAATGTTTAAACCGTGTCTGACAGGTTCATTTGTGTGTGTGTGTGTGCTTGAGAGAGAGAGATACAGTGTGTGTAAGCTCATTAAAAATGTCAGTTAAAAAGTGTAACACTTTCACAAAACAGTTGAGAGGGAGAAAAACACCTCATTTAGTTCAGACCACTTTACCATTAAATTTATCAATAAACACAGTCTCGGTTCCTTGTTATTTTTTTTTTTTCCATCTCTCCTTCAAGTGAGAATATTCAATCAGCTGTCTAGTTCAGACGAAAATTCACTCTTGAACCTTCACCTCAGTGTTTCTGATCTTGCACAGTTCAGTGTAGGTTGTGAACACAAAGTTTTACTGAAACTACAGAGAATAGACTCTTAATGACAATTTGTGGAGCTGCTCAGCTCTCGGTGAATGAAGATACAACTTTTCAGTATTAATTGACAGGATTCATGGTATTGTGACAGGGATGCTGGCATATATTATTATTACTCTTACAAAATTAAAGCTAAAGATAAGCTCAAGATTGTATTTTTCACAATCTATCAACCCATAAAGATTCTTAGCTTTGGGCTTTTGGATTCACAAATATTTATCTAAGATATAAGTGGGTTTGAGTGTGAATAAAATATTGCTTTTGTTTTTTCTGCTGTGTACAGGTTAGACGACATACAACAGGCATTTTGAACTCACACAACAGAGTTGAAAGCCACAGAGAGCGGAGAGGAGAGACAGACAAAGGGAGATGTGCGCATCGCTATGTTGAACCATTCAACGAGGTGGCGGAAAAACAAAGAGAAACCACATAAGCCCTGGCAAACACAAATATATACACACACACACAGGAAGAAGATGAACACGCACACACACACACACACACACACACACATACACACACACACAGTCAGTGCATTAGCCAGAGCATTAGCAGCCGCCGCTCCCGCTCTCATCTTGGTGAGGGCTAAATCGCGGGGACGCAGAGTGTTACCAAACGCAGCAGTGATTTGTTTTGGGAACGCCACAGCTGTCAGCTCTCATGGGCCATTCTGAGAGATGACAGCTCGGGTTGACCAAGGTGACAGCAGCGTTTGCTCGGGGGCCGGCACACTTCAGGTCATGTTTAGCAAAGCTCTGCTCAACCTGATGGCTTGTAAGATCAGATAAATCCACAGTGTCTCCCACGTCCACTTGGACAAACACACCTCCTACGAACAGCAGTGGATGAGCGGATGGAGTGACGGTGACGGTTGCTGAAGCCACTCTTTCTCAAAAAAAAAAACAAGAAAATAGTCCTGCGTCTAATCAATGCATGGCTAGCTCACAGCCATTCACTTTGACTGACATGTCTTTAAGTCACAGAAATAAAGAATTGTGAGGAGGGAGAAACTATGCGAATACAGAATAACAGTGTCCCTCAGAGTCTCAAAAGGCAAGTTTTGACGCAAGTGTTTTTATCCTCCAGCTCACACACTTCTTAGAAAAAAATCTATTGGCGTTCTAACCTTGAGATATTCTTTCCTTTCTGCGTTGTCCTGATGGAGGTATTGAGAGTATTCACCTCTCACCTTTGGAGAAAAACCTCCTCCTCTCTCTGCTCTTCTTCTCTCAGGGCCGCTGGCGCATTCAATTGTATAGCCCAGTCTATAAGATAGGCTCCTTCTCAGAGCCACACAGAACACAGAAAAAGTCATTTATTCACTGAGAAGTACCTCAATATCCCTGCCATTCCTTTTTTTTTTCCTCCAGCCAATGTTGATGGTGAAATACAGGGTCACTGTACAGCCACATTTGAAGCAAGTATCTATTGGTAGCCCTGAGCAAGCAGTCAGCAGCCAGCAATACCAAATCAGAAGCTGGAACAAAACCGCCATGTCTCAAGTGCTGAATGGGTCAGGGTCCTCCAGATCTCCATTTCCATCTTTGTTACCATTTTTAAAGTCTAACTATAAATGAGTAACAACAATGACAAGCACTCGAACAAAGAAGTAACATGCTATTGACAGCCAGAGCACTTTACTCAGCAACTGAACCAGTGAATTTAAGGAGTAGGTTTTGTAGAATCACAAAAACAACATACTTTCTCACTTACCTCTATTGCCATAGCCATGCAGATAGTTTTTCCACATGGATATATGTCTCTGAGATTTCTACCTCCACTCCAATACAATGGAGGCGAATGGAATTTGGGGTAAACAAAGTTCCGTTCAACTCCATTGTATCAGGGTGGCAGTGGAAATCTCAGAATCTGCACAAATAAAACCCCAAATCATCTTTATGGGTAGATAGCTCTAAAGGTAAGGAAGAAAACAGTGTTTTTGTATTTTGGGTGAAACAACCTTGTTATGCAGAAACCTTGACAACCAAACAAAAAAGTGTGTGTGAATAGAGGAAGTCTGGTAAAGTTCATTAGTGCAACTTTTTATTCTGTGTGGTAATGCGTGTCCAAAGAGCTAATGATAATGTCAGTGTGGTACTGCACTCTGATACAGGATGCCATGTTCCTAAGGGAATATTCAAATTTTGGCAAGTGTGCAAGTGTAAGTTTGTGTGTATGTAACAGGAATGCGTAGCTAAGATTGCACCCAAAGTCATGTTAAATGGTGCCTCAAATTTAACAAAAACAATGATCAGTGGAGGGTAAAACAACAGCAAAGGACTGAGAGAGAAAGAGAGAGGGAGAGGTCTAATCAGATTTATTGCTTCAACAGACTCTGAGACACACTGAGTTAGTAGTTAGGCAGAGAAGAGGAACTTTAATGGAGTGCGCTTTGACCTCTAAACTCTTTCCTCGCCTAATTGGCTTGTTTAATTTCAGCATGTCCAATTCCCTCCCGTCAAAGACCCCTTTTCCAGAGGAACCAATCCCAACGCTACCCCTACTACACTACATAAACACCCACAAAAACCTCTCCAGTGTGCATACTGGATTTTCCTTTCCTCAGAGATCTACTCCATCTTTCCCTACAAGCTTAGACCATGAACAGGACTAAAACCCACTCCCTTCTACTGTGTGAATACAGCCTTGATTTATAACACACTTTTTTTTTCCAAATATACACTTGACACAAGATGGGAAAGTAAGATAAAATGAACTTGTCAGACAATCAAGTAAAGAGAGAGAGGCAGAGACTTTTGTGTCTTATCCAAAGCATTAGCAGTCTCACCAAGGCTACAGAAACTAAAGCCTACTTTCAGGATGTCACAGAGCAGAAAAAAAGCTTTTCATGTCTCTATGAAATTTCACAGCAAAAAAAGAAAAAGAAAAAAAAAAGCAAGGAAAAAGTCATCAGGAGGCAGGCTGACAGTCTGTGAGTGCTTATTTGTGGTCAGAGACGATTGTTTCAGTAAAGCATGCCACCAGAGCTCCAAGTCCCTGTCACCCTTCTGAGGCCAAATCAAAAGTGAATGTCCTCCCCCCCCCTTCCCTCACACAAAAACACACACA
>NW_023339707.1:16210199-16210730 GCF_004916995.1 Morone saxatilis | reverse complement strand
GGGGGGGGGGGGGTAAAAACATAGCTTTCCACAGTGGGCTCATGCTGTGATTTCACAAGGTATTCAGATATCACACTGGATGAAGATGTTACAACAAGTGAAACATGCTCACACGGGGTGTTAATACATGATTACGCAACATATTTTAGCAAATAAAACACACGTGAAACACACCTTTACTGTCTGTCGATGCACTCATAATTAACACTTGCAGGTACAGGGTTTCATTGGCTGCAGTTTCTGGCATGTGTGTAAGCACTATCCAAGCAGTTTCATACACTTGCAGTTATATTTATTTTGAATTAAGGGATTTCCAGTTGGTCAGGGCAAATTATCATTTAGTGTGTACTGCTTGCAAAATTGCCACCCTCAGCTAATCACTCTACATTCAAATTGCGGCCCTGTTCTCAACAAATGTAACAGTTCTGCTCATTATTTGATAAAATGACTTTGGTTGGACGAGCATGTCAAACTGAGTGAACACAGAGTTCACAGAGGCTCTCACGTAAGTGGTAAAATATATTTAAAAAA
>NW_023339707.1:16204277-16210193 GCF_004916995.1 Morone saxatilis | reverse complement strand
AAAAAAAAAAGCTGTGCAGACTGAACTTGTTTCTGCTATGTTTACTGAAAAAATATAAAAGCATATGTGTATTCTGTGGTAAAGTTAAGCTCATTAACACCAGTTTTTTGTCTTTGCATGTCTACACTAATCATTTTTATATTAACAATGAGTCAAATGCAATACCACCTCCTACTTACTTTTAGTAACAAACAATTATCATCTGTCTCAGCTCTATGGATGTTCCGATTTCTTTCAGCTCATTGTGTTGGGTTTGTGGTCCCCAACATCGCTGTTTTGTTTCTCTTTCACTGCTAGCGGCAGGCAGACACTGTCAGCGACAAGCTAGTGAGCTTAGGGGAGCATTTAGCAGCTAAAGATCCAGCTATTTTTGTCAGCAGTTGGTGGAGAACAAAACAGAGCTAAAAGGAGAGTAAATACTGGACACCGTAAATAAGTCGTGAATTGACTGACCCTCTCAACTTTTTGATGATGATAATACGTGAATTTTATTTTTACAGATTGTTAGAAGCTTCCCAAATGAGAAAAACTAATAAAGTGTTTAGCAGCCTATTAAAGAGTAATAAAATCTACACATATTAGGCAACCGTTTGTCAGTTGACTGTACTGTTACTGCAAGAGATCTTCATGTACCAACACATTATCAGTGCTTCTCATTTCTACTTTTAAGGATCCTCTATTAGCATTGAATTCTCTCCTTTTCACATCCCTACTTTTTTCTTGGCTCTGTTGTTGAAAATCAGCAGGGAGGACACATTAAAAACTGGCCAGAGATTGAAGAAGTGAATGAATGTGCAGAGGAAGGAGGAGGGGATATCAAGTCAGGATTCAGTAGCCAAGAGTTGGCATTTATGTTGTCAACCATCCCAGCTTCATGCCTCAGCTACAACATTTTATCAGTTAAGCTAAAAAAGAAACACGTTCCTTTTTGCATATTTTCTAGTAGTGACTTGCACCAGCACACCATATCGTAAAAGGCAGTTTCTATGGAGAAGGCAAACAGGTTGACAGGTCTACACTGAATGAATTATATATTATGTAAAGCTTTCAAAACAAAGTGAAATAAACGATGTTAGGCTCAAGAAAAAGATATTAAGAGAATCTCTGACATGATATGCTAATACCTATGAAAAATTAAAAAGGTATATGAAGAAAGAATTGGTTGGCTTGCCAGTGTACTTTTCCCATATATTCAGAGAAAATACTGGAAAAAAATGACAGCATGCATAAGTGGAATTAAAATATTCAGCTGGACAATGGAGGCACTGTTCTTCGAACACATGACAGTATGATCAAGGACAGCCATTACTTTCAACGTAAATTCTACTAGTTCCTCTACTTCAATAAAAAAAGACAGTTGTATTAGATTTAAAAGTTGATGGCTATTATTTTTAATATAACCCTGACTGTGTGATCAATCTTACTAATGTTAACTGAAACTAAATTTGCAAATATGAGGCCTGTGAAAGGTCATTATGAACACGGGGTGAGGTTCCACAGAAATGGAAAGAAAAGAGAACAAGGCAAAGAGCTGAAGAACGAGACAGATAAAGAACAGTGAAAAACAGAGAGAAAAAGAGATACAGCAGAATTGCAGAAACAGCAAGGCTAGAAAGATAGAGACAGAAGATAGAAAGAGGGGGAGACAGGAAGAGAGGGGAGAGTGACTCAGGCAGCCAATATTTTTTAAACAGCTTTGCTTCCACTCAACTGGGCATCAAGGCCATTATCCTGGGGTTAATCCCCAATCCGACGGAGCTGGCAGCCTTCCGGGACAAGCCAGGGTGGCAGCCCATCAACAAGGCAGGCACGGACAAAAATAACACACACACACGTGCACATGACACACATGCACACACAGCTAGACAAGCATGCAAGCTGCAATTAGAAAAAATAACACAACAAAGCTATTAACTCTGAAAGGCTCGTTCTTAGCTTCTTTGTCCTTTATTTTCTGTTGAAAATAAGCTACTGTTCATGTTTGTCTCTCATTTTATCTCTTGTCTCTGACTTCTTTATATCTCACTGCATGTGTTCGTGTTGCCAGTTTGCCTTGTTTCTTTTATCACACACCCTCCATCTGTCCACCTTTATTTTCTCCACCTTCCCCACCAGCTCTAATCATGCCACATTTTGCACCTCTACCTCGCTTTCCCTTTCTCTGTCCACTCTCTGTTTCTTTGGACAGCATCCAAAGAGTCAAGGTGGAGGAAGAGATTGACTCAAAGAAGGATAGCCATGTCATGTGGAGAGGGACCAAAGAGGATCCAGGAGGCTTAGGGAGACTTAGTGCTACTCGCTTCATCTCTCAACCCCCCTCTCCAACCTCTCCCCCTTTGTCCCCTCCTACACACCTCCCGAAAAACAATACCTGGACCATCGACATCTACACCTAAAAACCTCCATGCTGCATATCATGCATTTTGCACATTCGGTGCACCAGCCAAAATATCTGCCTCTATAAACCTCCGGTTCAACTTAAGACACTAAAGTGTCCAGTCCAGAAGCTCCAAGCCGTCTCCGCCACCTTGTCCATTAACCTTGAGCCACACAGGTGTTAAGCCTTGAGTGATCTTCTGGAAATCCAGGCATAGTAAGGATGGACAGGGATCATCCCAGAATGACCGGAAAAGAGGTGTGACTGCAAGACGTTAATGTTGAAGTCCTTTACCCTGACCTCTAATGGCTAAGTGCCAACTTCACCTTGAGTTCCTACAATAGCACACAAAGTGTCAGTAATACTATCTGACATATCTAGAGCTTAAAAAAGGGGTGAGAAATGCCACATCACCCCCATCTAACCATCTCTTTTTTCCGTCTTCCTCCTTTACACTTGTGCATGTGTGTGCGTATGTGTATGTGTAGTTTCTGGGCTATCTTTCTCTCTAGGCCCCTAAGCCTGCTATGTCTCCCATGGTAACTCCCTGACTGACGACCCGGGGCTTAGCCTAAATTCTCTCTCTATTAAAAGCTGTGAAATGCAAATAATGAAACATCTCATTACCACTGTCGGAGAACCCAAAATGAAAGGAGGGGGAGAGTGGGAGGGAGGAGCGGAGAGGGGCGGATGAGGAGGACAGTAAGACAGCAAAGCGGCAGGAGAAAGAGGGCTATACGGGAGGGAGGGAGGAAGGGAGGAAGGGGAGGCAGAGGAGGGAAGGTGAGAGGACAGCGAGAAACAGAGTGAGAGCTGGAAATAAATGAGTTGAACAAGTGGAGGAGAGGATGGGAGAAGCAAAGGGAAGGGAGGATGTGAAAGGAAGAGAGTGGGGGAAGAGGGGAGAGGTGAATGGACGGGAACAGATAGCCAGACAGTGAGTCTTTTGTCTTGATTATTGTTGCCTTATCATGAGTTAGCCAGGATTGCCACCTATGCAAACAGGGGTGCGCCCTGATGAACCAAGCTAGGAGTGTATTCAAATGGCAAACGACAAGCGTTGGAATCTTCAACTTATTTGCTTCATTCTACTCAATTTAGTGTAAAAACAGACCGTCAGTCCAACAAGCTTTTACACTGTAGCTGTATTGCAATCACAAGTAATGTATAAGTTTCTCAAAAAGACCCCAATAAAGAATAATGTTGATCAGTGTATATAATATATTATATATATAATATATATATATATATCACCATACACACAACACACCACACACACACACATATATTAATACATATGCAATATGCAGACAGTACTTTCCATAATTATTCAGGTTTAAGTTTCATTCTAAGGCAGGAAAAAAAATACTTCTTGAAACACATATCTGTGTGGTAAAGGAAGTGATAATCACCTACGGAATGTGCCTGTATTTGGCTCTGTAGTTTGGCGAGGATACTTGGGGAACTGGTAATGGTGGAAGAGGAGGGGGTTTCATGTGACAATAACCACATCACCTTGTGTGGTCTCCGGCGCAAACAGTTTCACCACTGCAACACTTTTTGGAGACTCATCATGCTAATTACAACCCCTGACTATCATGTGGGAATTTTTGGTGAGGTGGAGCTTTAAGGTTCCGACATTGTCTAATGAGCAGATTAGTTCTGACTTTCTAGTGGAACCATTGTGTAAGGGTTTTTTTCTGCGTTACAAATGCATCATATATTTTTTTCCCTACCCGGTTAGATTTTTGGTACTTTAAAAACTACTTCTTACTCCTTACGCTAAAAAAACAAAGGATGCGGTTATGATAAAAATTAAAGATATTAAACTTGAGTCATCCAAACAAGAATGATGCGGTTGAGCGTATAACTAACCTTGAGTATTACTGTATTGGTTTGGAAGGGGAAAAAAAACAACCTTCACACTGCAAATACTGCTTTATAATTTCAATTTTTTATTAGACAACATACAACAAGCACAATATGTGACTCCCAACATTCTTTATCTCTCAAACCATGGACATTAATAACAGTAGGTGTGAATTCACACGTTCTTCCAGCTGCATGGGATGTTTGGATTGTTAAGGTGTAGCTCAGGTCGGCTGTTCCAGTTTCATCCCAAGGGTTTAAGATGGGATTGAAGGGTCAGACTCTGGTGAAGGCCAGTCAAGTTCTTCCAAACCAGACTCAGAAAACGGAACTTGGCTATTGTGCGCATGTTGGAAACAGGAAGATGAGCCCAGCAAAGCTGGACCGAGGGATTTCGCCCAGTAAACTGGGAATATACCATGACAGAGCCAGAATAGGTAACATCATAAGTGTCTAGGTGTTGTAACTCAGGGCTGTCCAGCACACTTTTGGCCGCATATAGCATACTTGAGTTATTCCCAATCATGTATGCAATACATAGAATTACCACTCAGAATTTGGGATGAGCTTTGAGTGCAGCCTGTTGTAATTGTTCCAGGCGCGAACCTGTGGTGTGGATCCATCCTTGACTGCTCATGCTCCTTTATAGACACACAAAAATACAAAACAACCAGAATCTTTATTTTAATTCTCCCACTACGCTGACCTTTACATTCGCGCTTTGCCTGTTTTCCTTCCTTCAGTTTACACTCGCTCTGTTGTCATTTGGCCATCTCAAGGTTTCTGTTTTGAAAGCACCAATGCTTTGTGGCTCAAGTGATGATGCAATATAAGGCTAAGAGAGCGGCCTCAAAACTTCACATTAACACCCAAGCCTGAGATCTTCGTGCCGGGGATTTCTGCCAGTGAGGCTGCTCGGAAATGTGTAGTGTGTGTGTGTGTGTGTGTGTGTGTGTGTGTTGTGTGTGTGTGTGTGTGTGTGGCGTGGTGGTTGTCTCAGACCCTTGCAATAGGTCTCAACACAAAACCTGTCAGCAAAAAAGCGAACCTGTCACGACTAGCTAGACACGAACTGTACATGACTGTCCACACGAGGTCCGACAGCAGCCTGTTCCCGGCTGTTTCAAGAACCAGTCACTAAGCCCATCGCTACAAATTCTCAGGACAAACACCACACCCACACACCACACACCACACACCCACACCACACACCACACACCACACACACACACACAGAATTGTATGGAGGAAATGAAATCAAGGGTTACCAGAGAGAAGAACATGTAAAAAATGAACATATGGTACGGCAATACCCGTCCTAAAGGAATGAATATCTGAAATGTCTGAGGACTACGAAGCTGTTCGTTGTTTGTTAAAATGTGTGGTTTTTGAATGTGCAAGTGAATGACTGAATGATGGTGAGTCACTACTGGTGGCCAGTCGCTATCTGGTGCCGAGGCGGGTGTCCAGAGAGTGTGTTTGTGTGTGTAAGGGTAACTTGGTGTGACTGTCGCTCTGTCAGACGGCAAACAGAGGCATCTTTCTCAAATCCACACTGGGCCACAGCTTACAATGAGCTCATGCAAAGAGGGGAGCAAAAAAGCCGCAGCTTAAGTGTGTACTCACAAGGACAACAGGCACACCCTCCATCCCCCCTGAGCAAATATTAA
>NW_023339707.1:16201864-16204254 GCF_004916995.1 Morone saxatilis | reverse complement strand
AAGAGACTTCACTCCCAGCTAATCTAATTCACAAACACTCCAGAGCGCACACAAACAAGGAAAACACATAATTTTACTATATTAACTTAGCCCTCAACATGCAACATTCACTAATAACTTACTAACGTTTATGCAGCCTACCGTACAACAACTGAGTAGCACAGTGATTTACATATAGATAGAGAAAGTGTTTATAAAAACACATTTGTATATAATAGCCTGAGGCTGCGTTGTCACTCATCAAGCTGATCAAAAAGCAGCTACTATACAACACTGATAAATCTCAGAGCGCTTTTGCAAATCTGTCCTTCAACAGTGGAAAAAAAGGAGGTGAGATAAAGGGAGAAAAATCAAGGGGAGAGGAGAGGAGCATCTAAATATAGAGAGACTCACATTTTGGAGTCAGAAAAGAGACAGTGAAGGGTAAGAAAGAGGGAGGGAG
Organism: Morone saxatilis; assembly: GCF_004916995.1. NCBI lineage: Eukaryota > Metazoa > Chordata > Actinopteri > Moronidae > Morone > Morone saxatilis. Next base: position 16,203,812 of record NW_023339707.1, on the reverse strand, counting down.
ATGGGAGATGCAAGAAGGAAAAAAAGAGGGAAAGGAAAAGTGAAGAGAGATGGGGAACAAATAAGAAAGGAATAGAGATGGAAGAAAAGTGGTGTTGAAGCAGGAAAAGAAGAATAGAAGATAGACGGAGCGTCAGTGTAGCTCCCGATCGATGGTTGTAGAGCCTCGGTGGGTTTCTCATCTACTGTAGGGTTTGCTTAGTTTTCTACTGGAGAACTGGACATGGAGGACACTCAATTTTGTCTGCGAGACTTGAGAGTTCAATACACCACACAGTGTATCACCACAGACGTTCATCAATACGTAGCGTCGATACGGTGGGTCTGCCCCTTCAGTGATCTTTTCAACAGTTTGAACACAGACTGGCTCGAGTAAATTCTAATAGTAATCCTTGTCTTCCTTTCTACCCCAGCAGATTTCAAGCAAAGTTTCTTTTGCTGAAATACAATTGCTTAAAATAAGTGACTTTTTTGTGGACGTTTGTATGGACAGTGACGTTGCTTGAGGCTACCACGTACACTGTGATTGACAAAGAGTGAGGTTCGACCTCACCTGGATCCTCACTTCTGTCCTGTCCTCTCCTTTCCCGTCATCCTTTTTCCCCCCTCCTCTTTATCTGTCTGTCTTTTCACTCAGAGCCTGTTTACTCCAATGCAGTTTGACGTTTGACTGTCACCTGTTGACTAACATGAGCGGCTGCCATGGCTCGCAGGCTTTTGGAACTAGTGCTGCTTTTTTTCCCTGACAGCAATGGAAAGAACTGCAAATTCATGTACAGAAATGTCATAGCCAGACGCATGAGACACAAAGAGAGAGGGAGAGACAAAAGGACCACTGTGTAAACTCTCATGATCATACTCACCATCGCTAAAGGACAACACCCACCTTGGAAACCTAATTTTGAACAAGTTACACATTCCCACATTGTGAGGCAGTGCCAGTATCAGGTGTCCGTCCAAACCACCAACAACCAATCAACCGCCACCCCCTTCGTGACACACCAGCGCACACACCAAAACAACCCGGAGGGGGGAGGTGAGATAGAAGACAGGAGGGAGGGAGGGATGGGTGCGGGGGTGAGAAAGTGAGAGTAAAAAGAAGAGGGCAAGAGAAAGAGCCAGCCAGAGACAAAGGCAGAGAGAATGACAATGAGTGAAAAGAGGAAGAGTGGGGGAAAAAATAAAATAGAGAGGACGAGATGAAGTGAAAAACGCTTTGCCAGCTCACCGTGCACATTCATAGAGCAAGAAGAGAACAAAAAGACAAAAACAATGAGACTTCCATGTATATGCACATTCAAGTTTGTGTGTGTGTGTGCATGGTTCGCATGTATCTGTGCAAATGAAACACTGGAAAGAGCAGCGAGAAGGCCGTAGGGGTAGTTTGCCTCTTGCCACTGAAAAGGGGATGTGAACCTACTCACTTCTGTTCACATCTGGATTGGCTTCACCTCTCGTGTTCATAAAGGGAACTTTACTGACACAGGAGAGTTCATAAACTGTCCAGCAACAATGACAGAACTCCATTTTCATCAACCGATTTGTGAAGTTCACATAATAAAAACACACTTGGGATCTGTTTTTTAGTGCTGAAAAGCCTTTATAAATCAAAATAATCCCACTTCCCCTTTGAGATGTCAACCTGTAACCTAAAGAGAGAAGTTATTCTAACTTGGATGGCTCAACCTTGGCAGCTGAGACAGAAAAAATATTTGTGTTTTAGCAAAAAAAAACTGGACCCTGCGTCCATTGTTGCTAGCTGTTGCATTAAAGGGATGTATAAATATGAGCTAGGGTCAGGGGGAAGGATAAAAATGAGAAAGAGAACAGGGAGAGGGTAAAAATGAGAAAGGGAGTAGGGGAAGGGTAAAAATGAGAAATGGAGTAGGGGAGGCCACAGGAGGCACCTGGCCCACTTACAGCAGAGGAGGGGGTGGTGGTGGAGGAGG
>NW_023339707.1:16197350-16201764 GCF_004916995.1 Morone saxatilis | reverse complement strand
AGAGAGAGAGAGAGAGGAGGTGGGGGCTGGAGAAGAAGAGGTGGCCTTGTGATGCTGAGAATGGAGGTGGTGTACGTGTGCGCGGGATGTGTGCGTCTCTTTGTGTGTGTGTGTGTGTGTGTGGGTGTGTGTGTGTGTGTGGGTGTCTAAAATTATGACGAAAAACTAACACCTCACCCAAAGTATGAATAACCGACCACAACAGGCCAATGTAGGTTCAATCTCTTCTCCCAGCACATTCGAACAGCCTGCCTATACCGCTAATATCCCACTAATACCACCCACAGTCCTCGCTCCACCTCACATCAATGAATATTTCATGTCCTGATGGCACTTTTAAAGCAAAAACTAATTAGCAAATCCAAGTTGATCTGGCATTAGTCATATCAGGCCAATTAAAAGCCCAGTCCTACTGTACATGTTAATGGCAGCGAAGTGGAATAATTGTATGTTGAGCAGGGGAGAGAATGTTAAACAGGCCTTGTTAGCAGCACTTTAGCACTCTAGCCAGAGTCCATGGCTGGATTACAAAACTCTATAAAGCAGGATAATGTTCGTCAGAAACACACACACACACACACACATATAGAGGCACACTCACATCTTTGAAAGCAGCAAACGAAAACTCTATCCATTAATTAGAGTGTCGCCATCAATTCCATGGGGTCAGGTCTGATACTTATAGCTAAAGAAGAGAAATATTTCCAGGGAAAATTATGGTTTTATGCTTCAGTAATAATATTAAACAGGGATCCAAATATTGGCAGAAGCTCACAGGTCAGATGTTAGACAGTATTGGTGGGAGAAAACCATTTACTGCTCCACACACTGCTTCTGCGGTCAGCACCAGTCAACGTAAGGTTGTAGAGACAGTATTTGTGTGGTATTGGAGTAGAGAAAGGTGTTGGTTTGTGTTTGAGTCTTCCCAACCTTCCCTCTGTCTGTTTTTTTATGCAGTAGTTTAGATTGAGACAGACAGCATTGACACACACAGACTAAACTGTGCTGCACAAAAAAGCGACAGAATAACAAGGGCTAGAACTCTTTTGGAGTGGATGTCTGTTTCATCACCCCCTACTCCCTCCTTGTCCCCCCCATTCCCTCTCCTTCACATTCCCTTTTCCTTCCTCGCTCTGTCTTCCCTGTCTCCCTCTCTCACCTGAGCTTTGATATGGAAATCTCTCACCAGCCACAGCCCGAGGCTAGTTGACTGTTTCTAAAGATGTATTTGCTCAAAGCCGCTCAATTTCTCATCAAATGCTCACACTGTGTGTATAAAAGAACTCTTTCACTGGGAAAATAACAACTAACAACCACGTACTTATACAAGGCTTTCAGCAGTCTGCAAACCCCACACTTCAACAAAGAGGTTTTTCCAAGCCCAAACCTTCAAAGTTCTTAATAGCTTATATAAATTTGTCTAAAAACATGGTGCAAAGTGGAGAGCTGAGGACACCAACTATCTTGGCGATAGAGTTCTTTGAGTAACTGTGTGTGTTTGTGTAGACAGTTCTTTCCCACTGGTTTACCAGTCCTGCCCTGGTAGGTAATTATACTGCATTAAGGATAACCAACATGCACGTCTACATCACTGAGCCAAATAAAGTGACAACTGGAACCATTCAAGGACAAACAAAACAATTATAATAATACTAAGAAATAAGTGAATAATTTAGGAATAAGTCAGAAAGTCTGTTTGGAAAGAAAAATATCTGGTAAAAGAATGCAAATCATGCAAACAACACTAATCAGTCCCATATCAGCTCATTACCAGGAAGCAGCCAAATCAGAGGTTGATGTCTTAAAACATGCTTGTGTGTGAATCATTGTCACACAAATCAATGTGATCGTTTAAAGGAGGGAGAAAAACAGATTTTTGACTTCAAAAATATTGATGTTTACGTCATTATTCCTGCAGAAATATAAAGGTTTCAGTCAGAATATCTTTAAACCTGAGGTGATTCAAAACCATAGGAGTTTAATATATGAGGGGCACTGCTGCTAACTGCTCTACACAGCGAAACATTATCACAAATCAAAAAAGCTGAAGAGATAAGAAAATAGATGCATTTTTCTATCACTTCCTTTGTCATTCCATGAATACCAGACAGGAACCTAATTGAAAGGATAATATGTGCGTGTTATCTATCTGGCTTGCATTACCTGATGTGCAAAACAACTGCCGTCATCACTTCACTTGTTGCAATATTTGTTTTGACAGCATCTGAATAAGTGAAAACGCACAGTATATAAAACCAACAATTAGGAGTGCATTAAGGAGGAGAGAGACTGATTAGATTTCAAGGCTGGTCTGGCTCTACACATTCATGCAATTGATAACTGATGTTAGAAAATGTCAGAAATTAAGGAAAATGCTCATGACACTGATAAGCATTGTGTGATCATGAGGCTCTGCTTGGAAAGTGCCGATCTGCTCCGCATTCCTAAATAAAAGAAAAACACACCCCGACGAAAGCACACAAACTGAAATCCCTCATCTGCTTCCTAAGGAATGTGTGATCCAAAAGGTGTTTTGCAATATCAACAACTCCTAAGAAAAGATTCTGACATCTTGGCATTTTCACTGCTCAGAACCCCCTTGCATTTATTTTTAGCAACAATCAAATTAGAATTTTGCTTCTGGACTGAATTCTTACTCCTGGATTATAAAAAATTAGACCGAAAGCCGCAAAATTACCTTCCAATATAAAATTCAGGGACAAAAGAACAAAAGAAAAGAACAAGAGAGCTTATTGCTTTCATTGACATCCTATCTTGTGCGCAGGTGCATACATGCATGCACACACACTCACACACATTCACCACCAGCTATGAAATATTAACACCTACGTGAGAAGACAAGTGGGGTGGTGGAGAGTATTTGTGCATGTGTATGTGTGGTTTGGGGTGGGCATGGCTTAAACTCACCTGTTCTCTCTGCTAGGGGGGGGGGGCATGTCAGATAGGTGGATAGGGAAGACAGCTGTTACACACAAACACACACATCCCCCACCGCATCCCTGTAACCCCATGGGGATTAGGAACACCTGTATTCAGCACTGCACAATGAGCTATAGACACAGTTAAGCTAAAAAGCCTTGGGAGTTATTAGTGGATGGGGGATGGAGCTGGTTTGGATCCGGGGGTTAATGTGTGCCAAACTGTCTTGACATGAAATCAGACGTTAGAATGATAATATTCACCACGTGACAGAGCGAAGACAGAGTTGTCAGAAAACTCCAGCGAGACGTGTCATGTAAGATGTGTACATGCAAGTGTAAACGGTTCATTTTGCAGCGTGTTAGCCAAACAGGTGTTCCCATTAACAAGTGAGCTCCGAGGGGGGATCGGGACGAGGAAACTGGCAGAGAGAGATGGAGACAGAGAGATGAATGGAGTACAAGGTTGCTAACAGGGAACAAACGTGTCTTTATGGAGCATTTGCCCTCTTTTCTCTATTTCTGGGGAATGTACTCTAGATGAGCTAAACTTACTGTACAGTTTATTGTCATGTTGTCAACATAAACACACACACAGATACTGTTGTGAGGGGGTAGTACACTATGTCCCCTGGGTTGGCGTAGCTGAAGCAGACTAACCAGCTACCACACAGTTCAGCCCACAACCTGCATGGGAGCACTGAACACCACCTACATACCAGCAGGCTTACACACACACACGCACACACACAGGGAAGAGGCAAGTGTCACGAATGTTAAACCCACCCAAACCAAGGCCCTTCATCACATTTTCTCACCCTCTTTTCACACCCTGCCACACCTTCACTGTTTCCCGCAAACCTCAAAACTCTGCAACCGTGTGCATGGATAATATTCAGCGTAACAACCTTCCACCACCTTCAACAAATACCATAGGCGAATTTAGCTTAAACCAAGACAAACCAAAAAGGTAAATTTAACTCGCCTATCGTGTTTAATCAATTCTAAAAAGGTCCATTCATGAGAGATAACACAAGTGGAAAAGTGCTTCAAATCCTCCTTTGCAATCCCACGAGCACACGAGCAGCTAATATTTTTTCCATCTTTCGGCCGATCTCGCCTACACTCCTCCTCCACTCATCCTTGTAGCTGTTGTCTTGGTCTGTATTATATTTTCCCCGTGGAAAACACAGATGGAGAAGGTGCGGGCACACACACACACACACACACACACTCACACACTCAGGCACACACTTATGTCCACTGGTCTTCAAATGGTAATAACTACACAACTCTACCTCAGGGAAGCAACCTCACTGGGAGCAAAACCCACAGAAACAAAGCATCCTGGGAGACAGTCCACGCCAAGGTTCCGAGGTGTGGCTGTCAAGTTTATGTTTTATCGTCTTGATAGATAGATAAACTATCTTCTGCTCATAAGCATAAAAACAATGCACAAATGCACAAATGCACAC
>NW_023339707.1:16196991-16197335 GCF_004916995.1 Morone saxatilis | reverse complement strand
ACACATGCAAACACACACACACAGGCGACAGTAATTGAATAACTGAATAAGATACTTTGAAGGGTTTATCAAGCGCCAACCCTTAACTCTGTAGGACAAAACAACCAGACAAATCCAGGGAGGCCTAAGACAATTTGGAAAAAATCATTAGATGGTCTCCTAATCCCAAAGATCCACTTAGCCACTGTCAAACAGAGCAAAATGCTAAGATCTAACCGACAGCTTACAGTTACAGCTATAAGCCGAGAGGGTGCACTTTAAACCAAAGTCAAAAATAGCTTGCTGGTACTGTAAAATTCCTCAAACAAATAACTCAAACACAGCAACACATTATTGATGTAGCC
>NW_023339707.1:16196507-16196880 GCF_004916995.1 Morone saxatilis | reverse complement strand
CAACAACAACAACAAAGGCTTTACATGAGGTGTCACAGTCAAAAAAATCCCAGTGGAAAAGACATCAGTGCGGCAATCTAAGTTTGCCGCACATTGTCAGAAAGTTTGGGAACACCCACCGCAAAGACAGTCATTAGATGCAGAGTGACGCCTGATCAGTGGATGAAGGCACACCTGGCTGCAGGCTGTACTGGAGGTGCACGGCAAGTGAGGCGCACAGTGGCGTCCGCACGCACATACAGAGCGTGAATGAAGTGGGGTTGTTCCCCCTCCTCGCATGGTAAGCATGGTAGAAAATGGAGGAAGACGGAACTGACCGGTTTGAGAGGGCAGACACAGACAGCAGACATACATACACACGCACACGCACACA
>NW_023339707.1:16195714-16196471 GCF_004916995.1 Morone saxatilis | reverse complement strand
GGGGGGGGGGGGGGGGACGCTTTCGGCTTCAGTCGCCAATAAACAGCGAACACTTGACGCCACACTTTTCAACTCTCAATAAGGATCAGATGATGATCAACAACTACCAAAAAAAAAAAAATACAAAAAATTACCCAAGAGCACCATCTGCAAACAAAATCCCCCCCTGTCTTGTCTGGTTACTCTAGGGTTGGGTGTTGACGCAGCAGAAATTTCCAGCTGGAGAAATCCCCCTTTTGGAGGTTAATCGAGGGGAGAAGGAGGAGGGTTTAAGCCCTTGTCTTTCGGGCTCTGAGCGCTTTCATTTTGAATCCCCTCCAGACGGCTTGCACGGCGCATCACCCGTATTTTATCTGGCACGATATCTGTGCATGACAATTTCCCTTCAGCCCGATGTGGCGATAGGGTTGTCATGCTGTTCAAAACTTTGCAAATTTCCCCAGGATCCGCTGGTTTCATCAAACTCGATCAGCTGGGATGAAGCCCGACAGAGAACGAGTCATGTGTCTGCGAGTGTCACGTAATATACCTGCGCTTGGATTGAGAGAGATTTCTTAAAAGTAGAAATAATAAATGAGCGCAGGTAGAAGACATTCATCCAAAAATAATATTCTGCAAGCTGGGAATGCATTTGTATTCCCTTGCGCGCATTTCAAAGTGTTTCCAAATATCCATTTAGTCCATTAAATATCACATTATTTCCCTTTTCAGAGCAGTTTGGTTGCCTATATTAAAACACATGCGGAAAGTAAATACC
>NW_023339707.1:16188480-16195614 GCF_004916995.1 Morone saxatilis | reverse complement strand
ACTCAGGGAAATTTTTATGTAGCACTAATAAAAAGAATACTAATACTACTACTAATAATAATGATAACAATTGAGATATTTCTGTGTGGTGATGTAAGCAGGGGGGTTGTCATGAGTCCAGTGTGGCTCATGGGGCTTCTGGCTTGTGCGTCTGTTGCCATAGGGCTCAGTAAGGACCAGGGGCTTACTGTAACTAACCCCCTCTTGTGGCAACAGCAAAAAACACCAGTCAGTCACATACAAAAACAGTAAACTGACATTTACAGTTTGTCAGTGTTGGCTGGAAAACACCTTTGAGAGCCATGTGATGTGCAGCTTGCATGCCAATTTTCGGCAAAAAGTCTGGGGTAATTCCACTAAAGCCTGACCTCTCTCTTTCATATATGTTGGATTTTTCTTTGTTTTTAAGTTAAGGGGGAAATTATGAGGTGGCAAACATTTAAATGCCTGTGAGAGACAACAGAGAGAGAAAGACGTGTGGGAAGTGGTGTGTGTTTCCTAAACCGCTAGAATGTATTACAATACATGAGCTTATACTTCCTGATATTATATGTACAGGAATGTACCTGCAGGTTTTATCAGAAGGCCAGTGGTTGAAGAAGTACTCAGACTGTTTACTTCAGGAAAAGTACCAAGATAACAATGTAAAACAACATTCAAAATACTGAAGCATTATCAGCAAAATTCAGTCTATTTAAAGTACTAATTTGACAAAAAAAATGGCAACTGTGATTCAAAAATAGGAATATCATCAAGTATGACATTTTCAGGTTGTAAATAGTGATGCATGAATTTGTAAGCAGCTTTTTTCCTGTTGTAGCTGGTCAAGATGGGGCAACTTATAACTACTTTATATAAAGTTAGTTAGTTTAATCAGTTTTCTTTTTTCAACGTAGGCATCTGAGCCCTCCAAAAACATAATGCTTCGCAAATTGTGTTCATTTTTTAAAGATCTTTTTGTGAAATATTGTATATTTTTGCATCTTTGGGTGTGGACAGTTGTGTAAATGAAACTGTGAGAAGTTTAGTAGAGAAATCACTCTTTGATGGAACTTCTAACAATTCAAAGACATCTGAAACGTGACAAGGGGCCCCAATTATATACTGTTTATTTTATATAAACCGGTAAGTATAGTTACAGACAAATGTATTGGAGTATAAATGACAATATTTCTTTCAAAAGTACTTTCAAAATTATAAAAATGCATGTGTATGTCACTACCAGCCCATATAGTCCACCCTTGTGTGTGAATGTCTGTAGTAATGAGGAACTGTGGAGGGGCTGGTTTCTTAGGAAATGAGAGTACAAGTGCTATGAGCAGGAATCGTTGTAGGTTTGAGGAAGTGGGAGAAGTTTATGAGGAAGAGAAGGGGTGGCACAGCAAAATATGTAGTACATGTGTGTATAATTGTGTGTGTGCGGAGAGAGTGATGTGTGGCATGACACAGCAGGGGGTAGAGCCGAGCCTCTGTCAGTCTGGGTAGTTGGCTGCCGAGGGCCGGATAACGGAGAATGTCAGGCCATGTGGATTAAGGCTGTAGGTCTGTAATGCCCAGGCACAGATCTCTCTCTCTCTCACACACACACACTCTCTCTCACTCTCTGTTGGGTCTGCAAACACAATCCCTGCCTGAAACAAGCTGCTTTACTCAAAGCTGTGCTCCCTCACGCCAACATGGCCTTCCAATCCGCCTGACATGACAAGCGTGACCCCGGCCTCCCCCTACACCACCCCCTCAAAGCTATTCCCCCTCTCACCCTCTTTCTCTCCCTCTGTCTGCTCATGGATGGATTTAGGCATCATTAGGCCACTTACACATGTATTCAGTCCTAGGAACACTCTTCACGGCAATCCACTCAGGAGGGAGAGTAGTGGTATGAGGGGAAAGCGAGAATTCTGTTCGATGGTGGTTTAGTGATGGGTGTGTTGTGGACGTGTGTGTGCATTCAAAGGGACTCGTTTCCTGTATTCTTCTTTTCACACTAGAGTTTGACCACTATATAAAATTAAGGTAAGCATGCTGTTTTCAAGTTTGTCACTGAGGCCAGGGTGAAAGCATAAAAAAACCAGACACAGAGAAGAGAAACACACGCGTCTTTGCTCAGTGCAGGAAGTGCGACCAGATCCATTGGTGACAGCTTATGTTTGAACCTCAACAAAGGAATGAGGTATGTAAACGCACTTTAGGAAAACTTTTTAAAGTCAAGCATTAATTTGCTCTCCCGGAGTGCCCCCCTGCTGACGAACGCAGTGGCATAATTGGTCACATCGAATTAAACAGCAAAAAAATCTACAACTGTCATAAAAATAGCACAAGGCTCTTTCAAAGCCCCATCCACTACCCTTCACTATCAATTTACCAAGGGGAACAGCTGTGTGCTGCTTGTGCCATCCTAGCCCTGCTTGTATAGAAAGCAGAGCCTGCAGCTGAAAGAACACTATCTCTACCAGGTGCAGGCAGGGGATGGGGGAAGGCTTTACAAAGGAATATTTGGCACAAGGTGTGAGGCAACAATATGTGTGAAGGTGCAGCTTAGTGATACTCAAATCAGTATTGGGAAACGACAAGGCTTTTATAAAGAGTCCTCCCTCAGAGAGAAAAAGCAAATTAAGAGCATGGGAACCAAGTGCAATGATGGTAGGGAGGAAGAGGGGACAGAAAGGATTGAGGGGCAAAAGGAAAGGAAGGAAGGATGGCATTAATAAAGGAGGAATGGAAGCCAAAGAATGAGCAGATTTCTCAAAGAAAGAGTAAATGAATGAATTCCAATGAAGAATGACATCAGGAGAAGCATAATGAATCGAGGTTATTGGATTTAAAGGATGTATAATCATCTGGAGGATACACAGAATGTGTTTGTGCTCGCTGCCCACACATTTTGTTCCTGTGTGAAGGCGACATGCAGGGGAGGGGGGGCGCTGGGGCTGTTCACGCCACTGCCTGTCCTCGTGTCACCCATAGGACTTCCTACAGCGGCCGGCCTTTGTGTCTATTGTATGCATATGATGGAAAGATGCCTCTGGACGAGGATGCAGATAGCGCACTAGTCATCCCTCAAGTCGTTGTGTTCTTTGATAAGAATGACTCCTGGCTGACCTCACTGTGTCCATCTGCATTTTCCCCAGTTCAGGGCAGGAATAATCTTCCTACCAAATGAAAAATGGGCAGACTCATATTCAGGCTTTTCATGCCCTGGAGTTCTGAGGTTTCAGCCCCTGTCTGCCTCACTCTAACCCTCCAAGCCACTTTACTTTAGGGGAATTCAGATCTTTCTCTGTTTATCATATCTTAGCTCTCTGTGTTATGAATCCTACATTAAACTGCCCTCTCTCCCTCTGTATCTCGCTATCTCGTCTCTCTTTCTGCATGTCTACCCTCTTGATCCCTTCCTCCACTATCCTACCCCCCTCCAAATCTCATTTACTCCATTGGAAGTAGTAGGAGAAAGGAGAGAGAGAAAGAGAGAGAGAGGAGTACAAAACAACCTTCTCTTCCCCGAAGCAAGAACATCTTCTTATTGTGGAGGTCACCGTCTCAGTGCAGCCCCACGCTCTGAACACTACTCTGCTTGTTTTAATGATGCACAGAGCGGAGGGAGAGGGAGGGAAAGAAAGAGAGAGAGAATGAGACTAACGGTGAAGGAGAGAGAGAGATAGAAGAGGGGAGTGGATGGAGATGGGAGGATTGGGCTGTTTTTTTCTACCGACTCTGTTCACCCCCACCCCCTCTCCTACCTTCCCTCCCCCTCTTCTGTGCAGAAAGTGCACCTCTCTTTCCACATCCATCTTGAAAGGTTCTTCTAAGCTGTCTAACCTCTCAGCAATATTATATATTATTGCTTGCCTCAACCCACACTGAAACCTGGGTTGCTATGCTACAATAATATGACCTCTCATCTCTTCTCCTACATTTCCTCTCTCATTGCTTCTCCTCCTTTCTGCGGGGATGCAGGGGAAGGGGTTAACAGTATTTCCTGTTCAGCCCCGCAACCCGCACCCCCCATTAGGCCTCTCTGTCTCTTTAAAGACCTTCTTGGGCTCAGTGCCCATTGATTTGACCCTGTTGACCGTGTGGGGTCATGACCCCATTCCGCACCACAACAAATTATATTTGACCCTTATGGAAAGGCTAGGGTCTTATTTGTGGTAGTCACCATCTATAATTATGTACAGTATACAGCATCTATCGGTGTACCTACCTAACAGTGGCGAAAGAAATATTCAAACAGTTTAGTTTGTGGCTACAAATGACAACATGAAAGGGGTCGCTTGTAGAGATGAACCTACATAGAAATTTCACCTGACTCGGCAGCTCCCCCCGACTTTACGGAACTTTATAGCAAGTTTAAGCTCATTGTTTATCTGCCCAGCTCACAAATTACTGTTTTGGTTCAGTCTCACCACTCCCATAGTGTCGTTTTTGCCCACAGAGGCAGCTGTCTTTAGTGGAAAAGCCCTAAAAAACTCACTTTGCACTACCTTTACATCACCACACAATAATTGCTTACTGCAGATTTAAAGGACCAGTGCGTAGGATTTAATGGCAGTAGTGTAGTTACAGATTACAACTCCCTCGCTTCACCCTCCCTTTCCAAGCACGAAGGAGAAACTATGGTGGACAACAGAGAACAGAGTAACAGAGTACTTAAGTGCTGTATATGAGTAAATATATACTTAGTTACTCTCCATCGCTGCTACCTACCTACAAACACTGGCTTCTTTCTTTCTACAAGAAATTATTTGAAACTGATGGCAAGATGGAGATATAGATAGATATGGGCTGAAATAGATGGGTTCTAAAACTCTCAACGCAAATCATAATGCACAGCCAAAATTCCCTGTTACATCATCCATCTCCAATCCCTTCCTCCTCCTCCTCGTTCTCTCCCTCTGCCATCCTCTTCTTTCTCTCTTATCTCCGCTGGCCCCGTCTCTTGGGGGTCGTTCGTTTTTGTCATAATCACCTTGGAGATTGGGGACCGGTGCCCATGGCAGAGCTGAGCTGAGCGGAGGAGAGGAGGAAAAGAGGATGAGAGAGAGAGTGGGGAGGGTTTGTTGAGATGAGCAGTGGAGGACAGTCTTGCGGGGGGGATGACGGCTTGTCTGGCTCAGCCCCGGCTAATGTGAGGGGACAGCCTTGGCTTTGCCTTAACCACACTTGCGCCGTCGATGCCAGGCGGAGCGGGGTGGAGAGAATAGACGGATGAAACGCTCTCCTTTTCAGTGCTGCCTTCTCCCGCCCGCACTGACTGCATTTGGAGGCGCGTGGGGCCCCAATGTCACACCCTGTAGGTGTTTAAGCTGCTTACTTACACCAAGAAGAAGAAGAGATGAGGCAATAGAAGACAGGGAGACAGAAAGGGAGAAGGAGCTGCAGAAAGGATGAGAGAGGGAGAATGGGAGAGAGAAGAGGATGGGGGCGGAGGTCACGGTTGTAGGAGGTTGTAATGTGTAAGCATCCCAGTTTGACTGTCTTCACACCAAGAAAGGGTTGTCTTGTGTGGGAAATATTCATCACTCATTATGCCAGTGCATTTTGACTGTCTGTCATGTATCTGAGCGTGATGATTATACTGAATTGACAAAGACAAACTGGAAGAAGCAGAGTCATCAGGACGATAATATGATAAGCGTTTTCCTCCAGCTCCCAAAAAAATTCCCGGATTTTTACACTCTTCGAGGAGTAGAAAATGACTGGGAAGGCGTGGGATGCACAAGTCAGGAGAGTGAGGGGGGGTTGGGGGGATGTTGTATGAGCTTCAAAAATCCTATCTTGCTGTCAGGCGTGTGTGTGTGTGTTCAGGCCTGCGTTTGTCTTGCTGAGGTGTGAGGGGGTGATGATGACGCATGTTGGAGGGGTTCAGCGTGGGGGCAGGGTGTGATAAGGGTGGACACAAGAAAGGCTTTTGTTGTGATCATTTAGGGCTACTATGTAAGAATAGACACTCACATACAAGGGGAGGGTCAGAGGGCGACTACTGGACAAAGACGACTCACACCAACACACACGTTTGACATTGTACGCTCGCTCTTTTTCTCTGTGAGCTGCTCTCGCTGTTTTTACTCGTATTTCTGTCCTCTCAGCAGCCTCCTCGTTGATGCATGCTGGGTAGGTTCTCAGACACTCCCTCCTCAGGTCACTGGCTCTGTTTGTCCTAGCCCTCCTTTCCTTCAACCCTCCCCGCCTTCCCCTCCCCTCCAACTCCTCTCTGCCTCTCCTCCTCGCCTGACCAGTTCGTCTAATTTGGTTTCTAATTTTTTTTTTCTGTACCTCATCTCCTCTCCCTTCAGCTATGTGGGGGTAAAGTACAGCCCCTCCCTTTGGCTGTGTTTGTGTTTGCGAGTATGTGTGTGTGTATTTGCACCGCATGCGTGTGTGTGTATGTGTGTGAGCGAGCACAGTCACAGCCCCTCCCTTGCTTGGTTGCAGGTGGCTGATGAATTGTTGTTGCAGGTGCGTGTGGTGTACTACATTGATCAATAGCACCCCTCACATGTCTTCCTCTGCATGTAAGCCTGTGGAGTCGGCATGTGCCATGCTTGGGGGTAATTCCCAAAAGCCATCACTTTGGTAAAGCATTTCTTATTCCGAAACACACACAAACACACAACACAAACACAACTATTATTACACACAAAAAAAAAGAATAGAAATAATAAAATACACTACAAGCCTGGTGGACATACACACACCACGCATACGGCGCTCGCAAAATACACCACACATAACAACGGGCCAAACCACAAACACAGCCAATATGGAGGGGCCTGTACTTTAACACTCCCACCAGTAGCCTCCGAAGGGAAAGGAGATGACCTACAGCAACAACAAAAAATAAAATCCAAATTAGACGAACTTGGTCAGTGCGACGAGGGGGAGAGGCAGAGATGGAGTTTTCTGTATGGGGAGGAAAGGCGGTCGGAGGGGGGGTTCAAGAAAAGGCAGGCTACGGACAAACAGAAGCCAGTGAACCTTAGAGGATTCCGTCGAGAACCACCCGACACATGCATTCACCAGAGGAGCCGCTCTGTGTTTTAGTGGCTCAGTTAGCTTGTTTTGTCTTGAGCTGAGAGGTACCGAAATACACGAGTTAACCTACCCACATGCTGCGACCGAGAAGCTCAGCTCACG
>NW_023339707.1:16187030-16188455 GCF_004916995.1 Morone saxatilis | reverse complement strand
ATATTGTTTTTGTGTTATTTTGCCAAATGACACGCTGTATTAATACCACACTGCAAGACTACATATACTGTATATATGTAGTCAGGTATGTACGAAACTAATCAGGAAATGTTCACATCTAAACTTGAAGCATTAAAATTGGTCCAGTGATTAAAACACACAATTTTCTTGATTCTGGCAAGGAACCTTTGTTGCATGCCATATCTCTCTCTCTCTTTCACACACTTCTTGTCTATACAATGTAAGCTGTTCAATAAAGATGAAATAGCAAAAAATAAAGTCAAAGCTACCGATATAAAGTGAAATATAGTACTGTAGCTACAGGCCACATTTCTTGCATCACATTTAGAAACTAATTTTGTTGGAGAGTTTGGGGTACATTTATCTGCAGAACATCTGCCACATTTTGTCAGTCTCAAACACGACCGACCAGGGAAGTATACCGCTGCCACATCTGAAACAACTGTGAATGTATTGTTTTAATCATTTTTACTCTGGATTGACATACACGTAATGGTCGACAATTCTGGAAAACAAACACAAAGATTTTTTGGGGTTTTTGGGAATTCATCAGCAACTAATACCAGTACAATGAGTCTACAATAAGGCCCAGATCTGGGGTGGGAAGGAGTTAGACTAAGAGCTGTTCTTGGTAATGGAATATATAGAAAAGGGCCTGCTTATGGGTTTTGTAAATATGTGTATATAGCTAGATAGATAGTTACTATTTTTTATACTACATTATATCATGTTATTATTCAGTTGTATAACTAGGGCCTCTAACTATACATTTTGTTGCAACAACCCATGTGTCAATTTCTTTGTAGGCATGTAAATTGTCTTATTTAAGACGGAGAAATCTGAACTGAATTTTATGGTCATAGTACAAATGGGAATAGTCTTTAAGGCATGACTCTTGAAAATATATATGGATTGAAATCCTGATGTAGCAAAATAATTGAAGCTTAGTATGCGGCCATATTCTCTTTAATAAGTGAATAGAACTGACATCATCCATTGTATAGATTGCTTAAAATAAAGTAATATGTGACAATAATTCATCCACACAGGTGAATCAGATTTATCATATTTATTGACTTAAATATCACAATACAAATGCAATACATAACGTTACATGATCAAATAAAAACAATTAACACTATTTCATGTGCAATACAATTCTGTCAGAGCAGAAATAAAATGACAAAACAACAGTCAGGCAAGTATGCAACAGTTGTGCTCGCATTTTTTGGGGCTCTTGAGTCCAAGGGCACTATGCGATTTATTCTGTTCAGTGAGTAGAGCAAAAGTTGTAGGATGGCTTTGGCAGGCTAAAGCTATACAGAATACTGTTTACCATTGAATTCATACTGTAGCGAATATTGACTGAGATGTTTTTTCCTCAGCCTATCCTCACTTGTGTCT
>NW_023339707.1:16186805-16187021 GCF_004916995.1 Morone saxatilis | reverse complement strand
TCTATTGAGTCAAATCAATACCTATTGCAGGATGTTGAGTATTTCTGTAGAAATGTTTAGTGTAATGACCACAAGCAACATTCCTCCCTCTGTTGCTCCTGACGTACCACCATCTTTTTCACCCACACCCTCAATTTTCATCTCTCCCTCCCTAGTCCCATCTCTCCTCTCTTCCCTACTCCCTCCTTCTTGCTGTCTCTCTCTCTTTCACACACA
>NW_023339707.1:16186543-16186750 GCF_004916995.1 Morone saxatilis | reverse complement strand
CACACACACACACTCTCCCTTTCTTCAGCCTCCTCACAGTCCAGATGGCCTAGCTGCCCCCACACTCACTCCCCCACATACACTCACTCCATGCACGCCACCCCACTCCTCCTCTCCCCTACGGGAACAGCACTCCCTTGAGGAGTGGACCTCAACCCCCTCCCGCCCAAAAAACACCAGTACACACACACACATTCACAATGTATA
>NW_023339707.1:16182638-16186512 GCF_004916995.1 Morone saxatilis | reverse complement strand
ACACACCTCCCCACACACACACACTTCAACACATCTCTACTGTCCCTCCACAGACCACAGGCTTTATATACGCCCACTTGCATACACACTGACACAGAAGATCTTGTTCAGAATTCTGCTCTTCTGCAGCATAATGACTGATGAGAGTGTGGTGGGAATGCTGGTTTTGTAGGTGTGATACAGTGTATGGGGCAATGATATGTGGCCATTTTCATTTTTATTGTTTCATTCTTCTCAGAAAAAGACAATTTCATATCTTCAGATAATGGGAAATGTTGGGAAATCTGCGCACCGACATCCTTCAGTGGTGACTCAGCTGTTGCTAAGCAAAGGCGGGATCTTTAGAATATCTTTCAATGAGATGCACACGGTTTTGATGATATGATGAGAAACTGGCTTCGGGAGGAATGCCGTGAACCTATCACAAGTGCAAACCCACCTGCGTAGCCACAGTGGCTCAAGCACAAACATGCCTACGTACACTCATGTTAACTTAGCTTTATAATTAGCTTGCGTGGGGTCAGGCACGGAGCACAAGAGAGTAACAGAGAGATGGTTGTCAGGGCGGAGAGAGGTGTGACTACTACAGTATGAAGGAAGAGGACTATTGTTGGAGTGTGTGCGTGCATTGATTGGCCAGGGATTAAAGGAGAAAGAGGGGAGAGTTGGTGTATTAGCAGAGTGTTTTCTAGGGCTTGATGTGTGGTGGTGGTGGTGGTGTGAGGGGGTGTAGGCCAGGGTAGGAGGGTGTGGTTAACGGTTATAGCGCTCACAGGAAGCCGTGAGGCAGGGAAAGGGGAAGTGAACCACCCCCACACTGTTCCAAGGCCTTGGCGGCTCTCTCCTCGGGGCTGGAACTAACTGACCTCAGCTCCAACCACACCTTTTAACCCTCTAACACACACACACACAGGCGATGATGCATGGTCACTTACATAGACAGAGATTACCAAAGTAGAAATCAACCATCACACTCCTATTTGTCACACACATGCACACATAGTCCATCACATCACCACACGACAATAACTATCAACAGTGACATGATCAATAGTTAAATTATTAAATATTAATTGTGTAATCTGAAGCTACTTTCATATTTCTAGATATTGATCTGGCAAAGGCCACAGTGCCTGAAAGGTAAAAATTCTTAAAAAGAAAACAGATGTTAAATTAAATGTGTAACATTTGGCAGAAATTGGCTAAAATATACAAAACCACTGGCATATTTCTTTAAATAATAAAATCCTTGAAAACATGGCAGTTTTATAATAAGACAAATTATCTGATAATGTGTTACACTCTTAAAGCAGCCATAATTTGACAGACATATGATAAAATCTCTGCACACGTACACATGAATTCAAGCACTTTTTCTTTTCTTCCGTGACACAAGCCGACCTGAACTTCCTCACAGAACCTCAGACTGTGGTGTGCCAGCCACCTTGGTTCACACTTGGCCACAACGTTCTGGCTTTTCAGTCCACGCACATGTTCATTCAACTCATTCATTCCCAGCCAACTGACCCCAGGCGACGTGGCTCAAACATTTCAACCCTGGTTGGCTGACTCACAGACACAATGCTGTGGGGCAGCAAAGGTTAAAGCCGGGGGAGCTAGCGTAAAAAAGGCACACAGACATAGACACACACAAAAATCACGCATACACTCGTGGTGCTGTACTCATTGCAATATTTTAAACATTTATTATGATCTGAGAGCAAAACATGAAGACAGATGATAAAAATAAAAATAAATATTCCCTTCCCCACCCGTGAGATAAAAGTCAGTGCGTGATATAATAGAAGAGTCGGTGTTCACCGATGTGACCCCGGTCATCCTGGTTGCACATAATGTTACCTTAGTGACCAGGGTTTAATCTCTCCACTGAGAGCTGGATCCCAATCTGACCCTTAACCCTGGTGAAAGAAAGGTCACTGGGGTCACACACTCCTCTGGTCCATTTTCTTCAGGACCATTTTTCTCTGAAAGGGTGTTTGTAAAATCAGTTTATATGAATGTGTTTAATTGTAACAAAGTTGTCCTGATACGATTACTACAAACCGGATTATTGATATTGTGAGATTGTGATGGGAGGGCAACAGACATAACAAATAATGCAACACTCCATTGTCCACTGAATATTGACAGGGGTGTGACAGGGTTCACCTGCTCTGTCTTTAGCCCCTTTTTCAGAATCAAATACAGACTTTTATGAAGGGGAGTCGCTAACATAAAGACCTTTAAGCTAATAAAATACATGAAAACGAATATAGGCCAATATAACTTATAAATGACATTTATAGCACACAATCAAACCACAAGCACATGCCGTACAGCTCAGTTTACATTCGGTTAGTTTTTAAGGCCACATCAATGTTTACACCCTCTCTAAAAAAAAATCATGAGATGCCTCATTTCAAATCCAATCTTTGCAGAAGAAATGTCAGCAGTGCCAAAGTGTACTGAGAGGTTATATCTATTTTATTTGCCTTTTTTGTGTCTGAATATGGGCTATACATATTCTCTATATATGTATAGCCCTGTGAGTGATATAATCTGGAAATAGTAAAGTTCTTTCTTATCTTGTATTAAACATTTGCAGGACTAGGATTTAACTAAAATAGAACTGAAAACGATTGTGCTAATTTAAAACAACTTTGCAAATATCTGATTGGATATATCAGGCTTCTTCTATTTCATTTTGCACTTCATTTTATACCTGTGATTTTTAAATTGAATTACATAATAATCTAAGTGAGAGGTCAGAATGTAAAAAGAAATTGCATTTGTTCCTGTGAAAGGGAAAGGGTGCACATGCCACTGTACAGATCTTCACAGAAATAACATTTTTAAGGCAATTTTTCAAAAATGTCCTTCCTCGGGTTGAATGCCGGCAGACCGTTGGTTATGTTAAATTTCCGTGCAAAAAATGATTTAACAGAACTTTTGATTTCAATAAACAGGTCAGAAAGCAAAGAGACAAAAAAAGATGGGATGTAACAGGCGATGAATCTTCCAGGCTGACAAGCAGAGCGACCAGAACAGTCTAGAAAGTCTTTCAGAGAAAAAAAGGAAGTGCTACGATACATACATACATTGTATTGTCTCTGGAGCATTTTTCAAAAAGAATAAAGGCTATCTTTTTAACAATTATTTCTCTGAGAGGCTCCAGATGCACTGACATTTTTTTTAAATTTTATGTCGGTTTATTTTATTTTAAATAGACTTGTATCAGTTTTAAAGCCTTACCGCTAAGTTCTGTTCTCTGCAAAAGGATTCAGTGAATGTCGAATTACATTTGTGTTACAAATTGGCAAAAAATAATTGATTGGTTTAAAAGCTGATTTTAAGATTTTTAGAATTTTGAACACGTACTGTATAATCTAAACTAAAATGTGTTTCCTGGAACCAAATCTGATATTAAAGTGCACGCTGTAGGTGCACATTCAAATACTAGTTTTGTAAAATTATTTTAAAAGTTCCACAGAATTTGTCCAAATTGTCGGTGAAAAAGTATCAAAGGCAGTAGGCTTGAATATTATTCCACCTGACTTATATTTGCTTACACGTCCCACACAGAGTTCAATATAGTTAATATACAATATATACGTATATGAATACACTTTCTTATTCTGCACCTTGTAATTTCTTCGACATGCATCATCTTTTCTAGTTTGAAACAATATGATTATTAACAGAAATTGTTTCTGCAGATGTCAAATAAGAACGGCAGAAATTGATTTACGCATACATGAGCTCACACAAGAGTCTCTTTGTTTGCTTCAGTTTTTAATATCACATTTTAACTCAGGAAGATTTTTGCCAGTTGTTACAGTGTGAAAGAAGTATGTGAGGCAACCTTCAAGAAGTC
>NW_023339707.1:16100120-16182554 GCF_004916995.1 Morone saxatilis | reverse complement strand
TAGCGTGTACATTGCTCCCTCTACTGGTAAATAGGCAGTGTCATGTTGGAGGAAACTGTTGCTTTCTTTCTCCACATTTAAAGTAGAGTTCTGTGTGAGAAAGGACTGTCAAAAGTAAATTATTTTTAACACTGGCATTTATAATAGGTTAAATGAAGGTTTGTTTTTCCCCACAGTGCTGATGTGCAATTGTTTATTCATGATTCAGTATATCAGAGACAAACTGAAAATTTATGTTTTGATGATAAAGTCAGACATTTTTTTAATTTAATATTCATAATTTACACTGCTGTTTCTTTTTTTGGGGATAGTAGTTTTCTATCGGATAATTCAAAACCTTGTTTTTTGAATATCAAACCATATAACAGCACAGTCCGGACAGGTTTTGGCGCTTTTTGGTGTTCCTCCTCATAATCTGCTGAGGTGAGTTAGCGTTTCATGGGCTGACGAACCTGAGATTGAGCCTGAAATCACCATTCTCAGGTTGGACAGTCCTAGAAAGAACCACTCATGAGTTAAAGCAGGGTTTTGTATGCTGTTCAGGCTGATCCATAAGCCTCAGTACACTGTGTCCATGTTGAGCGCGACTCCTACAAAAACACAAATCACTTGATAAAAAAAATAAAATAATACAATTTGTCTGTTTTATGATAATTCTGGTCCAGATGTGTTCATACATCTGCAAATGTGCACCTTTTGGGTGTTCTGCTGGTGGGTGTTACTGTTTTAATAACATCTGCAGATGCACAAAGGTCCACTTTAAGGCCACGTGGAAGAGAGACACTATAATAAGATAATAATGTTGGTCACTAACATTGCTAATCACCTTCTTCCGAAAGCTGTATTTTAAAAAACATATCACCCTAAATGTAATAAAAGTATCTGCTCAATTAAGCTATACTATAAGTTTTTAATATCTGTGACCAAAAATGACTGTTTTGTTGTTGCTGTGTTGTAAAGTTATTAAACAAATAAAAGTGTAGATCAAAATAAAAGTATAACTTAAAATAATCCATCAAATAATGTAAAATAGTTAAGATTGTGTGCTGCAAACATAATCACTGACGTCCTGATTTTGGCGCCAGAAACAACATTTAAAATAAAAGTGAGAAAATGCAATTTTTTCTCTTTTTAAAGGCCATTGATTAAAGTAACAACAGTGATTTTCATTCATTCTGGCTATACAATTTCACTTTCTCTTGTGAAAAAAAAAATCTCATTAGATCATTATGTTTATAGGACGATATTGATAGTGCTCCTAATGTAAAATATCATATCTCATTTTAGTAAAATGGAGGTTTTAATCTAATGACATACTACAATAGTCACAATTAAATGCATTTCGACAACAGATCTGGATCATATTTGTGCACATTTTCTCATTCAGAAAACTCAGAGCACAATGTAAGAAGGTTAACACCACGCCTGACTCTCTGTTGTTAGCTAACCTGCGCTGAAACCACTCAGAGAGCAATTAAACACTCCAGCCAACGGAGCCTAATGCACAAACTGCATCTCATACTAAAAACATCTAAATCACCCTGGCTTGACTTTATGAGGACAGCCCAGTCTCTTAGAAATGTTACTGTTGTGATAAACTATTCAGATGGAGAACACAGGAAAACACACACACACACACGCACATACACAAGCAAGAAAGAGAGTAAAATGAGAAGGAGGAAAAGGAAAGACAATACTTGCCCTCTTCAACAGACCAATCCAAACCCTCTTTACATGATTCAGAAATACTTCACTGTCTGAATAATTCATCCTCCAACTATCTGCATTAAGCCAGTATATTGTGTTGGTCTACTCACACCATCACTTCACATTTACAATCCAGACACTCACTGCCAGATAACACATTAACCCAACAAATAACATCAATAAATATATAGAAATTCTCCATGTTTCCTCCCTTGCATCTCGCAACACTCATTTCAATAATGGAGGATTATGGCAAGTTTGTGAAAGTCTCCTTCTCCCTAAGAGCTATCAAAGTCTCGTCTGCATACTTCTTACCCACATGGCAGACCCCTCTGGCTCCTCAGGCCCAGTCGAAGCAGACAGGGGAAACAATCTTCATCACGTTAAAAGTCATGACCCAAAAGAAGGCACACAGGAAGAGAGCAGAGCAACCTGGAGCAAAGCTAGTGACATGAGGATGAAAAAGAAACACAGGTCGCTGAGTTAAAAAAGGCCACTCCTGCTGTCTTTACTAAGCTGTGACCTCATCATGCTCTGTACTACCAATGGGGATTCAACTCTCACTCTCTCTCTCTCTCACACACACACAGATACGCACACAGAATACACCACCTTCCTGTTTGTCAGTGCTGGTGGTAAACTTTCCACTGACATCTCCATTCAAAGTGCCAATCTGAAGATTTCATGCATTTTGTCACAAAATATAAGAAACCATTTTAATAATATATGAATAATAATAATACATAATAACATGTATATTTGATTGCATAATTGCATCATGCAGTGGAACTCATTTGTGTGCGTGTTCATGTGAGTGTGTAGCGGGAATAATGCAAAATACCGTGACTTAGTTATTGCCAATTTAGGTCAATTTAACAAATTAAATGAACTATAATGAAAATAACATTTAAATCAAGACAGAGAGAGACAGATTCAAATTGTTGCAGAAAAAGAAAATCTTTGACAGCTGCATATGTAACACTTGACAGTCTCAAGAAGTACAAGAATAAAAATACTGCTGCTGAGCTTCCTGGTATTCTTAGCTCTTTCACGTCTTTTGCCTGTCCTTCTCACACCTCCTTCCTCAGAAAAAAGAAGCCTCTTGTGGGTCAATATCTGCCTAATAGGCTGCTGGTTTGTAATTGTCCATCAGCCTCATCAAATGAGTGTCAATCATACTTTACCATAGCCGGCGACTTGACAGCTGTCAGAGTAATAATTATGGAAAGTGATGGAGGATATCATGGTTCCTTTCCATGAGGACAACCACAATATCCTTCCTGTTCATTTTCAAAGTGCAGATTTTTTTTTTCTCTACTTAAAATGTTTGATTAAAAAATTACACAGGTAACCTAAAGAGAAGTTGACTTTATGTGTTTGTGTTTTAGTAACCCAGCGTAAAGAATATTTTCAGTTGTGAGTAAGATATAACCTCTTTGTGAGCTTGCTTAGTATTAGATTAGACACATTTCACACTTGAAATAAATAAAATAATGCACTGTGAGCAATTTAAAGGCTCCATTGTACTTTTATTAAATATATATATAAAAAAAACATGCAGCAGAGGTAAACACAAAACAGCACGCAGTCAAACACTGAGGCTGAAAAACAATTGATGGATTTTTAGTACATGATGACAGTACAGTTGTATTCAGCAGTACGCACATACCGTACAGTAGCAGGTGACTCAATGGAAGAGTAATGGTGAGCAAACAGTACTAACAGTACTTGTAGCTAATGTGGCTACAAGTTGCACAGTAACATTTTGAACGTGTGGCATTTCATGTTATTTTTTCCTTAATGTTATAGAAATGTCATAATAAATAACTTTTTACAAATTATTCATTAAAATCTGTTTGATAATTAACCTGCGGAAGAGACATCATATATACGTAACTGAAAGTGAACTTCATATGCCACACTACTCTCCTTCTGATGTCTCATTGCATCCAAATAACCATATTGATTAATATTGTGGAGTGTGACCCAACATCTGGCAAACGGAAACATATTTGTACAAAGAACAAGGCAATATTAATTAGGCACCAATCATTTCAATACTGATACCAAGTAAAAAGCTCAGGCACTGACAGGAGAACACCACACTTTTTTGTGCGTACTTTTTTTGTAAGTTTTGAGTTCATATGCATCCTCAAATCAACAGCCCTTTGTTTTTTAAAACAATCTCATCTACTGCATGAAAAACAGAGGCATAAATCAGAATGTGTGCGACTGAAATAAACATCCGTATTTGTTAAATGCAGTTGACCCATTTTCATAGCGGCAAAAAAGATGTATGACTTGCCTGCCGACTGGTCAGGTCTATCCATATCCAAATATGTAAATGAAGGACGTTCTGCATAAATATACACCACAAGTGCATACTTTTAGCTGTATAATGAAAAACGGTTTTCAACCCCTGTTTCAACTGGTTAGGTCAGCATCCACAGTGAAGAAAAAGGGTGAACCAGAGTGCTAAAAAAAAAAAAAAAAAGACAGATACACCTACACATTTTCCGATTGAATGGTCCTTCAGAAAGTGCTCATGGCAATAGAAGTTGAGCAACACAAGTTCATGTTCTGATTTAACTTTTGTAAAAGTTGTGAAGAAGGTATGTGGTAAAAAATAACATTAAAAGCTTTAGATATTTTTTCTTTTACCACACGTGCCAATTCACATTCAGTTGTGTCGTCCACAGTTCATGGCTTAAGGCTAGATATATCTTTTCAATACAATATGCCTGCAAATTTCCATACGGAGATTGTCACAATTCAAACACTAAAATAAAACATTTGTACATATAAAAATATTTCAGACTTTATAACACAACTTTCCACAATAGCATTTACATAAGATTAAATAATATAATTTAAAATTTCAATAAGATGGCTGTACATAGCAATGTTTTTTTCCTGTTTTCAGTTTATTTTTCAGGGCACCTCGTTTGGCTCTTGAAGGTTGCACGCTACGCCCCCACAGAGGCATATGACCGAGAATATGTCCTCAAATTGTCCTCCGTGGGGCTGAATCACCCAACAAAGTTTGTGCACTGCCGATAATTTCTTCAGTAACTGGGTTCATCCATTTCTTCGTCGCTCCAGTCAGGGGGTGCATCTGTGCCAAAGTATCGATCCCCGAAGTTTCCTACAACCACAAAAAAAAACGTTAAACATTAAAACAGAAAAATCAATAATAATGCAATAATGCAAGACACAGCATGTCTTATAAAGAAAATGTCTGGTTTTCTTTCCAATACTCACCTATGCCAGGTATGATGTGGAAGAGATCGTTGACCTTCTTGTCGACAGCTGTGGTGATGATTTTGACCTGTGGGAATGCGTAGGCCACTGAGTGGACACCCATTTCTGCCATTAGCAAAGACACCAGCAGTATCTTGTCCTCCTGAACATCATGGTCCTGAAAGTGAAAACATACACATGAAAATAGGCTACATGAGTAAAGCAATTCATTGCAGGCAACGTGGACGTGAACAATCAGGCGCACCCACCAGTAGGACCCGGACTGCCATCATGGCGGCAGCTCCAGTGGACACCGTACAGTCCATCAGAATCACATGATCTTCACTGATGTCTTTTGGTAAACGCAGGTAATGAAGCTAAAAAATGTTCAGAGAGAGGATGTGGGTTAATACCAAAATGCAACATACATGACCAGTGCCATCCTGTAGCTGCATCATGGGTGGAATTATGCCGAAATCCCCCAACCTGAGAATTTCAAGGACAGGATGTGAAGATAAGCAAAATGTCTGATAAAGCAGGAAGATGCCAAACCTCGAGAAATTCACTGTGAGATAGTATGAATGTGTTAATATGTGAATAAGCCACATTAAAGGACATTAAAGGTGTTTGTAGGACAATCATAGCAAAAGGTTTTATGCAAATTCTATAACCCATGAGCCACAATTAGTCTCTTATAAATCTTACAAGTCTGTACCTCTGGTTCTCCTGTGTCCTGGTTGGTCTGGATGAGAATCTTGCCGATGCGGACGTCTTTGCAGACGGCCCTCAGAGCCGGCTCCATGGTCTCCCCGGCTCGCAGGATGGACACGCCTGTGATCTGAAGAAAAACAAAAAGAAGAGAAAAAAATTAAACAGAGGTTAATTGCATCAGTTTAGGTAGAGACTAAAACTCTTCTGAATGGTCTTTAAAATAATAATAATAATTAAAAAAAAAGAGTTGAGAAGACGGCAGGATGTAAATGGAGTTCACTCACCCTCTTCCCGTGGAAAGTCTTGCCTTCGTAATCCTCTCCCTGTGGGGTCTGGACTATGTGGACCTGAGATAATATTAAAATAATAACAGTGTGAGTACAATGCTGAGTGCCATTAGTGTGCTACAGAAGTCAGCAAAATAGTTTGTGACCAACTACAGTGATTTTCAAACTCTCAGCAACGTGTGTGTTTCTGTATCTTATGGTTAACATATGGAAACTTTCCATTGTGGTGACTTGATAAGTTTCCATGCTCTTACTGTAAGCCTCTAGGCGTACGGCTACCTGATTCTCTGTTTAGCAAACACAAGCTCTTACTCTTTTTCCATTAATCTTTACCTTTTAATACTCATACGCATTTTAAAGCCACATAATGTATCTCACTCTGTTGCTGACTTGTCACTTTCTGTCTATCCATTGGGTATCTCATGTTTTCTCTCTCCTACACCTCTCCATCTATGCCCAGGTATCTAATGGCTCAGAGTCAATGTCCTACTTAATACAAAGGATTACAGAACCTTCATGCAGTGCTATGGATTAATTAACAGTGTATGTCAGTGTTTGGCACCTGTGAGGGGAGGAAGGAGAGTGCTCGCTCAATCAACAGACGCATCAACCTCTTGGAGTAGAAGATGAACTCGTCTCGGCTGGTTTCCTTGTTTCTAAACGTGGTGATTAGGAAAAGAGTGATACAGGATTTATAATGGTGGTAGCTGCTGTACACTGCACATGTATTTATGGAAACACTGTTAACGCAACAAATCAGGTTTCTCAGCTTTTACCTGATGATGGTGTGCATGCCCCTGACCTGGGGTGTGCTCTCCAGAACGCTGAGGGTCTGGGGGAGGGGTTGGGCCTGGTGTGCAGAAGCCAGGGCTGCCCTGTAACCACGGCAACAAATAGTAGAGCGGGGGTGGTGCGGGGTGAGAGGAGCGGAAAAAGGAAAGATGGACAGACACATGAATACTACACACCACACAAGTGCAATTAACACTTCTCTGCACGCATGTGTATAATACCTACTGTGTGCACATTCAGGAAACAAACACACACACACACACACACACACACACACACAGACGTGTAAGTACATGCAAAAAACCAAATACCTCACAAACAATTTTTAAGCAGTATTTAGAGCAAAGTTTATAATGGTAGTGTGTAACCACTGTAATGGGATTACTTGGGAAAAGTCAGATGCACAAAACTGCAAAGCACACAATGCCAGTGTTGAGTACTTCAGTGGAAAATTACAGCAGCACAGAGACCGTGATGATGGAAGACAAGTTAGACAGTTTATTGCAAAGGTCAAGAATTAAAACTGATCTGTTTAAAAATTAACATAAGAAATACTGATTTGAAATGAAATTTCACTGTGTCATTCAAATTCACAATAGGTCTCTACTACTTGTAATAATTCCCTAGGACTCCACACATTTATATTAGGTTTGAATATCCAGTTAGCCTAGGTCTACCCCGGGCTCTAAAGAGGAACACACACACTGTTACAAATACTCAGTGATGCAGTCATGTTGACACTACAGTATCTGTACACTGATAAACATTAGCCAGATGCAAAAAAAAAAAGAGAAAATCATAGCAAATCTGCTCACATATCCCAGCGAAGTTTCCTCTATGGGGAGATTTTTTTTGACGAAACAACAACAATCACAACGGAAGGGGGACACATATAGACGAAAAACAACAGATAAGAGGAGGAAAAAAATGAGAAGAGACACAACATCAGGTGGATGAAGGGATTATCAGACACAGTCAAAAGTGTGACAGCTAAGAGTTGAAAATGTCAAATGTGTTGGAAATACGCTTAGCGTTGACGTAAACTGCCATTTTAAGTAATATAATATTTCCTGGTTATCAATTAGTGTATGTATTATGATTCTGGGAAGGAATGAAGAAACAGGCCGTGCTTTAAAAGATCTTTCACGTATGCTGCTTTTGCTGCAATTTCGAACAGATTTTGATATCTATACACGTGCATCCATTGTGTTTTCGCGTGGGAGGTGCACATCGTGTGGCTGTCACTCTTTCACTGTGTAGAACAGTAGAGGTTGGTATTTCAGCTCACAGGCCCCAGCACATCCTGTGTCTAAAGACAGACACCGAGCTCACTTCCTCTCGCTCTCTGTCTCAGATACTGTGGCCGACATTCAATGGAAAAACTCAGCGCTTTGTAGTAGGGCATTGGAAACTTTCTCTGTGGCTGAGGTATATGATAGTCAACAATAGCTGTAGAAAGAGCTTCCTCTCTCTCGCTTTCTGTTATAGTCACTCTCTCTCTTATTCTTGTTGCCGCTGAAAGGAGGGGTCAGTGACTTGACTCAGTGGTGTATTTTTAGACACAGAAGGCAGGAAGAGTGTGAGTTGTCATTTCTCTAGAAGGTAGAGAAAAGGAAAACCAACGTCTTTACATTAAATGCTGGCTGCACCACACCACATCCAAACTTCTGATCTTAGTTTGACTTAGTTAAAAGCGGCTTTCATGCAGTTTTTAGATTTAGTCCACGCTGGTGTGGACTAAGTCTTTACACCAGTAGGTCTTTGGCACAGTCTCATACTCTTGACTGATCAATAAATAGGTATATTTGCTCTACATATACAACAGTGCCGCCTGGTGATGTGCCATGGCAGCCAGCAGATCAGTGGAAGGTAAAGGTTGGTTTTGCTGGCCTCTTTTCCTCTCTCTCCCAGTAAGACGCTGGAGCAGTTGGGGAACTGGACAGATGGTAAGGAGAGAATGATAGACAGGATAAAGGCCACTCTACCTGACGCTGAGCTCGCGCTGTGAGCCATGGAGGGATTTGGGGTGGAAGGGAAGTGGGGGAGAGAGAGTGAGAGAGCAGTCCATCAGCAGCGTGTGTGTTAATGTGTGTGTGTGTATAGTGGGGAGAGAACAAAGCAAACTGAATTGTGGCACAAAGTGCTACCCACTAGCAAAAATGTGCCTTTGGTGACAGTTAGTGCATGTTGCACAACAAATTTAAAACACACTCTGCTGTGTGTCAGAATGAACCATGGAGACAGGATTTCTATTAGCGCCGTGCAATCAATGCCACATAATTACGTATCAGGATTTAATTGCTCCACAGTAATAAATGTAATGTAATATTTTTTTATTCACCTCAAAACTCAAACCTATAAATCTAAAACAATATATCTTGAAATGAGTTTGATATGGATGAATATCGATCTAGGGGTTAACACTGTTACAACAGTGTTTAAATAAAGGATCAAATTCAAGTTGCAAATGAGCTCCTCATTACAACAGGTATACACCTATCTCTGCCCTGAATGTGTACTGTATTCATATTCGTAACACATTAAAAACTTAAATCTTAGAATAAGAAGGAGAGAAACCTAAGAAAGATCAGATTTTAGACAATGTAAACACTTATAATTACGGAATTTACATCTGTCTTCGTCTTTTCTTTGTTTTTGTCCAAAAACTGAAAATACAAGGTTTTGGCTCAGGATTCATCCTACTCAAATAAAAAAGTATTGAAGAATTTGCATTTTTAATTTTAAACCACAATAAAACACATAAAGCAATAAGCACTAAATTAATAAAAACAATAATTAAGTAACAATTAATAATAATACTTTGTAAAATAATATATTTCTATCTGCATTTTCTGTTCAAAGTTACTGAACAAGCCTGGAGTACCGGTGCACATTCACCCTCCCCTAAAATCTGTGCAGTGTATTTTCTATCCACTAGAGGGAGTGATGGAGCTTGTGATACAAAAGTGATAAAAAAGTGCAGATCATCCCTACAGTACACTAAATATCCTTTCAGCTCTAACTAAAATGTACTGAGTCAGAAATCAAACAAAAATACTAATGTCAGGGCCATAATGCCGTTATCTGCTTTAATAATGCCACATTCTATGTGTGCGAGTCTGAGAGCATGTATGTGTGAATGTAGGTCTGTACATGTGACCTCTCTTACCTCCTCTAGTTGACTGTGGACATGCTGCACGATCAAGTCAATGGCTACCATGTTACCACCACCTGACATCAAACAAAAACCAAAAGTGGCACGGTGTTAATTTATGATCATGTCAGCTTGTAAACATACGGCGCCTTTAGTTTCACAGCAATTAAATGAAAGACGATTTGACTAAATTCCAACCACAACAAATCTGAATAAAGTTACTGTACTGGTGCACTGTCCATTGACTTTATTCGTTTTTATATTTCTACTATGACAGTAGTTGTTGTGTCATATTGAACCTATATATAAGTAAAGTGTGTGTGGAGTAAGCACGCACCACGGGGCACCACAATATCAGCCAGGCGCATAGTGGGTTCAATGTACTGCTCAAACGCCGGCTTGACAAACTTGTTGTACTGTTTGATGACACCCTCAATGTCTCTTCCCCTCTCTGTAATATCCCTCCTCAACCGACGCACCAGCCGGATGTCAGAGTCGGTGTCCACAAAAATCTTCATGTCCAGCAACTGACAGATAACATCAAAAAGAGAGAAAATGTTAAGCTGAACAAGACAACATAAAAAAAGGGCAAGCTAAATATAACTTCTTGATTCTATTTTTAGCCTCTTCGTGGTGTTTTAGGATCAAACTCTTTCAATTATGTGTAATTATATCAAATTAAGTCATTTGGTTTGAAATTGAAGTTTCCTTTGCTTGAAATTCATATTTTTTTCTTGACAACTTTTAAAATACCCAAAAAAGAATTGAACTGGAGAAAAATTAGCATTTTGTGTTTTTTAACTCATAATTATTGAAAACACTGTTTTTCTCCAACAGTGATAATTATCTCTGATATCAACAGCACCTGAAAACATTAACTTTGTTGTATTGTCTGCGTATTAAACTACCTGTCATGTATAAATCCATTAAATAAGTTACATTTTACAGCTGAAAAATAAAATTGTTCTCTGGTGGACAAAGTCTTTGATGCAGACTATGTTTTTAAATCACTTCAAATGTATCTTTGGCATTTCTGTACTGGCATTTCTTGCCACTTATGAGACGACATACATGCAGATATCAGTATATGCAGTTTACATTTTAATTGCGGATTGTACATTTAAAACACTTGATTAGCTATTTTTTTCATAGACGACACTGCTTGGTGTAAGTGAATACAATTAAAAAAAAGCACCCCACCCACATATGCACAGGAAAACATTCTTGACCACATGCGCAGATAAAAATAAAGCTGAAAACACAGCATGTACCACTGACATCTGAAAATGTTAGAGAGCAACTTACCTGCAAAAGCTTTTTATCTGCAAACGCCATGATTCCCTCAAAGATGATAACACTGGCTCCATATACAGTTTTCTGTAGGGGACACAAATGCATGTAGTATTACAGTACAATGTACATACAAAGTACATGGACATACAGACAGTATACCGCTATGTGTATTGCAACAACCTGATGAATCATAATTCACAGGTAACACTGAAGAGAGAATGTCTAACTATAGTTAACAGACGTTGAAGTATAAAAATAGACAGAAATCACAATAATGGTTTGTCAGTGACCATCTGGAGTGGCAGATTTGCAATGCGACTCTAAACCTCTAGCGAGGGATTAAAACCCTCTTAGGTAAACGAGAAACTGAGATTATATTCAGTAACTCTGACATGCTACTTATTAACTTACAAAGTGCATCACCATGTGTTTGGATGTGTGCATTGATCCTTACCCACTCCTTCTGTCTCCCATGAGTTGTAAAGTCATACACAGGGATTTTCACACTCTTGCCCTGTTTGAGTTTTCGCAGGGTGTGTGTCAGCAGATCAAAGTCAAAGGCATCAGGGTGATCAAAGTTATAGTCGTTACTGGCAGCCAGTGTCTGTTCCTCTGCGGATAGGACCTGAGGATCGCAACAATGTTGGAATTACTTTAGAGCAAACTTGCCACAATAATGATGCTTTTCAAGCATAACAAAAATTATTTCCTGAGCAATTTTCCTCTGTCTGTCACTTTCTGGCTTTTGCTTAGACACACACATTGGCATAGCGAGAATAAAAGAAGACTGATGAAACAATTTCACATACTGTACATGCATTCTAGTAAAGTACACATGCTCAAATATTGTTCTGGAAGATAATTTACATAAGCTTGTGCAAAACCACTTGGACACAGATCACTGCTGAAGAGCAGTTGAAGTTAGGGGACCTAAATTTAGGAGAACATCATGCGCCACTGTGACGTCTGTACCAGGTGGTGCGTGTGTGAGTGTGTGCGTGTGTGAGTGTGTGCTTGTGTGTGTGTGCCCTTAGGGTGGTTGGGCATTAAAACACAAGATCTGGTATTTGGCAGTTTCAAAACAGCAACACCCCATCCTCAAGTGAACTGATACACAATTAATATGATAAACTGGTGTTACACGCTTTCTTGGAACCGTGTGCAAGGCCCAACAGAAGACCAGGACACACTAATTTAAAAATGTTTT
Source organism: Morone saxatilis (assembly GCF_004916995.1). Taxonomy (NCBI): domain Eukaryota; kingdom Metazoa; phylum Chordata; class Actinopteri; family Moronidae; genus Morone; species Morone saxatilis. The sequence goes on along the minus strand of NW_023339707.1, from coordinate 16,170,163 downwards.
GGATGCCAACCTCTGGTATTGCAGTGTAGTGAAGGCTACAGCACCACTGGCCACCAGTAAATCCCTCCTACTCTGCACAGCTTGAACTGTTGCTGTCAGATTGTGACAGGATTACATAACCAGAGAGTGGGTGGAGGCATAGAGGGGCAAGAATGATGGCTCTTGCTTGACTGCTCTCCACCACTCTTTTTCTCTCCCCAATTCGCTCACTACTATGCTTCTATTTTGACCCCTCTGCCGTATAATATTGTATCCTCTCCGTCTTCCTTTCTCTCTAGTCACTTCTCTTATCCTCATTTTCCCCCTGGGATCTAAAGCCAATCCCATTTTCTCTCTTTCACTCTGTCTTCTGCACTCAGTCTCACTCTTTCCAACCATCGGGCCACTGGGGAGGTTGGCAGCCATACAAGACAGAGATGAAGTAATAATAAAAGGAAGAAGGGACTCTTGGACTCATGTAAGATGTCTAGAGATTTTAATCCCTAGAATCTATAAAGTATTTGGATTTATGTAAATACATGCACAAACTACAGGTAACCTCACATGACCATTTTCATATGCAGGTGCACAGCAGCATGCAAATGGACACACACCATTAATACATAGCACACATACTGCACACACATGCACACCTTGTAAAAAGAGTCCATCGAGAGTAGAACAACCCATGGAACATCTAGAGCTTCAATTATTTTCCTGGCTACGGTCGTCTTTCCTGAAGCGCTGCCACCACACAGACCTGTGACAGAATATTGACATAAAAACAATGGTTGTACATGTTTAATTGCACAAGTGTCATTTTAAAATACCTGTGCTTGGTGGGAACGTACTAGTGCTAGCTTGGCAGTACACCCTGCATGCTGTGGTTGCTTTAGGCTATAATTTGGATGTAGAAAGGCAGGTAGAAACAGAGACCAGTCCTTTCTTCAAGGTAAACATCTCCATTAACAGGTGGTGAGGTATTTTCAGAAATTCTGATCCTCTTGCACAAAACACACTATGTACAACACTTCTCTGTAGCAAAGCAGAGCCATCTCTCTCAGTTAAGATGTCAATAATGACACTGAATGAGCTTGTCAATACCCATTAGCAGGAAACACGGTAATCGCTTATTTCTGCAAAAGACACTTCTTATCTGTTTGTACAGAATATTATTCTTGTGTCCAAAAGACCTATATGATCAAAGGTGCAATAGTAAGTTACTCATTCTTTTAGATTTAGACTTTAGACTCAGTTCTTGACCTAGCAGAGGTTCTTTTTTTTTCACAAACATGTATGCACACTATTTATATGCATTTGATGTTTATCATTGCAAGTTAACAAAGTCATGGGAGAATGTACTTTAATGAAAAAAACGGAAACAAGGAAGGAAACATCAGTGTTGCTACATTGTGGGGGTGCAACTCTTTCGGCGTCCTACCAATGACGAAGGCCTCTTTAGACTGTGTCCCATGTTCGTTGTACCAGGGTGGGCGGCCAGCGGTGTAGATGGTTCGTTTGGAGGTGCGTAGGAGAGGGGGCTCAGACTTACACTGGCTGGTGGTCCTTTTCCTGGGTGAAAGGCCTGTGCTTACCGAGGGGAGAAGCCGGTCCAGTGATCCCTCACCACCCCCACTGCGAAACAACAAACACACAACAGAACCCACCTTCACTGTTTGTAGTAAAGGAACTTTTGTTGGTGTATATTTCCTAGAACTGGACAAATTACTGGTCTTGCACACCACTCTGTTCACATTTAAAAGGAGCAATTTCTTTTTTCCCCCACAAAGCTAAATTACCATCATTATAAACGATTACATCTCAGCAAGGGGTATATAATAAAATGGTTGGTAAAACAGGGATTTTCTTTTAACTCAGTAAACTGTGCAATGAGAGACAGCACAATGCCATAGCACAACCACAGCTCATTATTGCCCTTTTGTCAAGTGTTGCATTTGAATCGTGGTACAGGTGATATACAGATGTCAGTGTGGGTGTGTAACTGTGTGGCCCAGTTAACTGACAGTAAACAAGACTGATCTAATACTCTGTTCCCTCATGTCATGAGTTAATGTTTAGTTTTTACATCTTTAACAGGTGAGCTCTGTCTAATCTTGTAACAAAATAACTGCTGCAGGTAGCAAAGTTCAATATACAGTAACTAGGACGAAACAGGTTGACTCAACAGCGTTACTATGTTGTGCAACTAAATCATGTGCACATAAAATATGCAGAGGGTGTAACGAACAACGCAGACGATTGGAATGACATCTTATCAAAAATAACAAGATTCAAAAGTTCCTCATAAACAAATGACAAGAAGCTTCTATTCAAAGCAGGTACGAGAACCTGGAGTGACTTTGCATTCAAACTAACTCAATCACATCTTCTGCACAACACAATAACAATACTGATGATGAAATTTCCACTAAGAGAAATGTAGAAATGTAATACCTAGTGCAAGTGTCTTGTATTTCAACACCATAAATTACATCTACACGACTTTGTACTTTCCGTACTGGCCTTTCAGCTTTTGTCACAGCATATGGCACTATAGCCTAGGTAGCCTTCTAACTGCTCTACCCAGAGAACAAGTAGTTTTATTTTGTGACACTACAAGAGAAAAGTGAAGAATGAGCATTAACATTCAGTTAATGGTTGGGGCTTATTACGATTCAGAGCAGAGATTAACAGATCAAAGAACTGGTCCAACCCATTCATGAGTAACTCCTTTAGGATCCAGCTTCCCCTGGAAAACCGGCTTCACCTCTTTTAACAAAAGGTAGACGCAGGGAGCTGTGACGCATTATCAATACAAAAAATTATAACCTGAAGAAAAAAGCGACTTGAACATCATCAGTGAAGCAATCGCTTTTAATTTACTGATGCTATTAAGAATAAATAGCACAAGAAATATCACCAAGAAACATTACCAAAAACAAATGCTGCGTTAGTGTCTTTAACTGACAAGTATACAGTTGCTAACAATACTTACTTTAGTATTTGCGACATCCACACTTCACCCAGTGAGGTCTGTAAAAGCCCAGATGCCATAACTAGGCTGAGAACAGTCCTAGGTATTCCTCTGCTATTCAGTCAACTACTGGCATCCACATCTTTATTTAAGCCATATATCTCCCCAGGTACAGTGTCAAGAAGTCAGAGGTGAAGCAAACAAGAGAGAGCCAAGATTTATCTTATCGTACCGGGGTCACCTGAGCTTGGATGGAGCCAGGGAGTGGGCTAAGACTGAGAGAACACATAGACCCATGCATGAGGCAGAGCACACCCAAACTGGGTTATCAGTTAAAACCAAACCAGGGTGCCATAAAAGATTAGCTTAGTTGACGTTGCTGAATCGTACCCTTGTTCAGTGGTTACAGTTGCAGTACTTGGCGCTCCTAATAATTTCATACACTCGTCTATGAATGCAACCTTGTGAAAAGAAAAGGTTGTCAAGAGGTCACAGTGCAGGGTACCACACACCAGACTGCCTGAGACTCACACACACATGAGGACCAAGTGTAGTCAATGATAATAGTAGGAATAATCAGACAACACATAGCTTCCACTACATGTTCTTTTGCCCTCCCTAGAAAACCTAAGGCTCCTGGCTCCAAAGAGGGTCTTTACAAAGATATTTCCCATTATTCAGAGAGATGTATATGATAATGGCGCATTTTGAAAAATGAAATACTAATATAATTGCGTTGCTCATCTAAATAAACTGTGTTCTGCTGTTATTGCATCAGACAAAACTCCTCAGACACCTAAAACAAAACGTAACAAACTCCTTACGTTACCATGAACATTTGCGTTAAATCATTCATTCGAACCGAAACAGAATTGTGCAATGATAACACGATACGATCACATGACAACATATATAACACTGAAACTTCAGATTATCAGCACAAAAGCACTATCACAGTCACTCACAACAAATTAGTGACAGATGCAAGCTTTCCCAAAGCATGTCAACAAAAACCTCAGAGCTAAACTTCAGAGAGCTACAGGCAGGAGTTGTCGACCCTGTTTACCCACATTTGGCAGAGAGAACACTTAATACTCTCGCAGAGTGGATGAGCAAAACACGGGATAGGTGTTTAATACACCTGAAGACACTTGAATGGAAAAAAGCAAAAAGAATGAATAAATAAAGTGCACTTACCTGCCATCAGATCTTAGAGTCCAACAGCCAGATATTCTAGCTCCTGAATAAGCCGGTAGAGAGTTCATAACTGGAGAAAAATATATGGGAAGTGTCCACTGTGTGTACTCCGCACGTTGTGTTTTAAACCTGTTTCACGGCAACAGGTATACTTAGTATTATATATACACTCAATCACAGTAAAGAGCTTAACAGCACTGTCCACTGGTGCAAGCCAGCCACAGACAGAGACAGAGAGAGAGAGAGAGAGAGGTTGGGCAATATAGAGGGGAGTCAGTTTAGATGAGAAACGAAACTTTAAACATCTGTTTAGCTTTCTATTTCTTCCATTCAGTGGAGCAACAGAGAGAGAAAGAAGGCACTGCAGCTTGTTAGAGAGCGCACTCAGTGTTAAAGCACAGTGCAGCTTTTCCCTCCTCTTTCACTCGCTCTCCACTCCTCCCCTCGGTCGTCCAGCCAACAAATGTAAGAGGATAACCTACCCTCCAGATTATGTTCATTAGGTGATATTAATAGCATCAGGTTAGAGCCAGACCTTCCCACTCCTGGTACACACACACACACACACACACACACACACATGTACGTACATGCCAAGCTTGGGTCATCTGTCTTTGACAGTCAGTGTTGCAAAATGTGGCTTGAGGTGAAAGAGGGACCAGAAGAGAGCGACAGAGACGCCGCGAAAAGAACTGGGGAAAAAAAAAAAAAAAACGGGAAAGACAAAAGAAGGAATAGACAAACGGTGACGCAGCTGACTGAATTTACAACAGAGATGCTTCAGGCTGTGTTGGTAAAGTGGAGAGAGGGGAAAGAGAGAGAATACAACAGAGGAGAAGGGCAGAGGGGAAGCAATGTGCTTTTTACCCTGCAGGGACTCTCCATGTCTCCATGTGCCTTACACCAGAGTCTGGAGACGTCAGCACGACAGCAAACACACACACACACACACACACACACCGCAGCAATGTCCCCTCCCTAACTTCACTCACAGCGGAGAGTGGGAAATAAACAGCATGATGAAACCCAACACTACCTCTACTGCTCTGTCAGCTGACAGTCTGAGGAACAGCCCTCGGCACACACATACGACACAGAAACACACACATGCACACACTGACACTCCTCCCAGGCCACAACATGAACAGACAAACAAATCATTATTCTCCGAGATCAACAGGAGACAGACTAATTGTTTTCCAGAACTGAGCAGGGCCACGGCTTCAGAACATCGCTTAGAAAAAAAGCTAGATAGGATTTAAAGCAACATTTAAAAAGTTTCCAAATATTCAGAGTTTACTTTGGACTTGACAAGACCTCATTTCTGTTTTACTTCCTCGTTAAAACCACAGGGGAGAGACACAAGGGAATTCTGTGTTATTCTCTAATCTTCAGTGTAGTCGTGGGACTGTCGCTGTTGCTTTAAACTGCAGTCAGAAGACAGCTGCAAAGCAAGAAAGCCACATCGAAACAAGAAGCCTGAACTGGTTGCTATGCCAAACATTCAGCTGTCTCTCTAAGGCTACAGAGACGCACAGAAGGATTACAGGCCCACGCTGAAGTAAAACGTACTCATACTGTATGTGCAGAAAGAGAAATGTTTATCAAACACATACAATATGGGACAAATCCATGTGTCGCTTATTTAAATATTCAGAAGTTAACTGTGAAAGAAAGTGAAGGTCTTAAATGAAAAATGGAAGCCACATTACCCAAACTGCAAATGCTTATTCTAATCTATTTGAGAAACTAGGACCGAGTTATGTAAGTAGATATACAACAAATGGACAAAATAACACTTGTAATTACCACAATAACCAGGCAGCATGATAAAATCGTTGCAAAGCTTATACTGCCTTATTTAGTGTGAGTGCGTCAGGGCAGTGTTGATTCACCTGGTAAATTTTGAGGTGTTTTTGTGTTGGATTACATTATGTTTACCTGCAAGTTGTGTCCACTAATTTATGCCAGCCTTACATGACTTACATACTGCAAAAGCTCCTCTCATCTCATCCTACGTATCTATTTTTGAGTATTTTATTTGCAGCTACATTAAAGTGAATTGAATGTTTTTCCATGTTTAATGTCAGTATAACTTTAATGCTTGTGATACCGGTTTAAGTCTGCCAAACAGGAACAAACCCTCAGTGCATGGAGCAATGCAGTTACACCCTCTTGTGGTCCAGTAGGGAACCAAGTTGAAGGCTGGGTTTAATGTGGGTGGTTACAGAGAGCTGACTAAACTGGGTCAAAATGGCATTTGCATGTGCATTCAGCTACAGTATTAATCACCTGAAGCAAATGTCGTTACTATAATATATCTGTAGCCTGGTATTTCCCCTGAGAGGTCAGAAATGAGCACTTTCCTCATGCTGCAGTGCCAGCAGGAAAACGCCATGCCATGCTTCTCTCCTCAGCTAAATGAAAGCTGTCTTACTGCTTTATTCAGGCTAATAATGTAGCTCTAGCTAACGTACAGCTACACGTTAGGTTAGTACATTTAAGTGTTGTTTTTTTTCACATATTATATTTGTGTTTTCCTGGAAGATGACAATGGAGTTATGGTAGGAGGGCACCTCGTGTAAAATGACAACTGTTATAACCAAGTGATAGAGTGGACAACCCGACGGGCTAAAAGCAGAGCAGGCCGAGTTCCCATGAGATATGTAATAAACTAACAATTACACAGTAGTTTCCTGGCTGCCATTACAGCGACGTGTTACTTTTATAATAAGTAGTGACAGTGTGACAGGTCGTGTTTCCGTAAAAGATGCTTAACACAGCTGCCAACTAAAAAAAATGTTAAGAAAAGTCGCCCAAAACAAACGTTTCGTGATCCCAGCGGTTTCCGAATAGCGTCCAAAATGTTACCTGCTCGATACAGAAGGAGTTTTCTCTTCGTTCTCCATCTTTGCGAGCCTTTCTTCCCTGCTAACGGCAGACATTGCTACTATGTTGACAATCAGGTGTTGAGAGCACAGTTAGCACCGAGGCATCACGGGGCTTGAAGGCGTATCGTGCTTCGCCATCGGTAGGGTACGTCAGCGTCGGCCCACCACGTGGACTTCAAGTCCCAGAATGCATCTGTTCCCGTTCTTTGGTTATTGTACAGCCAGCAGCATGTACAGTATGATAATCATACTGGGCCTGGGTGAGGTTCAGCAGGCCACGTGTGAGATTTTAGATCTGAACACAGATGTTTTTTTTTTTATCATTTTAGTGCTATCTTGTTACACATATACATATTATTTTGTTAAAATGTTGGTGTGATTCCGTTATATGTCATATAATTATAAGTGAGTGTCATAATTATAAAACAATTTTATTGACAATACACTTAATCAAAATAAATGATAACTAAAGTAGGACAATAAATGTAGAGACACAATGACTAATTGCTATTACAAATTGCATATGTATGTCTGAATCATAATAAATCCCACATTAGCATGATGAAAGCCTCACACACTCCGCTGGGAAAGACCCTTCTGTAGATATGAAAGCTGAATTATTAATTTATATAATTACATTCTTTGTAATTGACATTGTGGCATGCAATAAGAGGAAAATCACAGGTGTTATTTAATTAATGATGGCTCCCTTCCATTTAGGTGTATGAGTGAGACAGCATGCACTAACAGGATCCTTGAAACTGGCACAAAGGAATACAGGCAATTTTTAATTTTATTAGGCACACCTGTGCTTGACGAGACAAAATTTCCACTGCGAGAAAACTCTGTTACACTCTAGTCATTACATCAATTGTAAAACCTACTGTAGACGACAGCTATCAAAAGTTATTTAAAAGTTGACACAGATGACACAAATTTAGTCAACAAACCTTTATTAATTAGTTGAGGGATACTAATGCACAGGTAATACAACAAGTTTGGGAGAAAAATTGTAACAGTTCAGACTCAAAGGAGGTGTTGATGCCTCCTATGTTAGGTTCTATACAGCTTAATTTTAGATATGGAAATCTTTAATACATCATTAGTCTCATTTCACCTGTTACCTATATATCATAACCAGTTATGAGCTACAACATCTCGTCTCTGAAAACTCTCAACAGTTTCTTCACAATGGCCCCGACAACTGGCGCGGAAGCCATTTCCTGCTTTTGAAGTAGGTAGCATACAAAACGAACCACTGTTGTCCAAATAAAAGGATAAAATTCTCAGGCTGTCTAAGGGGATTTCTAGGGATTAACCTTGGTTTTGGAAATAACATTTCTGACAAAGGGAAGACACTTGAGCCTGCTGTTTCCCCAGGTACAAAAGTCACACCACACACAGTCAGGGTAACTAGAAAGCTCCAACAACACTCCTATTTCAAGCCTATTTCATGGTATAGTAAGTGCACTAAATACAGAAACAAACACACATACATATGCCTTGTTGTCCCATATTGAATAGGTAATAATAAAGGACTCTCTCAATGTGTTTGTCATCGTGTACTGAAAAAGCTCAATTTATGTGCATCATCAAAAATGGATAAAATAACAGTGTATGCTGACACATAGGCCTACAATGTTCTTTGTGGTCTACAAATTTTTTCAACCTTTTTGTTAGATTTCATAATATGTAAAAAGCATTTTCAAAGCAAACAAATAAAAGTAGGGGGAGTGAAAAAAGCCATACAATTTTGAGAAGACACATCAATATCAAAATATCAGCAAGCCAACAAAACCAGCTAAATATGGTGTATTGCTGTACTCTCTAAACATGTTGCAGTTAGCTCACACTGCGGGATAGATATGTGGTTTCCACATCATAGGAAGACAGATAGTAAAGGGTGTGATAAAATATAAAATACCCACTGTTAAAAGCAGTGCCTAACTATCATATTGCAACACCAAAGCTTGTCAGGTAAACACAGTCAATGTGACGTTATTAATGAAACAAGTAACAAGCAGCTGATGAACTGATTCTGTGCCACAGCATAACACTCAACGACAAGTGTTACCATTTCTGACATCCAGTCATTACAAAGGTGCTAACTGTTTTATACACACACACACACACACACAAGGTCCGGACAACTCATAATCGAAACGGTCCGAGGACCAATCAGTGCTTGTCTAACTTATCCTCTCCATCAGTTTAACCTGGATAGAAGATAAAGGTCCATCCCACTAACAGAGACAGACACATGCATAATCATCCCCACCTGAATAAACTCCACCAGTTGATTAATGATGGAGAAATTCAGCTCAAATCTTTGCTTTACAATATAAAAGGTCATGGCGTAGGGATGACACCACCCGGGACACATAAATTTCAAATTCAACGTTTCTTGAAAATTTTCTGCTGACATCAGTGCTTGATTTAAATTATGACATTGACATTTGTTGGTGCAAAATTCAAAGGACTTGCCAGTAAGGACAAAATGGCAGGATGAATTAGTGGACTGATGTATCAGGTCCTTAAGGTAGAGTGGCAAGTAAAGCACCCTTATTATCTCACCATAATATCCTCACATCATAACTTTATCCAAAGCTATCAGATTGCTATCTAGGTAATACACACAAGAGAATATAAAATAGATTTATGATCTGTGTCTTTTTTAAGCAAGCTAGTCATTCTTTTTATGGACATAGACTGCAAATATAAATCAAATATTTATGGAGTTTTCATTTGTTCAAATCGTTAATATAACTGTGGATTCAAGTATCTACTTTAAACATGTTAAAGTGAAAATATTCTCTGATTGCACACATTTTAGATTTGAAAAGTCATTTAATAATATTGGATTATTACTATTTTTTATCTGAAGCTAAACTAACATTAGAGCAGCCTGAAAATTCAACAAGACCAGTTATGGCTTTATGTGGTGAGTCATAATTATACAGTCCTGTTGGATAACAGATACTTTCTAGACAGAGTTAACCATGCTGCTCATTACCCATGTAAAGACAAATTTAGTTTCATTTTTCATCAAAGTAAAATATTCCCGCTCCTGTTGCCTGACAGCCACTAGGTTAGGTTGAATATCCCCGAAGTGCAAAAATACAAGAGGGGACTGAGAAGGGTTAAGGGTTAAAGTGCAAGGCAATAACTTTGAGCATCCAGGAATTAATTCATATACATCACTATATGTGAATCTTCATTTGCAATTTTTTTGTTTAATAAAAGATTCTTTTCCTCAACCTCTCTATAAAAGATAGTATTTCTAATTCTCTCCTCAGCTCTTTGATTCAAGCTAAAGCAGTAGCCAAAGTATGGCCTCCTTTAAAATGTTGTCACATCATTTGATTGTGCTGCAATGGTGCAACAAGCTTCACACAAAATTCATTTTTCTGTCCAACATTTAGCTTTACGAGTCCTATTTTAGACAGAATGCTTCAAGTTTTTTTTTTGTTTAAAATCAATTAAACAATGCCATATCAAGTGTTATTATAACTAACTTATACCTTACAGATGGAACTCTCAAACAATCACTTTTTGGGGTATTCTGCTTATTAACTTCAGTGTAAAAGAACTGTGGAAATAATTTTTTGACACTTAATTATGGTTGTCAAAGCAGATACCTTCCATCGTCATGGGATGCAGATAAAATAAGAGCAAATGTCAATTAAGTGATAGCCACATAGCTGTAGGAAAAACAGAGTGGAATATGATTAACGACTGACCAACATTTTAGCTTATATGACATTTGCTTACTCGAAACATGAAAAGTAAAAAAAGACAGTAAAAGTAAAACAAAAAGTAATTAAAAAATCAAGTTCAAACCAACATTGCACTACAGCACACACTGCAAAAATTCTGATTGCTCATGATCCAATTGGATGTGTCAGGCTTGAAAATGACTGATGGCATCATTGCTTTGAGTATATAGATATATAGATATAGATATTGTTTATGTACACAGTACAGTATATCTGTGAAAAAAAATGTGAAAACACTAGCTATCAATAAATGACTTCACCATGCTAATAGAATATCCTTTTTTAAACCTGTCAAACACAACATGACTCTTGCAGAGAGCATTACTCTCTATTTGGAATACTACCTCTGTTTAGAAAATGCTATCCATGTAGAAGTCAGGATTTTATCTTTGATTACTACTGACACCCCTGCTGTGAGTACAGAAACTGAAATGTGTGCCTTAGAAAGGAGACAAAAATGGAATGGAGAAATTAAACCCTACTGTTACATGAATATTGTTTATAACAGTAGACACGTTCACTCTGGAGCTTCAAAACCAAGAATTTAAAGTCTGTATTAAATGTTTTACTTCCTAATGGTTGATTTAACTTTCTTCTCAGTGCCAAGTCCTTGTGTTGAGCTAGAAAGGTCTTTTAGCTTCCTGGCATGACATTTACAGTAAGCGTCCTCTCTGGCTCCTGGGTCGACAAAAGCAGAGCTACTCTGACAATGACAGCCTCTTGGGTTTGCTTCGTCTGGCGGCGGAGGGGATGGGCTGTCTGTTTTGGCCTGAATTAGCACTGTCCGTTGGGTCGGGGATCAGGGTGGGGGACTGTGTTGGGCCCGTGGAAGGGGTCATGGCAGGGGTTGAGTTTTGAGTAGCGATAGGTGCTTCAGTTTTTGTTTGGAGAGGCGCAACCACAGATGGGCGCTCTTTGGGCTTGCGGCCCCTCTTCTTACCAGTGGTGGCACCGTTCCTCACCTCAGCTTTGATCCCATTGTTCTCCGGCACTTTATTCTTACTACTCGAGACCACTTGACTGGCTGCAGCACGAAACCAGTTCTAAGGCAATAAAACACACTGTTAGTGATCAACTACCCACAAGTCAAGAACTTGTTTGCACAACATAGGCATCTAATTTCCCAACCATGTAACACCTTCTTATCACAATCACATATTAACAGAAATGTAAATGGAGCCTTTGAGAGTGTCATTTAAATGTAAAACTAAATCATTTGTCAAGTTTACAGAGACTGACCCACCTGCGAGTGTGTCTTGCTGATGTGGTACTTCACACCGCTCTCTGAGCTAAACTCCTTCTGACAGATCAGACAAGTATACTTCCCCAGTTCTCCACCACCCTGCAACACACACACACACACAAACACACACACACAGTATAATTTATATATATATATATGTAAGTTGTTCAGCTCAAAACAATCTCTATAGCAATGCATGCTTGATGAATCTGCAACAATTATTATTCAGACCACAGCATGTTCCCTGTTACACACCTAATTACAACCTGTAGGTATCAGTCAACACCAGAAGTTAGAAATTAATATATGCATTTATTTCCTCATACTTTTTAAGTTAAGCATTGCTATCATGTCCTAGCTGTTGAAAAATAAACACATTTTCCGACAGCTATTTTTCAACTTTATGATGTTTTCAAATCATGTTACCAAAATACTTCTTGTACTTTATAACTTTCTTTTATTTATTGTTATGCTGTATTGTATTGCAGTGTTTTCTCTTTCAGTGATACACTCATTAAACAACAATAGAAGTTATGATGAGAACAATCCTGACCTGGCTATGAGCTGAAGAACAAATCTGGGTTAAAATTCAGCTGGAATTCTATATGTGTGTGTGGGTGTGCGTGTGTGTGCATTGTTATTTGTACTATACTGTCTACAGAGACACTATAAAGGTGCAGGTGAGGGTTTGTACCTGGCTGCAGTTAGCAAGGTGGGCTTTTAGTCCTGACACACTGGAATAGACAGCTTCACAGTTCTGAGACAAAAGAGAAACAAACAGTGAGTGAACAAGCTCACTCAATCCATATTCCTGTTAAATCAATGGCCTTAATAATATAAACCTAGTGCTCAATATTGAGATACATCTGAAAAAATGTTTTGTGTAGTTCAAATATGGAAAGAGTAATTTCCTGTATATGGTGACACATTAAACAAGTCAATGTTCTTACTTCATTGGTGCAGCAGATGAAGCCCTTCTCTTTAACTTGGTTCTTCCAGGTCTCTAGTAGCTCTGGGCTGAAATTGGGGAGGCCAGGACGGGTGTAGTTTAACTACACAAAAGAGGACATTTATATCAGTATTCCTGGTAGTGTTACAATTTTAAATGTCTATTTGCAGTGTTGCCAGATGTTCGTATCTGTGTGTGAGGTGAGTATGCATGTGTTTATGTCAACTCATGTCTATATGTCTGCTAGGAATGTGGATGATGTGTGCGTAATGCATCCATTCTCTGTCCTCACCCTCTTGCTATCAGGCACCAGGTCATCCTTGATACGGCGCTTGGTGCCCCAGTCTTTGGCCAGCTCATCCTCTGCTATCTCCTGCAGGTGGAACACTGCCACCTGAGCTGACCGGCGCCTCACTCTGCCACTGGGGGTCCGTTCAAAATCATCCCCCTGGCTCTTATTCTGTGCTTCTTTTTCTTTGTCTCGCTCCCTCTCCTTTTCCTTTTCCCTGTCCTTGTCCCTGGCTTCTCTTTCCTTCTCCTTAGGCTGGCTGGATGGTGCTTTGTCCTGCCAATCCTTCTTCTCAGGCTGGCTTTGCTCTTTTTTACCAACTGGTGGAGACTCCTCAGAGATCACCTGGAGGAGCAGTATGACACTTTGAGTGGAAAATGTGGGTAAAACGTCTGCTACTTATCACAGTAAAATCTTCTTCTGAAAATGCTTCTAAACAGCTGGAAACAGAAAATGGCCTATAATAACTACTGTCTTCCAAGATGATCTTACCCTCTCTTTGCCGGTGTTGTTGTTGGTGTCAGTGATGTTGTCCTTGTTGTTGTTGTTGGTGGTGGCTGTCATGGTGGTGGTGATAGTCGGGGAGTGTTCGGTACGCACATGGTAGTCTCTGCCAGCCTTGGAGCGGTAGGTTTTTCCACAGTGCTGGCACAGAAACACAGGCTTCTCATCGTCAGAGAACTCTCTTCCACAACGTTTCTGGTGGTACTGGTAGCCCATCAGACTGGAAAAGTGGGCTGAACAGCCCTGTATATGTGTGTGTGTGTGTGTGTGTGTGTGTGTGTTCGCACACAAAATGTTTGTGTGATCATGTGAGGCCAGTGACAGAATGAGACAGAATGAAAACACACATTAAGCAGGAAATTGGGTAAGTGGAACAAAGTGTAGGTTTAATGGAAAAATATTACGGCAATTGGTCAATATCTTGTGGTTACTGTTAAAAAGACAGAGAAAACAGGAGGAAACTGCTCATTTTTCAGTGCGAGGACATGTCACAGTAGAGAGTCTATTTTTTGCAGCTCTTTCTCTTCCTCTCTCTGCCTTTTGCACTCTAGTGTGAGTAATGGGAAGCAGAGTGTTGATGTGGTTTTGGGCAACATGTCAAGAACAAGGCATAAAGGAAAAAGGAGGGAGAGAGGTAAAAGGAGGCAGACACAAAAAGAGGAGCCTGAGGAAAAGGGAGAAACAAAATCAAAACTGGCAGATGAGGAGAGAGGAAAATGTGACATGAAAGACAGAAAAGTTGGACAAATGGAAATGGAGGACACAAGAGAGCAAGAGTAGTAAAGAATGAGAGAAAGGAAAAGAGAAAGAGACACAGGAAGAAAGAGGGAGTGCATACCTCACTAGGACACTTGATTCGTCCCATCTGTTTGAGCACTCGGCGCAGCCTTTCTCTCTCCTTGTGCTTGTCGCCCGTCTGGCCTTCGCTCCCCGAGGGCTGAGGGGGAACAAACACAATGTCGCATAAGCGTGTCCCATCGCAACACTTCCCCTCCCCTCCTGATTAAGAAAAAAATTTGATGAAAATGTGTTTTCCATCTCGGGTGCTCACACTGTGCCAGGATCATTAAATGGTTTCATGGTGAGGCTGTTACTCAAGGCATGTTTATGACAACTGTCAAACTCGTGTTTTCACTCGAGTGTGGGCTGGTGCCAAACTCCAGCCAAGACCAGAACAACAGATGGCAGGGCTGCCAGGGAGGAGAAAGAAGAGACGTGCAGGGGACTGGTGAGAGTCTGGACTTATTAAGGAATCCCAGTGGAGTGGACTGTATGTGTTAACACACAGAGAAATAACTGAGATGACTGAGAGACAACCTTAGTTTTCTGCGAACGTAAGAAGGAGATGAGATACTGCCGGAGTACTTCACTACTTAGAGTAAATCATACTCAAGCCTGCAGGCAAGAGAACAGACACCAGCTCAGCCATTGATTTACACTGGGGGATAGGGAGGGCATGAAACAACATCAGAATGTATTCTTAATGCCTCTATCAAAGACAGAGAGAGAGAGCAAAAGAGCAAGCACAGGAGAAGGGAGAGGGAGAATAGGCAGCAGTATCACAGTGGCAGCAGCAACATCAAGGTCAAACTCAGTGGGTGACCCCTGTCCTTCTGTCAGCTCTCTGTGTTTTCCCTACACTGCACTGAGGCTGTGCCACGTGACCGCACTGACAACACACTGGTCCTGGGGTTAGTGCAAACGCCAAGTCAAATTACATAAAAAAACAAACCAAACTTCATCTGCTCTTCTTGCAAGACAAGAAGTACAAAATGCTTTAAACTTAAATGACAGAAAAATCTATAACATATTCAACACCAATGGTTATACAACCAGCAAAAACATTACCAGAGATAAAACTAATGACAAAAAGGAGCAGAAAAAGGATCGGAGTAGTTTTATGACTGCGATTACGAGTACATGAGGTTAGTATCAGACCTGATACCCAATAATATATTGGTATTGGTACATCCCTCATTTGAGATATTAAATGTCCTCAGTGTCTTTCTTGCTCAAAAACATGGCCCCAAACACACTTCAACAATATATAACATAAACAACAACAAATAACATGATTGATACTAACTTAACTTCTCTAGATATATAGGCCTAATAGTAGAAAATGTCACTACTAAGGGGCTATGGGTATGTCTAAGAATTCTGAGTAATGTGTCATCTCCTTCTGGTCTTTGAATTTTGAATTAACTCATGTTTAAAGTTCAGTCTTGTACATAGAAAAGAGAGGAAAGAGTATGACACTAGTCAAACCTGCAAATGATAAAGCCTTCATTGATCAGCAGCTACTTGAATCTAGAGCACAATCACAGACGGCAGCACACTTACACAGAATGAACACAGTGATGGCTTTCGGCCTGTCACAAAAGTTTGAATTATCTAATCTGAGAGGAATTTTCCAGGAAAGTTCAGTAGTTGGCTGAGGAAGACTACCTGGTGAAACCTTTGAGCGTCTTAGTTTTGTCATACACATAGTTGCTGTCTTTTGCTCTGCTGGACTGGAATGCCACCAGTAAGGTCAGGGCCCGACAGGTCCCGACTGAAAACAAATGGTGGCATCAGAAAGTTAAACTTGGCTGACACGGACGACACGGTTATCTATCATCACTATTAAACTCACAAACATACACACCCAAAGCCCCTCACACACATACACGCATGTGCACGTATATCATATGCTATTAGAAAAACAAACACGCATGCTGCAAGGTTTTGTGCACGTACATTCATTAATCTTTCATGATACTTTTTGAAACAGGCAGTGTTGAATTATTCAGCAAACTTCATGGCAGTACCATTGCTCTAATGCAAGAGTGTCATGATAATATCTTAATGAAGCTCTCTGCTGTCTGAGTTAAGACAGCTGCAGAAAAGAAATGTGAGAACTTCAAGGACGAGAATACAAATCACCAGTTCAAATGTATGATCACTTACAAATGCTGGGACATTTTTTTTAGAGAAGGACATAGCAGCTGACAATGAATATGCAACAGATAAAATGCAGTATAGTACACAGGAAATAAATGCATTTTTCAACTCCGGATACATACCTATATGATATCCACATGCAGGACACCCTTCACTTCAGAAATACACAGAAAGCTGACACTAGCAGTTAGCGTATGGTGGATGCCCGTACATAGAGCCACAGGTGCAAGTCTGACCTCCTCCTGAATGTGTGTAGAGCTTTGGTGTGGTGTCTAGTAACTAACTACCCTGTTCAGTGGGTCAGTGTGACAGTGGTGAAACATAAGCTCTCTGAGTCCCCGAAGCATCCACATCTGGACTACTGAGTGATGGATTTGGGGGTAAAAATCCATCAAAAAGAAATCCAGAGGGTACCAATCATTGTTTATAAGCACACTATAGGAATTACAACCTCATATGTGTGCACGTGTGTGCCTCTGTGGATGTACCTTGGTGGTGTGTTCAGCCATGGTGTGGTAGTTGAGACCGGCCTTGGACCTGAACTGTTTGTGGCACTGCTGGCACTTCAGGGCATCCTGGAGCTGCAAGGGTTAAAGGCCAAACAGAGGATCAAAGTCGCCCACTCTTGCTGGCTATACTCTTTATTGGATCTATCAATGTAGCAACATCTCATCTGTAACCTAATAGACTTTGGTATTAGTGCGCAATTTTGCGGATATATCAAGCAACTTTGGGAACCAGAAAAGTCAATTTAACGCATATTGTTTCTTTTTCGTAGATTTCTCTCCTCGCCTCAGTATTGATTTAGAGACAGAGGTGTTTTGATGGTGAGTGACCCAGCGGTAATGCGGTGATTCTGTCATTGCTTAACGGCAGACTGTCACTTTAATAGAGTCACACGGGCCACTGGGCCAGGGAGCCATTAAAGTGGCTGCAGGAACACATCTCTCTGAGGGCGTAGAGGCTACCGCATCTCTCCAGCTGGTTTGTCCTCAGGAAAAGCTCAATATAATGTCGTTGGATTAACTTCTTCCATGCTTCACCCCTACCACAGTTTTATTACAATTGACCACAATTGAATGCAATGCAAACAAACCACAGACGTCCATCCCCTTAATTGATTTCAACTGATATTAGCTTTCTTATCAGAGCAGATGAGTAAAGGATATTACATGAAAAACCTGGTTGATATTACTGTACTGAGGTACTGCCTGATGTTATTTCTAAAGCCTTCCAATCAATATCATTACTGTAAAGGCTCCCTAGACTCTGCAGAATGGGGTCCTCAGGGAAAAGTATCTAATAACGTTGCAGTCAAAGTTACAATCCAATGTGGAAATAACAGCTCTGGCTTTAGAGAGCTTTATATTATAATTACACTGAAAAAAAGTTTGATAACAATTGTTGTTTTGTCAATAGGTAAACTGTTTTTTGTTGATGTAATATAAGGATTCCACGCAGCCGTTGTATTGTCTAACTGGCTGCCATAGATCTCCATTCAGATTAACACCCCATGTGTATTGCATAGTGTCACATTATACAGGATGCCGAAGTAAATGTGAACAGCACAGATTTAAAACTCCTTTCCAACTGAACTGTGTACCCACAGCATTTAGTAGGTATTACATGATCATGTAAATTTTTTAGCAGGCAGGCTCCTCCAGAAGCAAATGCACTGAAAACAAGCTTGTACTAAGGCGTCTGTTTTGCAGGTATTAACTAGTCTGATGGAAATCAACTTTTTCGGCTACACAAAAAGCTCTACCAGAAGCTGTAAAAGCACATCCACCCCGCTCCCAATCTGATGGACAGCTGTATCGCTCAGTTACCTTCTGGCAAATCTCCATGTGTTTCTTGAGGCCGTGGATTGTTTTCCTTGTGACAATGGAGCAAGTGGGACACACCACTTCACCTCGCTCTGAGATAGCTCGCTGCCACTGGGTGTCAGGAACAGCACCTTTGAAAACGTGAAGACAGTATTACTCTGTCATTCTGGTCTGGTCTGGTGTCTTTATGGGTATAACATTTTCATTTGTGTACCTAGTATTCCTGTTTCCTTTTCTTACAGTTTAATTTTATGCTTGAGTTAGCAAGTGCTAATGTGTAGTGAGTGAGTCAGTGATAAAGAAATAGTCCCTGATCAAATCCCTGACAGATCACAGTATTGCTGTAACAATTAGTCAATTAACCACTTAGCTGCCTGGTAGAAAATACATTTACAACAATTTTGTGATTTAAAATACCAAACAATAATTTGTCCCATTTCTAAAATGTGAGTGACTGTTCTATGTATTATTTAATTATTATTGAATATCCTTGAGGTTTGTACTGTTGAGAAGAGAAAACAACAACAATGTGAAGACACCACATTGGGTTCTGGGAAATTATGACCATTTTATATACTAACTGGTTGATTTACTAAATGGACAAACAATTGAAACATTAATCCATAATGAAAATAATCTGTAAACTGTAGCCCTATATCACTAGTTTGTGATGTATATTATGTATCTTGGAGGACAACATGACATCATTCACAACAATTTGGGCTTTTGTTGAGTTAAAATTTTAGTTTGAAGAGAAATAGCCATAACTCAAGTGTCATATTTGCACTGGGATTACTGGTTTTTGAGCCCTACATTTTTTATGGGAAAACTGACTAATTTAAAAAACTGATCTAGGTGTTCACCAGAGCTGGTTGTGGCTGGGTCTTTCTTTGAGGACTGACTTGGAGTAGGTCTTCTCTGGGGCTCCTCGCTGAACACACTCCCCTCTGATCTCTTTGCACGGCCCGCCTTCAGCTTCTCCTCCACCTTAGTCATACCTAAGACACAAACGCACAGAGACGTTCACACATAGACCCACAGTCATGGTAGTAATTAATACTCCTATTGAAACTATTCAAGGTAAAGTGAGAGACACAAGCAGAGAGGGACAGATGGAGGACAATGCTGAACAAGAGAAATACTACAAAAAAAGAAAGTTGATACTGTATATAAAAGGGAAAAATAGGTAGAAAATGAAAAAAGGTTGTTTTGAGTGATATTGAATCAGTGACTGAGAGAAAGCAAGAGAGAGCAGTGAGTCCTCCAAACTGTGGACGAATTGTTTGATAAGTGATGATAAATAGCTTACAGCCCTGTGTATGCTATATGAGTCACTGAACATTTTCAGCATTATGAATGAGACAGAAGGAGAGAGAGAGGCTAGAAAAGTTGTGTGTGTGTATATGATGTGTACTTGGTGTGTGAGTCACTGATTCATTTAGCCGGATATGAAACACCTCTACAGTTGCTACATTACTGTAAAAAGGCCGGTACCCTTGATCAGTAGCAGCAGGGAGCATTCCTAATCATACGATGTAGTGAACGAGCCTACAATCCTCTATAACTGTCTTCAAGCAGTGGTACATATGTCCTCCTGTGGTTCCCAATATTCAGTGAATCATCATTGGGAATCTGTGGCCTGCTGTATTGTCAGTAATCAATGATGAATCAGCGAGCACATTGCAACAATTCCTTTTTCACATTTATTCACTTATTAATATCACACCCACAGGAGATTACTACGCAGGGTGGTTTGATTGTTATGGGCAAGTGCTTATAAGAAAACGTGGCTTACCAAGAGAACAATTTCTTTCGTATTTACCTTTCAATCCAAATGTTCCAGATATAGAAGGCTGCTCTCCTGTGAATTTCTTAGGCGTTTTCTGCTTCCGTCCTGGCTCAAGAGAAAAACACAGAGCAAGGAATTGTCAAAAACATACAGTGCAAGCATATAATGAAAAATATGTGGACCGTTACGAAAGATATGCTGTAATCTTACTGTGCCTCATTCGCTCTGGATCCTCATCAGGGAAAGAAGGGGGAAGGCTGCCCCCCTCACTTTCACTGCCACCCCCATCAGACGACGTGCTTTGGGACTGTGACTGCTGGGACTGAGGCTGGACTGGCTGGGACTGGTGAATCTGCTGTGAAGGCTGGCTGTGGCTGTGCTGTTTCCTCTCACACTTCTGGTGGGCCAGCTCACCGTTCTGAGAGGGCGAGGACACCTCGTGGGTCTTTTTCACTTTGAAGAACACCGGAGAGGGGGGACTGTTCTCCATGGGCCTGAATTCACAGACCGAGGGAGAACAATTTTGGGCAGTCAGCATTATGACGTTACTAACACCATTATGCGGCTCAGTATGAGTGGGAATTTGAGCTCTAAATCCCAGTCACCTTTTCTTGGTGTTGGACTTGACAGGGGTCTTTTGAAGCTTAGGCTGCTCGTCCTTGGGCTCCATACTAACCCTGTCTGGGTGGTTCCACAGCTTGTGCTTCTGCAGGCGCACCTTTGTGGCAAACACTGCCTCACAGTAGGGACAGCCGTGACTCAGCTTCTCGGCTACGGTGGCCTGATAGAAACAGAGACACGAGGAAAGGGGATTTAGACTTAGCTCCCTCCCTACGCAAAATAAAATCACAGAGGGTAGCTCTTACTGGAAGCTCTCAGTTGACTAATCACCAGTTCTTAAAACAGCACAACAGCTCATGTAATCACTAAATATTTGGGGTGTGAGCATTATAAATTCTTTGGAAGTTTAAGCCCTTATTAACTTTAAAGGTAATTTATCACTGACGGCTATGGTCCTTCCCTTGATGCTTGTCTTCCACATATTTACGGTTAAAGTCTACTCTGAAGCACACGTAGGAAAAGCTGCATAGCAGGAAAGAACAGAGGTTAGTGACTCACCCCCTGGCAGCGTTGATAGTGGTACTTGACGCCATAGATGCTGGGAAACTCTAACCAGCAGCCTGAACACGGACACTTAACTCGGGAGCGGCGCTTAAACTCTTCCTTCCATTGTACTATCATATGGGCCTGCTCGGGGGTGAGGAAGAGAGAGTTCAATACAGGTAAGGATTATCGCTATACTGTACTGTATATTGTGCATATTCATGGGGCGCTGCCTACTCTGTGCAGGAAAAAAGTGAAGCCCACTTCAAATACCCACTCAGTTCAAAGAGAGATACTCACGGGGATGCTTCTCAGTTCCTGCACTTCTGCTTTAGGACGACCTTTCCTCTTCCCCTCTGCTGGCTCATCACACACTGGACCTGGTAAAATGAGAGAGAAAAAACACTTCTGAGTTAGCACAGAGTGCTGACAGAGCTTCACATTCATGGAACAGAACAATTAAATTACAAGGGATAACATTACGATGCTTGAAAAATCCCTGAATTCGCTCACATTTTCAAACTGAATATGGACATCAACACATACAACTAAAACAAATACAAACAGTTATGGGGAAAAGAGTTCATATATTGGGATTGGGATTGTCAGAGAAACAGGAAGAGATAGAACGTGTGAGTGTGTGAGAGAGAGAGAGAGAGAGAGAGAGGGCAGTGAAGGCCTTCTGTTGAGCCAAATAGATCAGCTATAAATCGCTAGTGCCTGTGTGAACCTCTGACAACAGGCAACAACAGCAACCGACTGCCTCAGCTCTCTGTCTTTCCTGCTCTTCGTTTCTTCCCCCTCCGTCTTCTCATTCTGCCGCTTACCTCTTTTCTCACCTTGTGTCTAGCTTTCTCACTTTCCCTTTCTTGACCCTCCCCACACCCTTCCAGATCTTTCTCCATGTGAACTTCAGAAGAGAGGCAGTGCACTGGCTCATTACCGCTCTCTTCTCTGCTACAATTAGACCTCTGCACTACCGGCCCTGCACTCTATTTTCTCTATACAGTGCTACTTGAGAGAGGGAGGGAAGATGGGGAGAGCTGAGGATGAGTGTATGCATGTGGAAGAAGAGGAGTGTGGCACAGAGAGGAGAGGAGGGCACAGAGGATGCTGAGAGAGAGGAGAGAATTGCAGAGGCAGATGTCTTCTTCCTCTGACCAAGCAGAATACTGAATGACAGCGCTGCAGGTAGGAGCTGAGGCTGTACTCTGCTCCTCACAATGATATATCTTTACATGTGCTCTCAACTCCCCTGCATTGATCTGGCAAGACCGGATAGTGGCAGCAGAAACAAGGCAAGGAGGAGACAGAGGTGCTTCTAGAGCCCATTCAGTCATATCAGATCTAGAGAATGTCAAAGGGAAGCTACTTGAAGTAGAGATGACAGTCCTTTGTTGTGAAGTGGAAGGCAGCAATGGTCTCGCACAGACTCTCTTTTGAATCTATTTCACTTCCCCATGCTGAGGAACATGACATTGTGTCTGGAGACGGCTTTCTTCTCCTGCAAACGTATTGACAAGCAGCGACGGGATGCACACGTGCCTAGTGAAGTCGGGTCCCAAACTGGATCAGGGCACTCTGTGTGCCTACCAGGATTATACAAATGGTCAGAGGATTTTTCATCAAATAAATGAATTGACTTCCTGCCATCGTTGCTCATACCAAAACAGGTCATGTTGGCAAAAAGGATAGCCTTCAACCCAAAAACATCTCTCTATGTCAGTGATTTTAATGTGTATAAAAACACACTCCAGGCCTAACCTACCATGACCTCCCCTTCTCATTTCCCTCTGTGTTTTATTACACAGTATCAACTTTCCTTTTTTACCTCATTTGTCTTCTTTTTGTTTCTCATTCAAGCACAGACACAAACACAGGCTGACAGATTATATGTAATCTTTTACTTCAGACTTGCAATAATAAGGTAGAAAGAAAATACGGCAAGGCTGAATAAGATTGAATGAGAAGTAGCACAGCATTGCTGGCTGTGTTTGGGAATAGTTCATGACACAAAGTGTAAACACACACATAAAAGCGCATGCTGATACACACAAGCAAGTACACAAAACCATTACCAGTGTGTGTGTGTGTGTGTGCTATGTGTGCATAGATATGAGTGTATTAATATTCTCCAGGCGACAGAGCATTTCTCTATTAGCTGTCTGGGTAGCAGCTGGAGAGGTGATGCAGACGGCGGTGCAGCTCTTTGCTGAGGAGGAAATTGAGCATGCATTCTAATTCCTGTCTTAGAAAATAAAGGTCCTGTAAAAGAAAGGCATAATTAATGAATTCTGCTCTTGGGAAAGATATGTTCTTGTTGCTATGGGAATAAGATCCACTTGTCTTAGTTACCACTATCAGAGGCCTCTTTCCAGCAAGCAGAACAATTAGGCCCTGATATAGAAGGCTGCAATGCAAATAAGCGTGTACACACATAAGCCAAGGCAGGGCAGGTCCGGATGCAAACATGTAAAAATGAAAAAATACAACAGCAGACTCGTCTTTCATGGGGGGATATGCTAATACAATAAAATGTGTTTCTTTTACTTTGCTTTGCCTGCTTTGAGTATGGGTAGTACACACTCGCGCTCAGATGTTCCAGCAATCACAACCATTGTCTTGGTATGAAACAAAGCAGGCCCATTGTGTCAAATCTAAACCCCCGGTTCTCAGGCACAGGCCATGGGGATAAAACAGCTGTTCAACTAATGTCAGAGAATGACTCGCTCCCAGCTGTCTGCAACTGTTGCTCTACACTGGTGAATCCTGACAGAAGAGGAGAAGAGAAGAGGAGAAGAGAGGAGTCAGGACCCAGGAGTGCAGGCAGCTGCCTAATGATCTCAAATAACCTCTGAGTTCTCCTAGCTACGCCTGCAACTGCTCCCCCTGAGTGCAAGGGTGCACACATTACCCACAAACACACACACACAAACACACACACACACACAGGCGTACGCACAGAACAGTCATTTGTTTTCCTCGACAAACACTCACACAGGAGCCTTTGTCTGTGTCTGCACAGTAGGGTTTAGACACATACTGTAGTTTCGAAAAGACAGCACACACAAACACCACTCACCACTGACACAATTCGCCACTGACACAGTATCACTACTTCCTTGATCTCAATGGACAATAGATGAAGACACTGATATACCTGGACACATTTCAGGGTAAACACACTGACAGAGTGTAACCATCCCCTTCATGTGTAAGCTATCCTTGGTTTACAGTGCATGCAACCACTGGACCTTACTGTCATCTCTGTTTTTTACTTCTATCCCTTGTGTTTTTACTTTTACTTCTTCACAACTTTCCCCTCTCTCGCACATTCAGTTTAGCAACACGTCAGCACTTCGCCACACACATGCACACAGACACCTCCTACTACTTCCTATTTTCCTATGTTATTTTTCATTCTGCACTCCCCTCTCTTTATACACACACACACACACACAGTACAAATCTTCCCATCATATACGCACCTCTCTTTGGAGACGTCCCCATACTTCCTTCCCAGTCAGGCCTGATTCCAGACAGTGAGTAAGAAGAAGAAGAGAGGTGGAGCAGCACCAGAATGGTCTTGCTACCCAGACACTGACTAACTGAAAGAAAACCAGACTCTCTCAACGAGTCTGGCTCTCACTCTCTGTCTTTGTTTTTTCCTTTCTCTCGTCTCGTCTCTCTCCTCTCTCTCTCTCTCTTCCTGCCCTCCCTCTCTCTCACTCTCTTTCCGTATAACTTTGTTTCTGATAATATAGAAACACATGTTGACACACACAAACATGTTAATGCTAATTTGTCATCATAGTTATTTCTATTTTTCGTGAAAACACTGCAAAGTACAAAATACCTTTTTTGGCATTTTACTACCTCTAATAGTAAAATGAAATCATTCTGCAAGCATTTGCAGACTACTTTCTGTAGTCAAATATTATGTCAAAGTGTTTTTTGTATTGTTAATAGTTTCTTAATTATCAAAAGCATTCAAATATCAGAGATGCTCCTTTTTGTTATAGCCACCTGGAGGGACACGTCAGTGTTTGAGCAGCTGGCAAGCTAAGTGCTGGTGTTACACTGTAAGGAGACACAGTAAATACATTTGCGCCAGTAGTCTACATCATAGGCAAACAGCACGTTGTTAGTGGTATTGAAGAGTAAAGACCGCACCAGCATCTAACCAGACGTTTGCAGGTATGTTTACATACTGTTTAACGTGCTGCAGCTGAGCACCTAATTAGCCATCTAGCCTGCAAACTGAGGTTAACAGTGCACACAACAGTGTATGATTTTCCCACTTTTGTTTGGTCGCATTCAGAGTCTGGGGATCTTGTGTTGTGTATCAGGCAGCTGTCTGGGTCAGTGTGACTGCTCGGCCTATGATGGCTCTATCGAAATATTGCAAACACATGCCTATTGGCATTCTGTCAAATGAATGTAAAACCAAGGGTGTCATCATGAAGCAAAAAAATACGAAGCATACATTTCCCCCTTTTGGGTTCTTATTTTGTCTCAAATGAGAACATGCAAGTGATATATAGAGTTGATATGTATGCTACCAATCGGACTGGAAAGTACCAAGTCAAGTCAAGTTTATTCATACAGCCCAATATCACATGTCACAAAATTGCCTTATGGGGCTTTCCAATATGTACAGTATTCAAAACCCTTGATACTTCGACCCTTGACTCTGATAAGGAAAAAAACTGACATGCTACAGATGTTGTGAGTACAGAATGCTACCAACACTACAAAAATAACATGTAGGACATAAAATTATAGTTTATAGTTGACAAAATGATAGATTTTAACATATATGAAAAATAACAACAGCATGCATTGTGACAGTGTGCTTCGATACTACTACTGGGGGTGTGCATTTCTAACTTTTCATGTAGTGGCTTTAATAGATCTATTAGTTCGGGACATCATTTATTTGTAGTTGGACTGATTTCAAGGTTTGTACAACTCTATGACTTAGCTATAAACAGACATGGAATTGCAGATCTTCTTACTAAATAACTGGTAATAGGTGCCCAGTCTTAGAAGAGTGAGTGGCCTAAGCGAGCACCGTTTT
This sequence comes from Morone saxatilis, assembly GCF_004916995.1. Classification (NCBI taxonomy): domain Eukaryota; kingdom Metazoa; phylum Chordata; class Actinopteri; family Moronidae; genus Morone; species Morone saxatilis. Next base: position 16,143,619 of record NW_023339707.1, on the reverse strand, counting down.
TACTGCCCTCAGTTCTCTGAACTACCCTACAGGGAATTACTTTAGAGGCCAGGAATCACCACACAGACTTGCGGTAGGCTGTCAGTTTACTAGCGCCACAAAACCACACTTAAAGCAGCCAAATCAAAGCAGAGAGCACAGGCTCGAGATTCCTGCTACATAATCTGGTGACTCATAGTACCTCGACAGCCTCTTCAGACCTGCATTGATTTTACAGCCTTCCACATCAGCTGCATGCTTCATATTATTGGAAACCTAATCTATTGCCTGATGCCCATTTGGCCCATGGCCAATAGTGTGTTTAGTGACATCCAATCACAACAGCTTCGGATGACTGAACTCCCGGGGGGGACGATGCTGACAGGTGAACTGAAAGCGAAGAAAATAAAACATTTTTAAATGTAAGACTGTCTACAGAAAATTTGAAAAATATACATACACCCTGGTGGAATTTGCCATATATGCATTGAGACATGTTGTGGTGTACACACATATACCAGCAGCCATGAAAAAAACCTGTGTGTTTATGCAACAGCTCATACAGTATATGTGAGCCAGCCAGACAATGCCTGATCCAGACTGTTTGCAGTGCCCTCCTTATGGACAGTGACTCACCAACTCAATCTCTCTCCTCTCCCATTTCCCTGTACTCCTTCTCATCTGCCATCCTCAAGCCTGCCAAATAAAGGTGTGACAAAGATGACAAAGGACTCTCCTTAAAACGAGATGCAGCATCAGGCTGAGAAAAGCAGCAGAATTCAATTTCATCCCAAAACAAACATTCTTCAATCTATAGCTCTTATTGATTTCATCTTTTGGTATTTCACCAATTTGGGAGACTCAAAGCATCAGCAGGTGAAAAATACAAAATCTAAGAAATATGAGACGTGAGAAGAGTGAGGATGGGTAGTGGAGATAGTGGGTGGGAGCAGGGTGTAGAGGGTTGCAGGGCTGGAATGGAAGGTGGTAGGAATAGTGAGGCTGAAGGCCCAGTGATTCACTGCTGCTGATAATACTGCCTAATAAGTGAGACAAGGGAGAGATGAGAGAGGATGAAATGGAAAGGAGAAAAAAGTTGTGTGTGGAGAATGGGACAACAAACGAGCGAAAGGAAGTGTGAGAAAGCAATAGATAGAGAGGAAGAGAGAGAGATTGCTGCTGAAGCAAATATGCAGGGTCAGCAGATGGCGTCTGTGGGCCTGTAATGAAGGTCCCGTAGTCAGAGTAGAGGACTGTCATTTGAGAACACACATGCCTGTGTGCACACACACAGACATGTAAACACAAAAACAGCACAAACCAGCACATTTAACATTCACACATAGCCACAATCATATAAACATCTGCAGGTCTGATAGAGATAGAGACCTCGCACACGGCATGCCTAATGGAAAGAGTGTGTCCTGGGATCAGGTAGGGTACTGCACCACTCTCCATCAAAGAAGGAGGAGAGTCACACACACACACACACACACACACACACGCCTAGACTCCACTCATTTATGCTTGCATTAATGTTTGCAGAAAGGGCCTGCCTAAAGCATTTGGCAGAACAGCATTAGTTCTGTCCAAATACTTTCACTGTAGGTTGTTTAACAGCTCGGGGAAGTGGAGAAAAATTACAAAACTAGAGCTCTAATAAGATGTTAATGTGAAAAAAATGTAAGAGTGAGAAAAAAAGAGAGAGACAAAGAGAGAGAGCAAGGCACCCTCAAGGACCACATCCTTTCCTGCAAGTTGTCTGGTGTGGCAAGGTGACAGCTCAACCGCACCACTCTAGGAAAACGCACAAACCCAATTTGCAGTCTGTGTTTCCATGTATACAAAGCATAAAGGGATTTCAGGAAACCACAAGTAAAAAAAAAAAAAAAAAACACAGCTCAGCCAGACATGGTTTCTTCATTGTTACATCATGCAAAGTTTCCAACAAGGACATTTATCGATCAGCACGAGAACTAATAAAACAACAGGGTCCAAACTTTCCATTGATATGCACTGAAAATGACCAGCTGGAAGAGGGCAGATAGTGTGCTACCTGGTTACCTGAAGAGCAGCACACTGTGTACAGTGACGAAGCGCTGAGATAACTCTACAGGGAGCTTTAGATATTGATGCCTTTGTTTTCCCAAACCGAGGCGCACAGCCCCCCTGGGATTCACAAGCTAGCGCCAGGCTCATTATGATTAGCACTTTAGCATTTCTCCTTATCATCAGCCATAGAACGCTCAAGCCAGTCACTGATGAAAAATATACCAAGGAGGCCTGATTTGAGACGAGGGCTTGTGTCTGAAGAGGTAAAGCATTTTGATGTAGATGGAGTTGTTGTTTTGCTGGAGGAACTACACAAAGTCCAATCACAGTCAATGAATACCTTCTTGTTTTAGCCTCAACTACATCTCAGTGAATCATAATGCACACCACTTATGGTGCGGTGGATGGGGAATACAAATGCCAGTGTAATCCAATGCCTTTTTGAAATGAAAATGTAAAATTCCTCATGCATTTCTTATGCTTTGCTTTGTGTCTAAATCAATTCCTACTGTTGCATTTAGTTCTGCGTGTGTTCCAGTAGCCTTGTGTTTGCCCTTAAGGTTGCTGGATGTTCTTAGAGAATCTTCAAACCTCATAATCACATAAAACTCAGTCCACTGGCAATGTTAGCGACTAAGCCCCTCTAAAGGCTAGGGAAACCCCTGGTAATGTTCCAGATAAGAGCAACTTTCCAGCCAAACAAGTAAGTTTTTCAACTACAACATAGTGGAATGTAGATTTGTATCTTGTGCAATCAAATTGTGCTGGAAGCTGTTCTTAGAAGAGACTTAAAATGGTCTCCTTAGCACAGACTTGCAGTATCAAAAACACTGCTATAATTACTGTACCAGTACTTTGGAGAAGCTTTACTTTAATGACAAAGAAGATCAACTGTGGAAAACCGATACTAAATAGGCAAGCAGAAACAGTAGAGTCTAAAGTTACCAGAAAAAGTCCCATGAAGGCCAGGAGCCACCTCCACCTGTGATAGCGTTGTCTCAACACACACACACACACACACACACAATCATCGCCGGTACTCATTAATGAACAAAAGTCGAGTGTGTTTCTCAATTCTAGCCTCTCAAAACTCACTACCAACTTTGCGCTGATTGATTTATAAACACATCTTGTTTATTGAGTCATAAAGCATAAAAAAAAATCTATAAAACATAAGACTCTAAGAAGCTGCAGAGAAAAAACCTGTCATTCGAATACACTGTGTTCTGCTACAATAAATTCTTTAAGAGCAAAAACAGCACATCAGCTGTCAGCCTGTATACAATGAGGAGTTGGAGACCCTACTGTGAGCCTGTGCTAGACTGATAACTGTTAAGAGATCAGGCAGATAAAAACATACAATTAAAACAATTTCATAAATGGCTTCACCACTTCATGAGAAAAACTATCCCGTGCTCTTCTGTACTCTCGGTTCTGTCTTGCAATACAAGCATTGTATCACTGTCCACACTGTGATACACACACACACACACAGGGACACATGCACACACTCACACAGGAATGCAAATCCAGCCTACAGGGCTGAATATTAACACAGAAAGAAAACAAATTGAAGCACCTAGTCCAGTGTGGGTGCTGTGTGTGTGTGTGTGTCTGGGAAAAGAGAGGCTATTTTGTAGCAACAAAAACAACTGGGTCATATTAGAACAGCCCCAGTTTTCCAAGTCTGACTCTATTAACAAAGTCATGATGATCTGCTGGTTATTGGATTGAAACATAATTCCCCAGTCCGGTTCTCTCTTTTCAAAATCTTCCATCTCCATCCAGATGGCTTGGGGTTTCACTCATGTCAATGCTTGGCACTACTTGTTTGTTTGGTTTTCTCACTGTAAAGGAGTCTGAGGAAAAATGTTGTATTTTCCAGGCACTTCTGTGGTGAGAGGGGTAGAATTACATTGAGGCTGGGGGACCATTGATTTTTAGTTAAGTATAACCCATTCAAAAAACCAGCAGGGACAGTCCCTGAGAAACAACACTTAAGTCAATAATAACAGCTAGCTTGGAATTACAAAAGTCCAGCCAATGGAAAGTCAACTGAATGTATAGACGAATAGAATTCCAGTCATCACATATGTGTTAGTGTGTCATGTTGTAGGCAAACAATACTCCTTACACCGCATCACCACGTGAAATCCATCCTGGAATCAGTTCAGGAGCAAACCTGGATCACACAAACAAAAGCTTCCCGCGTTCCCACATTTTAAACAACCTGTGAAGACACACTGCATAAAGTCACACACTGTCTCCATGTAACGAAGCGGCGGCTTGTCACTCACTATGTTTGTTGTTGTTTTCAGGCCCTGGCGTGGTCCTGACAGGCTCCTGGGGATGTCCATGCTTGGGGGTCCGGCCCCTTGGCAGCCCTGATGAGGACAGCTTCCCAAGCCTGGGGCCACTTGGGCTCTCCATGCCTGCAATGGTAGTTGAGGGGTTTACAAACACACGGGAAGATAGAGATAGCTACAGGCAATATTGATGCTTTCTGACGCTCATTAATCCTGTTCCATTGCTTGCCAAAACATTATTAGCAATGTGCGCTGCATCAATAGCTTGTGATGATGCAGGCTCCTTGTTCCACAATGAACTTCCTTCATGTCGGCCATCGGTGCTTTTGGACTGAAGGTTATCTGAGTGCGGGCACACACATCATCAGCGGTGGTAATGAGGTTGTGACCTTCCATGTTTCATTTCAAAATCAATATTCTCACTTACACACTAACTCCATGCTCTGCCCATTAGACAAAAGGTGAGTCAAAGAGGGAGACAGGGACACAAAGCTCCTTTCCTGAACAGCCCTGCCTTCTGCCTTTATTATGAAAACAAGCGATGAACCTCTTCATCAGGTCACGTGGTCAGCAGCGAATTTTTGGTTGTTGCTTTAATTGAGGGCTAATGCTTATTTGTTGACTGCTCAATAGACTACACAGCATAGTCCACCAATTCATTATAAATACCATGCCACCATTATCCATAGTAATCCTATATATGTCTGTTTTGGTGCTGAACCCTCAGTCAGTCAGCATGGGGCAGTCTAATGGATGAAGGCTGACAATCGCTAATTATGCTAAGTGGGACTGATTAGGATCCAACATGCTTTCTCTTAGCACACATTCATGTGACTCTCCTAATGAATTACAACAGCACACACAGGGTCACTCAGCAGGGGGTCACTCAGTGTCTGTTTACATGCCATGTTATTCACTTTACGTTGAGCGATGAAGGCTCATCCGTCACGCTGATGACGTGCTCACAGTTTGTTATAAGTTGTTAATAAAGTAGACTTTAAAAAGGCACCGTGAGCTCGCTGCAGGATGCAAGCTGCAGAATTATTGCACACACCGACACTAGACACCTTCCTGTTCCTGTATAATGTGTCAGAGTGTGAAGAGAACTACAGACTAGCATACTTAATATAAACATGTGGTGAGAGAGATAAAGATAAAGTAAGATAGACTGCTGAATTATCACAGATGAATATAATAAAAAAAAAACACTTTCGAAAAAGAAACTGAGCTTCAGTAGTGACCTCTGTACTTTTTGTACACAATGCATGTACATTTGGTAATCCTATAACATTCTTTATAACACTTTTTTAGTTTTGCTCTGGTTGTAGAACATTTCTTTTTCATTTTATTTTATTCAAAAAAGCATTGCAGCTCGTGTTTCCATAAAAAAAATAATTGTACAAGTAAACGGCAGACCTACATTATTACCATACATTTAGCTAGACACAACACAACCTGGTGACACCCACTCACATCTCCTTCACACAATCTGCTGACAAACCAACCTGGAAATAAGTATTTTAGCTCCGCACGTGGCACTCTGCCATGCTCTCTCTGTGTGTGTGTGTGTGTGTGTGTGTGTGTCAACTACAACAAGGTTACAGAGTTTATGTGGTTAAGGGAAAAAAAAAAACACACACACAGAGTGCTACACTTTCTTCCTCCTGGTCGGCCACACCTACCTGAACTGTCGGGCAGTCACCCAGCACTAGGGGCCGGGTGGCCCCGGGTCACCCACGTGAGGGAGGAGGGGGTCAGGAGACAGGCACCTAAGTGGGCGTTTTTCCACCAATGTTATGTTACATGGCAATCACACCTGCTGTGCGTCAAGGACCGGTCAGACTGGTGTTGGGGGGCCTGAAAGGAAGCGGACAGTCGTCACCGTCGTCCGGTCCCCCCACTCTGCAGACGACGACGAGGTAGAAGGGGAAAAAAAAAAAAAAAGAGCAGGGCAGGAGTAGAGAAATTACAATTTCGTCTGTACATGAAAAGAAATCCTGGATACTTTCACCTTATTCCCAGTTTCCAATTGCCCCCCCTCCTTTGCTTTCCTGCATTAATATGTATACCACGAGGCACTTCTTCAACCTCTTGTCTTCTCGTTAAACACTCCAGAAATAGCAGAAATAGCCAGGAAAGATAGGTAGGTCCCCGACTCCTTGAGGAAAAATATTAGAATACGGGATGGTTTATATAGGCAGTGAAGCAAAATGGCGACTTTATTACGAAGGAGGAGTAAAAAAAAAAAAAAAATCCTTGCGCTGGCATGGAGCTAAAGGGAGGCACAAAAATATGTTTAGTGCAGTAATGTCGACGGCTGCGAGACAGTTGGTTAGAGTAAAAGAAAACGAAGCGAAGGAAAGCGAGCAGAAACGCCAAATCTCGGTCGGTTTTGGTATACTCCTCGGTTCCTTACCTCGGGATTATTTCGGTTTTTTTATACGGATATTATCTCGGCGGCCGTGTACAGTATTACAGTAATGTGTGTTAGGTCATGCGCGTATCCACTCCACCTTTGACAGTTGCAACTACAGTCTTGAAGCAACTTGCAAACTCTCGCGTTATTATTATCTATATCGAGCAGATTAATATTGGGGGGGGGCGGGGGGGGGTTCTGTCTAATGAACTCGCTGCGATGCCGGCTCGTGCTGCTCCTCCGACGTAACGGCGCTCGTTCCTGACGAAAGAAAAAAGGGTCAGGGCTTAAATTCCTTAAATCAACCTTCAGCCAAGTATTTTAATCTAGTTGCTGCTAAAATGATCTCTCTCCCCGTGCGTCCTCCAGCCTATAGCAGCTTTACCAGATCAGACAGAGAAAATGATTACAGTCCCAGTCAGAGGTAGGCTATTCTTTGTCATTGCCTTACTGTAGGCCACTGCTTTAGTCAGTCACTGCAAGTAGCTCTCTCCAAAAAACCACTGGAATAACAAATATGCCCCCCAAAATTGTGCTTAACCTATAGGCTACTGAGTTTAAAGGCTCCAACACAGCAGCCACACTCCGTAAAACTATGCTTTTATAACAATCTATCACACAATCCCAAATATTCAAGGTCAATATTAAGCTATTAATCCTATTGATGTTAATAGCAGCTCAACAATACACAGGCCTGCAGTCAATTCAATATTGGATTTTTAATTGCTGTGAGTTGACTACAGGCAATGTGCACACTCCTGGCATCCCCCCCCACCCTCCCCCTTTCTCCTGTTAAGTCAGCTAATAATAAATGTTTAACATATGTTGTGAAGCCACATCTTCCTTGTGCCACAGCTCACATTAAATGAATCATTCATGGTGTCGTTGCCACCTCACTCGGTTTCAGTAAAACAACAGAGGGTCTCTCTCTTAGTCTTTGATTGGTGCCAGTCATCATGACCTAATATTTCCTATCAGTGGGAATCATCTGAAACCATGATGTAATGTATGTGTAAAACAAAAAAACCTGTTTCTTGGTTTTGCCAGTGGAGGGCAGGAGAGCCTCATTTTTGGGCCATGTTTATTGGGATGTATCTGCCCACAGTGTGCTTAAATAACTTAAAACTCATTTTGTTTAATGAATTTCACTTTTAAATCAAATAGATTTCCACATGTTGTAACACAAAAGGTACACAGCGGAGAAGAGTGGGCCTATAAAATATTTCAGGAAGATAGGAGCAAAACAAAGCACTAATTAATTAAATTACTTTAAGGCAGCATTAATCTCTTAATTACAACTTAATGTTTTTGCATGTCTTAGTTTACTGGCCATGAAAAATATATCATCACTGATCATTATGTAACAACAATATTATATATGTGAACCATTTCATTTGTTGTTGCAGCTGACCCTATCAAGGTTTGACTGCACTAATCTTCCACTAGGGGGCAGTGTTGCCCTGTGATTAGGAACAGCAAATATGGAAACTTGGGCCGCTGTAGCATCTTTTCCACTTTTAAATGTGTAGTTGATTTTCATGGCAACGTCATGCATGTTGATACATCTTTGGACTGCTTTGATCTCAGTATACTTGAGTGGACGATCAGCTGGTCCACGACACACAGAGCCGGAGGGTTGTTTCACTCTCGCCGAGTGATAACCGCCATTCATCTGCACAGTGTGTCCCAACTGATAAAGTCCTGCTCTCTTTAATGGCTGCTGATGAATAGTTCACACAGGGCCTTGTTTGACCCGTGATTAATTCCTTTTACGATTGTGGTGATTTATGTTCCCACTCGTCCTCTGCTGAACGAGCAAAAGGCCACTTAATGGTTTTAAAAACTGGCCAGGTGGAGTGGTTTGTGCCCTAAAAGGCTATTGAAGAGTCCATCCAGCAGTTGATTGTGTTATTTATCTTTTGACCTTTCCAGTAAAAGTTGGGTGAGCACACGCACTTTTTCCATACTGACTTGCTTTGTAGTGGTATACTGAATATTAATACTTGGGCGCTGGCCAGAAAAATTACAGCCTTCATCTGTTTATGCCACTGAGCAACTCAGCAGCTGCTTGAGGGCTCCTCACCAGTAGCTGATGAGAGAGGACAGGAGTGTTTCTCATTCTATTTCAGTGCTGTCAGAGGACTGAGATCCAGCTGATCAAAGCCACGAGCAGATAACGATAAACAAGCTGAATGGAGAGTCTCAGCGTTTTGAGTGTTTTAGAGAGAAATGACGAAAGACAAGCTTTCAAAAAAGAAACGACCCTTAATAATAAACAGCAACCAATTAACTGCACCATCCAACCATCTGCTCCACAGGTTTATTCAGGGCTGAGAAGGCCACTGTTCACTGAGTCTGTTTATCATACATGTGCCTTGTTATCAATTGGTGAGATGCTTCATGTCTCTCAGTAATTGGATCCCAGTGTCTGTGTGTGTGTGAGAGAGCTACAGAGACAAAATATGTGTGTATCTTTAGACAAGCAGCACTGTTCTGCATTCACAGAACTGTACGAGTCATAACTCGTGGACCCTGAGTGACAGGTCAGAGCGCAGGTGCAACTACGAGACATACTTTGAAACAAATATAATGCGATTCAGATTTTATATTCAGCTTCTGAATAGATGTACTTTCTCTTCGGAATTCTTTCTTATAGGAACATATATATTTATATAAACATGGACTGTTTAGGGGAATAATTAATGAATAAATGAATGAATTATGAATACATTTAAATAAGAAAGGATGGGAGAACGTAAGAATGGAAGAAAGAAGCAAACAAAACTAGGAACAAACAGCAGAGGGAAGGTGGTAGAGAAGGAAAAGCAAAAAAGCAAGACAGAGAAAGGAAAAACAAGAATCCACATGGGCTGTGCAGACTATCTGGGGACACTTGGGATTTGAGGAGAAGACTCCTTTTTTTTTTTTTTCACTCACTTTTGTGACACGTAATTGAAAGCATTGTGTGTGTGCATGTGTGTACATGAATAAGATAAATAAAAACCTGCCGAAAGAGCATTATAGTACATAAATACATTATAGTAAAACATCTTATTTCTATGTTTGTGATTTTTCAATGATTCTACTTCTACTGAGTGTGTCAGAGAAGCTCGGGGAAAAAAGAAATGAATCATGTTGTGCCTGAGAGGGTGTGTGAGTCTCCATTAGCCCACATTCCTACATGTGCTGTAAACACTAGGCACAGGTTAACACAGTTTAAAGTTATAAATAGGTTCCATTATTCAGAAATTATCCTTCAGTGTGTCAATGCAAAACTAAAGAAGGAACCCTGGAACCCTTTATTTTTGTCTATTTTCTAATTTCCACTTTATATAAACCAACTATCCCTCCCCACAGAGACATGGCTATTTTCAGAGGACGCTCTATCGCTTCCCTCTCATATACAGTCAGCTTTATGATGGGAAAACTTCCAACTTCTCAAAGACTGTAAGACAACAATTCCGTCTCATTTCCAAATATGGTCACAAGAACTCATTTCTGTCATACACTTGGAGAAACAACTTGAAATATCCGTCCGTATGGAAAAAAACTAGAAGAGGTGTGTTTTCTTATTCATCTTTGTTGTTGATTTATTTCTGATGGGTATATTTTTTAATTTAACTTTTGTATGAAATGTGTCCCTTTGTTTCATTGTTTGCTGATCTGACTAAGCTGTATATTAAAAACAATAATAAAAAAAAAATGACGGTAACACAATGTGAAAATCAGGACCCACAATCTCAATTAGTTTATTCTAAAAAGAGTTTTCATCACGTTCCATACCACGTCTTCATATCTGTAAAGCAGATAAATATGTTACAGTTTCCCTTTTTGCATTTCATTCTGACAAAGTAAGCCAAAAGTGTCAATATTTACAGTACATCAGGTAATCCAAAAATAATACAAGGCGTTTTCTCCCTTTTAACAGTCAATTACTTACATTACCCAAAGACTCCTTGTCAAAGGAAAGGTGGAGGGATGCTTTTAGTTTGTTGTTTTCTTTATTCATTTATGTCTTGTATTTATTTCTGTGACTTAAACCTCTTCATCATACGTAGCTGTCTGCTGCTGTCAGTCACACTGTCGCGATCTTGCGTCTGGGTTGCTGTCATGGTGTCTTGATTTCTGAGCATTTGAAATCACAGTGTCACACCAGGGACAGAGAGTGGGTAGAATACAACAGAGGCTTGTCCTTTTTTCTTAGTATTTGTGTACGACAGATGACATACAGCATACAGTAGCACACAGAAGCTATGAGGCTGGCAAATGCTGCCACTGTAACAGGCTAAATGTATATTTCCCCTCAGTAGACACTCATACTTGCATTTCAGACCCTTAAAAATGATTTGTTAATACGTATTTATCCCATACAGTTCTACTCCTCTCCACCTTTTATCATTTAAATTATTGCTTTGATAAGCAGTCAGTGATTATCACATTAACTCTGTGTCCTCGGAATCCACTCTTAATAAAAGACTAAGGTACTGTTACAGTATACGCAGATTTACAGTTATTCTACAACGCTCATACTGTTTATATATTTCTAATTTCTCACTGACATACTGTTGATCAGTCACAATACAAAAAGACTGATTGTTGGAATGACATTCGCGTTATTGTGGATGCTCCAAACCTACAATTCCAAAATCAAAAGTCCTGAGAGGAAAATGCAGTGTGACCCATGGGTGAGGAATTGATTAGAAATTGTATCGTTATTAGTCAAATGCATTTAAGACGAGCTCTAATTCCCTGTAATTCCCTGTGAACAGACTCGTGGCGTTGCGTGTCTTAAGTTTCCACCACAAGTTTTCAGCATCACTGGGTCCAAAGGTTAAGGTGATGTGAAAACATGCCAAAGAGTTATTCATGTAATGAAGTTTGCTGAAAGAGGGAGGAACAACTGTGAGACAAAAAACTGCTTGTGCACATGTAAAGCATATGTCAAAAATAAACCCAAGTGTGGTTTTTCACGAGGTTCTGTCGAAATTGGCCACTCGGTCTGATCCGAGTGAAAAAAGAAACCAAAAGGAGATTTGCTGCGATCAACCATATACCAGTGGCAGGCCTACATCATCACTAGTGTTGTGAATATTACATCTTATCACTATGTTACAGTGGGTACCCGTGCCTTCAGCGGGGCTTTGTCTCTGTCTCAGTGTCTGTAAACCACATTGGCCGTGTTGAATGAGAATCCTCCAGACTGGCTGGCATGTAGTCTATAGGCTCGTCCTCCTTTCACTCGTTGATTCCCCGCTCACATATCTGAAGACAGCAGCTCTTCCATGGCTCCTAGAGATGTATTGTGACAGGGGATGAGGGAAAGGGCTGCCAAATGGATCCAGGGACGAGCTAAGAGAAGTTTCCAAAAGAGGCTGCAGAGGGAGAGAGGGAAGAGAAGGGAGGGGAGGGGGATACATAATTAGGATTCCCATGGATAGAAAAAGCAGAGGTTAAAGAGCAGAAATGCTCTCACATTATCTCCTGTTGTAAGTCTGCCCGTCTCTGCCTTGGAAACATATTAGTCTCATCTAAAGAGCCTTTTTGAAGCACAAGTATGGTGCTCATAACCCTCCTGAATCTGTATGTGACACCTTACTCTCCCAGACTCTACTGAATTATCAAGTGTGGCTGGCCCCTCTTCGTGTAACCCGCAGCCCTCAATCACAGAGTACCAACCTCTTTAACAACCAATAATTTACTATGGAACACTGGTTGACTGGATAAATGAGAGAATAATGGTAGTGCTTGAAGATTGCTGCAATGTTGCTAATGCAGGTAGACAGAAGGACACTAAAATAGTGACATACAAAGAGAAAACATGAAAATATCTTATGGTGTTTACAGACGGATTCTAGTCTACAGTACAGGACAGGTGTACAGCTTGATTTATAATATACACAAAGAACATATAATATAGCTTTACAACAAAAGGAAGAAATTATGGCATTAAGCTAATCAGCTGGTAATAATAAGCCTTTTTCTCAACGTCATTATCTATTTTTCTCTCTCTCGAAACAACAGATGCGACCAGGTGGTTTCCCTGACAACTAGCCAGTTTGTTCCATCCTGAAATGACACCAAGTGTCATTGGGAAGGCAGACTTTCCTCTCCCAGACTGTTGGCATTTCAGCTCTAAGCCCCCCTCTCCTGATAGCCGAGGAAGACGCGCCACCTGTCTCTAGACACAGACAGATGTAACGTGGCACTGGAGTGAACCTGAACTAGGAAACGATAGACAGAGAGAGGCAGAAGGATGGAGAGGCATTGATATGACTTGAGGCTTGCACAGACACTGAGAAAACCACTTCTCTGATAGAAATCCTTTTAAATGAGCTCCCAATGGAGTCGTCAGAGCCTAGGTGCAGCAAAGGAGAAGAGGCGGAAGCGAAGAGGAGGGGGGGGGGGGCAGCAACTGGGCAAAATTTGTGCTGAGGAGAACTGACATGTTCCTCCTTTTCCTCTGTCTGTCACGCACAGAGTTTCATTCATATTCTAATTCAGAGCTACAGTGGAGCTCTGCGTAAAGACCTGCAAGGATGGGCAGCATCACAGAAGCGTTTCAGTGGAATGAGGTTAGCAAGAGAGTCTCCCACGGCAACCAAGGTGCTGCCGACAACACATCTTTTGAGGTGGCGTAAGGGTCAAGGCTTGCATTGGGGTTATTCACAACTTTATCCTGTTTCAGCTAATTACAGCTGAGAGTCTGAAACATGGCAGATGGCTACACGCAAAGGCATAGACCGACTTTGATGAAAATTTTATGTGTTGAGAAGTAAGGAGGGACTGACAATTTATTATAAAGATATACCAACAACCAAGAAGGAGGGCAGATCCCCCACTGGGCTTTGATCTGAATCCTCCCTCCCAAAGCTTTCCAGATGTTACAGCAACCCCTGCACGGTTCACACTACCCTGAGAGAGCTGTGGCTCTGGGCTGTGGAAGACATCTCCTTACCTTTCACTGACTGACTGATATAACACAGCCTCGCCTGCTAAAAATACATGAAATACTGTAAGTGTCTAGAAAATACAAATACAATTTTGACGCACAAAAGGAAATAGCTTTCCCAACCATGAAAGGGTTATGTGCAAGAGAAAACATAAGCAATAGTCAAGGTTGAAGTGGTTGAGGGGCCTACAGTATGTACATTTGCATCCAACTTTGATGCTCTGATTTGAATTGCGACACTGCATTATTTTTCAACTGCAACTTCAAAATTCGACAAAGTTTTGTTTTTTTATAACAATGACCTGAAACTTTGCCCTTAAAAGTGATTCTAATGCAAAAATGTTTTCCGTTTCAAACACTCACTCCCTATAGACTCAAAAGGTGACTGTTGTTGGAGTTAGAATTTATTCCGAAAGTAAGTTAAACTGCATCCCAGTATTGACATTTTTTTCCAAAGATATTACAGTGACTATGCTCCGTGAAGGATTAATATGAGGAATAAGTAACTACTCTCTTCACTCACCATTTCTATTAAGATCTAAAAATGGCATGTCCAATTTGTGATAGTCACATTATCCCTCAGTTGTGGAGGCACTTCATTTCCCTCTATACTGTCTACAACAAATAAGCCTTGATTCAGAGTTTGTGCTCATTTCATAAAATTGTTTGCTGTATGCTGTCTCCCATTCTTCAAATGCACAAAACATCGGATAGTGTCATATGCCATGCTGTGTGTTGTGTAAAACATAAAATTCGTAAAAGCGTGGTTCCATTCATGTACTGAATGGTAGTTTAAAAGAAATAGAAAAGCCAGGGAGAAATATCCAGCAGACAAACGTCCTCAGAAGTGATCTGATAAAATAAATGTACAAAACGTCTCTGTTCACTGAGGAAGAAAAGAAAAGTGGCACTTAGCTGTTACAGAGAACAAAACACATTTAAGTTAACCTTAAAGGTCATGATTTAGTATTGCACTTCCATAAAGTCGGTGGACGTGTGAGAGACGAGAGAAGCTTCAGAAAATGCTGGATTTTACAGTTCCCACACAATGGAATCTTTCCCTTTCCACATCTCCAGTTTGCAATGCAGGTTTTCTGTCAAATATTTTAAGTCTCAATCCTAATGACAGAAAACTCAGAGGACATCATGAGGCTTATTTTGTCAAACTTTAGAAATCTCCCTCCAGAGTCATGTCAGACATTATACAACAGTTTCGACAAGCTGAGTAGTCATGATCTTTATGTATAAAATCAGTGGAGTGCCCCTTTAACACAAATTTAATTCTCTTGTTAAATCCGTCTCCTAAAATCATTCCATTTAATAATCAAAACATCAGTAAAACACAGAGATCAATTACTCAGTACACCTTTCCAGCACATTTTCTACGGAGTCCATGCAAGAAACAGACACATGCTTTTTTTAGAACTCTACTCTCATTTTTTCCTTGGTTATTGTGTGGAGAACAACATTTTCAACAATAATTTGCAACAGAAGCAATGTGATTCTATGTTGAGTGTGAAATGCTATTATAGCGCTTTGAGCAAGTGAGCCTGCTACAGACAGATTACCATGGAGCGGAAAGTAGGGCCCCACAGCCAGGGAACGAAAGAGCTATCAGACCAAGCTCTCGTTCACTATCCATGTTCCTTCATTAACCTCTTTACCCATCTCATTTCTTTATCTCCACGATCTGTCGATTTCATCCCCTGTATATTCCCCCTATCTTCTAACATCTAACCTTCAATCTCAGCTCTGCGCCCTTTTGTTCTTATTGCCCCGCTATTCTTCCTTTTCTTCTCTCTCCATTTTCAAATCTTATCCTTCAGGTGTTTCTGTGTTCTTTTTTTTATCCTTTTAATTTGTAATTTATTTATAAAAGGAATTGGAGACACTGAGAGAGCACTTATTGCTTGTAAAGGTTTAAGAAATCACTAACGAGAGCATTTCACAAAGCTCTTGATACAAATACTCTAGGCTTGTCAGGGTTGTGTTAAATCGTGCTATCATGGCTCCGACCAAAAAAATCACATTTGAGCTTATTCGTATTTTCATCCTCTTTTCAACATTTATTGTGAGATCAATATTTAATTTTTGGTAAATCCATTGGAGATGAATCAGACCTGACAGGCGGTATGACACAAGGCTTCACTAAATCACACCAGAATTGTAAGTGTATTGGGAGAATCGCTCAGGGAGAATAGCTGTTAGGTTGAGTGGGGCACAGTGTGAACCAAGACAGCCTGCGCTCAGCTTCTTGAAGATGAGCTTGAGAGCAAATCCTGCAGGTGCATCGGCTGCTGTGCGAGAAGTCTGGCTCTTTCTTTCTCACCTCCAGCCCCCATCCTTCCATTCCACCATCACTGTGCCTCTCCACACATATATATCACCTACAATTTGATAGTCAAACATCAGAATATTTTCCCTCCTTCCCATACCAGTGTGTGAGTGCAAGAGTCTAGTAGCTCTGTGAGGCTGCACATGCTCACAAAGCCAATGTCCACTACTATTCACCCTGTGGAGAACATTTATGTATGCACCAAATTCAATGGCAATCCATCCAAAATGTGAGACATTTCACTCAAAACCACAAACTTGCATGAGCTGTTTAGAAAAAAAAATGTGTTAGAGTCATTCATTTTGTATAGATGTCATTCATTTAAGTTGTTAGAAAGTAAAGTTTGAGATGGAGACACTTGGGTCAGCCTGATGGTTGCGTGAAAAGTGTCAGTTGTCATCTCTACATATTGACAGGAGTGACATTTTATGGAGCAGTTTTTTTTAATGTTCCGGTCCACACTCAGACCTTCATCACCTCTGGCCTCATCTATCACCTTATCACCATCTCATCACACATCTCATTTCATTGTCAGCAGTGAAACCGCTATTATCACCCCTTCAGACGCCTCCCACACTGTCCTACCTTTATCACCTCTGAATACCCTCCAACCCTGTGAACCCCAGGTGTTTTATGAGGCCACCAAATTAGCTTGCCCTTATAGCTTAGAGTCAGTGCCTGCTGAACTGGCAAATTACATTTGCATTACTCTATTAATAGAAGTGTCCAACAGCAATTTAATTATTTCTCCTTACCAGTCAATTGCATTCCATCTTTCATTTTAATTTAATTCAATTCAACATGCTCGATTGGCATGTATGTAATAAAAAACAATTCACGCTAAGTGAGGAATGAGATAAAATCATAAGAAAGAAATAATAAATTAGTGAGTTTGGGTGTCCTGGTAATCCACTGTGACATCCCTGGTTTGAGTATGGACAGGGACAAAAAAACAAATTTTTCCTTAATTTTATTTACTGTGAATATTGAATCAGAGGTGAGTTTTTGTAATATTTTTATAATCATATTAATATGTTTTAATTTGTAACAATCATATACACTTAATTGGCTACTTGTTTTTGTTTTAAAAAATTGGGGTTTTCTTCTCCCTGACACTTGGTCATTGTTCTATTAGCTCTCTCGCTGTTTTAACTGCATACTTTTCTAATGCAAGACAAGGCTGTTGAGCAAAGAGTAAAGTCTCTTTGAATATAGCTTGTGTTTGGTCTTTACTGTGCCCTTATCCTGTGAGATGTTTGAGTTTATATATATTATTATTATTTATAATAGTAATCTTTACTTTAAAAATAACAAATAACACATATCTAAGTTTTCTTACACCACCTAAATCAACAAGGCCTTGCAGCTTTGGTGACCCCTAGTGGGAGTCGGAACCCTGTTGGTTGGGAACCAGTGAACTAAAAAGTCAGTTCAAGAAGAGAAGTTTAGTTTACATAGCAGTGCTGATCTTCTGTTTCATCACCAGCTCAATGTAAAGATTGTTTGATTTGTGCCGCCCATAAGTTGTTATTTACCTGAATACAGAAATAAGATTTTGTGCTATTCAGTGACATCAGATTAATTTATTATATTTCAAATGCCACCTCACAGTCAGGAGTCAATTTATATGACTTGTTTATAGATCACAGGTTTGCAGACTCCTTATCTTTTATATCACATCTACCTCTCTC
This sequence comes from Morone saxatilis, assembly GCF_004916995.1. NCBI lineage: Eukaryota > Metazoa > Chordata > Actinopteri > Moronidae > Morone > Morone saxatilis. The sequence goes on along the minus strand of NW_023339707.1, from coordinate 16,125,891 downwards.
ACACACTCACTTTTCATATTGCTGTGGGATTGTGGAGCTCTAACAGGATCTGTGGCTCAGATACGCAGTTGATGTGTCTACAAAGAACACATTCAGGTCCCAAAGGTGGGTCAAAAGACAGATTAAAATGGGCATCAAACCCAGAGTTATTTATATCATCTCTGCCAAGCACTTACCTCAAAGCAGACTGTAGTGAGAAGGAAAAGCAGGAAAAAAACAGTAACGGCATGATCAGAAAGTGAGAGTGAGCTTGTCAGATTGCAAAGCCCACTTCATTTACTTATTTGAATGTAGCTGGTGATTGTAAGAGCCCTTTCACCATCAGCTCATAATGATCAGTTGATGGAATAAACAACTTCACTGCTCTGCCTGAACTAACATAGTAGTCTTTTTTTGGTCAGACACACTTATGTCAAGAGAGACTGGACCATTTAAAGCAAATGGTTATGCAGTTACTTTTTTTTTCTTTTTGCAGAAAATATTCTGCTCTTCAAGATGCTCCATAAATAATAGGAAACAGGTAAAACCTCCAGACATTTTCAGCTCTTTGTTTGAGTACTGAATTACTAGGGAGCATACTGGAAAGAGCTAAAGCAACAAGCATGGTGCAATTCCCTGCAAGTGCTGCAGATCCCCTCTCATTCGAGACATGAGCTTAGCCAGGATGCTGCTGCTGAATGTAGGTCATGATCTTAAAGATTAGGGTGCCCAAAGGAAAACCTGAAGGTGTTCAGTGCATTTGGCCCGCAATACAAAACCATGAAAAATGAAAACATTAAATATGCCTTTCTTACAGTCTAATAACATTAGAGTTAAAACAATCTATTTGCAACACATGAACTTGGGGGCTACTTCCGATCGATAGTTACCTATCCAGGTACCTACAGGGAACATTCCGTTGCAAAACTGGAAGATTTAAACAATCTCCACTTTTGAAATCCAGTTCTAGAGAAAGGAAATTGTTTCACTTTGATGACTCGTAGCCATCAATGAACACAGAAAAACAAGCACCGCAGCAGCCAAAACAGGCTTGCAAGACAGCGTCAAACTGCTGAATACAGGTCACTGAGGCAGTTTATTGATGGCTGAATAATGAAAGTGTTTACTGAAGCCATCATTCAGAGGCAGGGCAGCAAATCAAGAGCCCCCATCAATAAAACCACACAGAGCCACAAAAAAATTGCACTTGGATGTCCAACTCCACGTATGTCACAGCGGGCATGCATGGTCTCAGACCGCCTCCTTACAATTTAGCCAAACCCAACTGCTTTCCACTTGTTTGTCACTTTCTATATCATTCCCCCTCTCACAAAAACACAGTTACTCAAAGAGATACACAGAGACATGGTTTCTCACACACACTTGTTACTTACTTCTACTAAGGAGCTGCAGGTTACGGACCTCTTCTCTGACCTGCAGCTGGAGGACTTGTTGGAGGACCTCCTGCCTCAGCGTTTCCTGGACGATTCCCATCCTCTCAAGCTTCTCCCCATTCAAACGCAGCAACGCCCGTCCTGCAAAGAGGAGTAATTTAGAAAAATAGACATCTTTCCACACAATTATTATTACCAATTACAGAGCTGATTAATTTACCCCATGTATATTTGTCATTTCAGTGAACCAGATGGCAAAATACTTTCCTAAAGAACAGCCCACTGTGAAACAGCAGTTGGCAAACTGCCTTCAATTCGCTCTATACACTGGATGCAGGATTAAATTTACCTTGGGTGTTAACCTACAATACAGATGCAGTTGCATTCCAAATAGATTAAATTCCCTAGTGTTATTATAAAATATTTTCTCATCACCATTCATCCCCTCTTAATACTAATTCTGTATGTAAGGGCTACATGCACCCTACCATCCTCCTCCAAAAAATAAAAGTCTCCAGGATGAAAACACGGCCATTTCTTTAAAGGGGTTTGCACAGTCTTCCTATATGCATGTGGATTTCCTCCCATACTTCAAGCACTTGCATTTCAGACTTTCCAGACTTCTGTATGAATGTGAGGGCTAGCAGTATTTATTACAGGTTGTGAGAATGCGTTTATAATTGTGATGTTTGACACTTTCCGTGCAAATATTTATGCTGTAGATTCACTATCTCATTTCCAGGAGTAAGGTGTTTATTTCCTTGTTAGTACTGTAGCCTTCCAGTCAGTAGCAGTAAAAAGGCTGGCATGGGGAGGATTGCTCAGGCTGGCTGTTTCCTGTGGCTGAGTTTTACTACAGAGTTTAGCAGTTAACCCCGGGGACACACACATTTAACATACCATTACCCACAGTAAACAGCTTTTACAACCGAGTTGCACTCAGACAAACACAAAGGCAATATGAAAAAGTTGGACATGCATGTGCCTTAATAAAGGCACACACACACACACAAGTTACTATGGGTAAGGGAGCTATGTCCTTCAATGGTGCAGACAGAAGAGGAATCCATCATACCTGCAGCGGCTCTGTACGATGCCCAAATCATAATTAGACTCATTACTCATGCCGCTCACTCTCCATTTCATTCAGTTCATTCCCATTTCCTTCCACTGGACAACAGTACATCTTCTGTATCTCTATCTTTCTCTCTGTTTCAGTGCAGTATCTGTGCATTATGAATGTACTGCAGAGGAAAAGTCCTCCAAGTCATGTATGCATGTATGTACAGTATAAACGTACCTCATACACATATTAAACCATGTCTTTATCTCAGTTTAGATAACACAATCACTAAACCATGTTTGTTGTTCCTTTATTTATCCACAGCAGCTAATAAGCATGTCTGTCGGAAGAGCGCAACAAAAGAGATGAAAGAAGAAAACAGAACAAAGGAGAAGAAGAGAAAATCAGTAAATAAAAGGAGAATAACAGTCCTTGGTCCTTTGTCCCTTTTCTAAGCACATGAAATATAAATATCCTTAATAGAGAGTCAGTAGTCATATTTCATAAAACAGGCCATAGGGTGGGGAACAGATTTGTGTGATAGACTGAAGCAGAGCTGTTGTGATCCTCAGTGGACCCAGGCCTGGGTTAAGTGCCTCTAAAACCATCTGTAATAACTAATGAAACTTCCCCCTAAGCCATAGTATTCACCTCAAGCAATGCATCAGTCACTTGCCCATGTCCCCTAAAACCGATACATATGGTGTGTCGTCTGATCACATCATGAGACAAAAAGTGTTCATAGGCAGGGTGAAAAAACTTCTGTCATAGAGAAAAACAAGACTATTGTTGAATATGGTGATAACGGAGAGAGAGTCTCTCCTGCAAGGCATTCATAGTGTTGCATTCGGTTGTACATCTGAAAATTGACAGAAATAATTATGTAAAGAATGAAAAAAGAAAGCTTGAGAAAGACGTTCAAATCCTTCCAACTTCTAAGCTCCACACAGACAAAGTTACAGAAATTGTTGGACAAGCTCTTCAACCATCACACAAGCACTTCTGTTGATGTATACTGGCCCCTTAACACTTTCATATTCCACTAATAGAACCTTCCACCATCAGTTTATGAGGCTGGACTTCAGATAGACTAGACAGTCTTCCCATGATTTCAAATGTATGACTCAGTTGACTCATCTGCTGACCGATGCACTCTCACAAATCAAACTGCAGCTCTGTCTATTGCAATCTTCATTTTCTTCTTTTATGTAACTACTACTGCGCATATAGCTGCATGTACCCTCTGGAGGTAAACTAAAATAAGATTTCAGCTTGAAAAAATACATTTGCTAAAAGTATTGAACGTTTAGAAAATTCAGTATTGAATAATAGAATTGTATAGTACTTCAGGTAAAAGTAACATTTTTGGTTCTGATGACGGCACAGGTTTGTACTTTGACCAGTTTCCTCTGTCCACAGGGGCACAACATTGAGGAAACGCTTTTGTTCAAAAAGCTTTGTAGGCAGCAAACAGACTTCTGAACATTATATCAGAAAGCAGCAATAATTATGATAAACTCTTTGAGATATGCTATATAGCTCTCACTAGAGATATAGGCTAGCCAAATGAGGACAGAACTATCAGCCATGCCTTTTACAATCAAATGGGCTGGAACAAAACAGACAATAGCTACCTCTACTGTGGGCAAGGCTCCACTCCCTGGGAGACAAAACCATGACAAACCAGTTAGCTTTCATCATGGTTTAATGGATATGTGTATGTGTGTGCACATGTGGTTTAAAGGCACATTATTTACTTTTCCTCAGAGTCCAGGTGCTCTCTCTTTCTAGCACATAGAGTGGAACAACTCATTTTATGAGAGCACAACTATCTTGGGGATAGAGCAACAATAAGTTACCATTTATTTTGTGTGGTTTCAGTAATTTTCTTTTGTACACACATACACACACACTCACACACTTCTGCATGCACACACTCTTCAACCTCTTCACTCCATCTCCCCTACAGCCCTCTTGTGCGTGCTTGCCAACAGCAGTACCAGTACGTCCTAGAAAAACCACTGCCCTTGGTCTGTGTGTGCATGTGTGTGTGTGTATACAAATGAGACAAAGCAGATGAATGGAGCTCAAATCAATTCCCCTCAGACAGACTTAATGCAGCTCCTAATAATTGCCTGCAGATAGGGAAAGTAGTGCTGTCAAAGGGAGAAAAGAGACACAAAAACAAAAGCTGTTTCAATAGAGATCGCTTTTCTCAATTTGGCTTCAAAATAAATTGCTTATTAACAATGTCTGTCGGCAAATGGGAAGCAGTTCTGCCTTGGCTAGGACAATAATGACACTTAAAACTGTCTGAAAAGCAATCCAAGAGAGAGGAAGGTAAAGACTTCCTTATAAAAGAACAACCTTTAGATTAAACCTTTGATAGTAGACCAATTCAGTCCATGTTGCCACTGAAGGCCTATACTGTATTACATTTCTTTCAGCGTGTATATACAGTAACAATAAAGTAAGTATGTAGCCCTGTAGCCACATTTACTATTCACTTTATTTCTCTTTTAGTATATATATTGTATATACTGTATGTTCTTTCTTCACCTCCATCCTATCTGCCTCATCTGCAGTTCACTCTTGGTTTAAAATTGTGACCTACATTGGGATATATTACCTTTATAAGGAAAACAGAATATTACTGTGAGGTGTAAATTCCTGCATCAGCAACTAGAATGCAACCCAGTCAGCAAGACCACACCTGGAGATGGTCTAGCTTTGCTTTTTTGATCAGATATCATCCTGTAAATGCAACCTATACTGCTTGCCGTTACGAGAAAGTATCTGCACATGAGCTTAGGACAGCAGGTGACAGCATATTGACTTTCTGACAGCTGAAGTCTTCGAACCTGCTGACCTACAGCCAATTTGCAATTTCTTATCACAGTGGGGACAGAATGTAGACCAAAAAAAATGCACAGATTAAAAACACCTGGTGTGAATGCAAGGTGCATGATCATTATTCTGGGAACTCATCACATTAGAGATCATTATTGGTGAAAACAAGGCCCCTGTCACTAAATCACATGCCCACCATGGCACCATGTTCACTGCCAAGCAATTTACAATCTGCCAATACTGAGACTAATCTGAGCCATTACTACTCTACAGGAGTGGTGGAGGTTGTATTCAGATCCTTTACTTAAACCGATACTGTGTAACTTGTGAATGAAGAAATAGGATACTAATTCTTTCACAAATGAAAAGTTGCAGTCATAAGCAATAAAACACACTTTTGCTCAATTCAATTCACTCAGGGGTTTTGCTGCTACATCCTTACTTGGTCTCATAAGACATAGCTTATGGTGACTAATGTTAGCAGACTTTGGCTATACGGTGGTTGCCTTGTAATGACATCAGTGCTGTGTGCTGTGTAATATTACTAAGTTAGTTCTTTATGAATCTTCTTTATTTGATCACTGAAAATAAACACCACAGTGTAATAATGCATCCTCACAAATCAAAATTCTGCATTCAAAACATTCTGTAAAAGTACGTATTATGTTGAATACCCCCTTTCAGGTACAAACTACTACACTTATGATTTACTACTAATATAATGCTTCATCAGGCTCGCTTTTCAACTAGAAGAATCACAGGCGTGATACAGGGGACTTCATCACAAGCTGCACATACACTACTGTGAGGTGGAACAGAATTCAAATTACATTGCACACTTAGTCAGACTGGCTGCTTTTGACCAGCACCCACATTAATTATCTACATCTTATGTACCATTACTAGCAATATAAGAGATGAAAACAGACACAACAGTCATGATAACATGAATACAAGTGGGACAAAATATGAAAGCATGAATCTTTGCACACAATTAAGATGCAAGGAACACAGAAGAAGCTGCACTGATCTCCTCAGGCAGCTTGTTCCATTGTAATGGTGCCCTTACTAAGAGACTAAGAGAGATACAATTACTTTTGGGTCACTGAACTGAGATGACACAGAATCCATTTCTCTCCTTCTGTGTATGGAAAACACAGAGGATTTGTATGTAGAAGATGTATTGATGTGATTCTTTGATACTGACCTTATGTATCAACAACAAAAAGACATATTCACTCAACATTTGCACAAGAAAACACAGGGGCTAATAACCTAAGCAAAATGGAATCCAGCTGGACATTAGCAAGTGAATACATAAGGATAATTGGATCCCTCTCTCCCTTTTCTCTGTTTGAGAATACATAAATAAAAATGATCAGATCAGAGCTGCTGTAACTATGACGGCGGCAGCATTGTTAACCCTGAAGCCAGTGTGTATGTTTGTGCCTTTGTGTGTGTGTGTGTGCATGCAAATGTAAGTGAGTGGTGGCTGACCCTAAGGCACAGAACAGCAATCTGTTCTCTGTGAGGAACTAAAAAAGAAACTGTTCTACCGTCTGGTCTGTCAGGGCTGGGGATGTGTGCAGATAAATGAGTGTCTTTCGCCACATTTGTATGCACCTGCTCATGTGTGTCTATTGGTGTTGTGGTCTGTGTGTATATGCCCTTGCATGCATTTGGGTGGGCTTGCTAACAAATAAATGTGTGTGAATGTGGGTGGGGGTGTTGTTTGAACTTGAAATACGATAACCCACCATTTCCATTTTTCTTCCCGCAGCTTTCCCTTTCTTCTCCAAAAATAGGCTGCACTCCTTTCGTTACCTCACATGAATGCCTTTTAAATCTCCTTTGCAGAGATTTGGGTGTAAACCTGTTTCCAGTTGAAAAAGCTAAGCTGTGGAACCACAAACCTAAAAATAAAACTTATGTGACATTTGGTAAGCCTTTTATGGTATTGGTTTGCAATGTCTTAGTCTATGGAAGCATTGCTGCTGTGCTTATTAGAAGGAGCAGAAGTCAGTTAAAAAGGTTTGAGGATATGACCAAGCAACAAACTCTACAATTAATTACTATCACTATTAATAGTTGCAAAGATGAAAATAAGCATACATCAACAACAATCACATATGGTTTCAGTAAGAAATCATGCATCTTCATGTGTGTACAATACCTGTGATGGCGTGATGGGAGAAGGCCTCTACATAGGTCAGGTAGTTGTGAGGACAGTGTTTCTTAAGCCACTTGCAGACATCCTGCTGAGTCCACAGCACCACAGGCTTAGACAGACTGGACAGCGTAGGACTCGTGTGATACACAGTGAAGGCTTCGCCCGGACGCAGCTAGAACACACAAGGAGCGGAAAACTTTATATTAGCCAATGCACTGTAGCATGTGTGCGTGGGTGCAGTATTAGCAAGACAGAGCCAGTGAGTGTGGGTGTATGTGTGCATTTGTGTTTTAATTTCCAGAGGTACTATATGATGTAAGTTGGAACATTGCTTTTATATTGCCCCCCCCCCCCCAAGATAATCACCCTGTAATTGCTCCAGCTTTCTTAAATATACAACATGCTGGATTTTCTCATTAATGTGAAATTAGCTGGGATGATGTGTTCTAATGCCATAGTTTGCAACAGAATCCCTTCTCGTAGTCTAGTAAATTACACATGTGCAAGAGTGCAAGTAAGTAATGTAATAGAAAGCAGCTTATTAAGGGTCTATACACTATTGTGTAGCCTGCAGTGTTTCATCTATCACAGGTACTAGACAGAAATGTACACGTTACCTTTAACCGCTTAAACATTTGAAAAAGTAATTTCACATAATGAGCTCAAATGTAACCCAAATTAAGAGCGAACATAAGGTTTAAAAGTTTGCAGGCGTAGAAGGACAAACAGATGCCAAATTAAAAGGAGCACCCAGTTTTTCACTTTCCAACCCTAATTTAGCAAGACAAATGTAAAGCTGCTATTTCTACTGCATCACCATATTTTCTCACATATTTCACACTTCTCTTCTCTGCCAACATTATGTCTTGATATGGTAATTACATTCCATATATTATTTCTACCAGCATGGGTTGTGTAGTATTGTGACTGGTATGGTCCTTTTTCCGGAGGTAATTTTTCCTGACAGCAGTGCCTTCATTATGCAGTCAACACCGAATTACTGTGATTCTGTCATCTTTATCTTTGGACTATGTGAGCACACATCTTTATTCCTCTCATACTCAATGTCTTTCTCTCGGCTTCTTCACACACCTTCCTCTGACCCTGAACGTTGTCAGACAGCTTTTCTTAGTGTGTCACGGCCATGTGCGGGGAATTAATATGGACATTAATAAAGTCACAACCAGTTCATATGGGCCAAAAACACAACCACTCCTTGTCCTCTCAGCTCCCTCTCTTGTGGGGCTCTCATATCTAATCCATTCATTCATGCTCTGACTGAGCCAACTCCACAACAAAGACTTTGGCTGATTTTCAATAGAAAACACAGAACTGCTGCCAAACGTTCCACTCCATAACTGACTGTATTTAATAGGATTATGTATGCTGAAATGTCATACACACAAATGCAACTTAAACACACTCTTGTAGCTCAATATCCAATGTTCTTGCTTTCTTGTTAATGACCCAAAGACTAGCTCCCAGAACACCTTCACATCTCAATATGTGATAGACACAGGTTTATAACTATTTACATATTTTCCTGCTGCTGTAATGAGATCTCCTCCTGTCAATTTAAGCACCAATCAGCCCTATCAAGTTCTGGCTGGTCCAGCAGCTAAGTGTGTTCTGCTTTGTAGGTCTTAATTGAAAACAACTCCATTTCTCCGCTCCAGTGTGTTTGCTCGTTTCCTAATTACACACATACTTTCTAACCTGACTCAATGGAGCACTGAAGCCATTTTAATAACCCAAATTTACTGTTCTCCCCCCCCATCATTAATTGTGATTGAGTTGGGAGAGGTGTGAAAATGCTCTCTCTTGTGGATGATTGAGTGTGGACAAGAGAGGATAAAAATGCTCCCTCATCTTCGGATAGTCATAATGTGTTCCTGCAGTGAAACTGCAATCCCGCTGATTTAGTCCCTATCGTCTCTACAATCCTCATATTTGCATAGGTGAGTTAATATTGTAGAGTGTGGAGGCAGAAAATGCCCGGACAATCATTAAGTATGGTAAATTTAACAAGACAAATAGAACTTTGTCTACGTCAAGTCAAAGGCAACAGAACCTGAACCCTGTTTGGTATTTTGATGCACAGTTTACAGCATGAATTAAGTTAAAGCTAAAGCAATCTCACTTTCAAATATTGTTTCTTAAAGGAATAGAAGTAAGACATTTGGGGAAGACATTTGGGGAAAATATGCTTTCTTGATGAGAGTTAGATGAGGAGGTCGACCGCTCGAAGCAAGGAAACTAGGTAGACTGGCTAGATGTGGGCAGTCTTTATGATAAGCTAAACTGACCGACTGCTAGCTGTAGAGTCACATTTACTGTACAGACATGAACGTTTTTTAAATGTGAAACTAACTAAAAAATATGTCTCCATAGTATGTGAGAATGCTTTAGATAGGTGGAGGTAATAGGTATGTTGGTGATAAGGTTTCGTGTAGTTTTTTGCTTTTCAATGCTTATCATTTGTGTAGTTTAACAAGACATATGCATATTCTAAATATATAATAGGTCACATCTGAAGCAGGGACTGTGACATTGAATTGAAGATGATGCATTACATAACAATCAGTAAAATGAGGTTAAAATTATGTGATTGGAAATTTTTCAAAGGAGAGAGTAATTAACCGTGCGGCAAGTACCTCAAGTCACTGATAGAAGAGCAAAGAACGGTACTGAAAGCTTTTCTCGATGGCAAAGACATCTTCTTCTGACTGGCTATGAGTTGAGCTGAAGTTCGCCCACAATAGACAGGGATGGACAGATCCAATATCCTACCAAGTATATTTTTAAATTACATTAAATTAAATATTTAAAAAAAAAAAATTATTTCCAACGACAGCCTCCCAGGTGGTTCTGTGTAACAAACCTATTGTCTATATGGCACTTTTGGTGTGTGCCATGTGTCACTTGACATGTGCTGCCTACTTAACGTGTCACATCACCCATTTTCCTGGGTGTTTTTCTAGCATTTTCCCCTTCCCTGTGTTTCCAGTTCTCCCCTGTCTGTCTTTGTGTATGTTTGTGCATGTGGTCTCCCTTCCTGGCTCCTGGCTCTGAACACCTGTCTGCAATAGCTCATCACCACTCCCAGCTGGCTTACCTGCCTCGCATCAGCTCGTCAGTTTGCACTAGTTCAACCCCAGCTCTACACACATCCTGCGCAAGATTGTTTTTTTTGTTCAACCACAGTGGTGGCCAATTCTCTTCATTTTTTTGTGCTTTAACCATTGTTTCTTTGTATCTCAGGATCCCGTTCTGCTTGCCTGCCCGCCACCAACTCTCCCTTGCATCCTCTGTCGGCCACACTGCCTTGCCATCCTCCATTCCACCTTTCCTTTGCCATAAACAGCCATCTATCAGCAACTACTGTGATTTTTCAATAAATGTGATAAACTTTGTCTGCCTCCTGATCTGTGTTCTGTGCCTGGGTCCACTTTTGGACTAAACACAACATTACTCTGTTGATGTATGTGGCGCATACGACATGAAAGGAGAGCAAGAGAAAATTTCCCTGCTGGCTCCACAACCTATGGCATTAAAACATAAATTAACACATCACAGATAGCGCAGTTAAAGATTCATAATAATCCAGTGACCTATATGTTTGAGTAAACACATTTTAAAAAATAGCGTATACATGGTATCGAAAGATAATCCAATAATCTGGAATAAAGTATCTTTAATAGTGACTAAACTATGGCTATGCATCATCACAGAAAAAGTACTTTAGATCTACCAAGCATCATTAAATCCGGGAAACAGATCCAGGTCTTTGTTATTTCATGACTCACATTTGTTGACATTTATTTAACTTTGCAGTATATGTCAAGAAAAACTGAATGAACAATACTGAAGACAAAGAAAGATGACAGACAGATAGAGAGAGTGAACAAAGACAGACAGAGAATGACAAAAAGAAAGTGAAGACAGTGTACAGGGAGTGGGGTTCTCTATGAGTGAGTAATGGCCTTCATCATCAAGAAGCCAGACAGAAAGAAAATGGAATGATAGCTCCCCATCATCCCTTCTTCTCTCTTCTTCCTCCCTTACTCTTCTTGCACCGTTCTTTGGCTATCCATCAGACTGTATCTCCTCTGGCCAGTTCTCTGCCGTCCCCGTTCACCCTTTACTACCTCCCCCACTCCTCTCGAGACCTACTTCTGTCCAGCGGGAGGAGCTCCCTCATTCATTACATACAGGAGAGGTAGGGGAAGATGGAGCTGTGGGGAAGGGGTGGCATAGGCAAAGTGGAGGCTGGATATGGAGCGGAAGTCTAATGAGAGGTGGAGGACAGAGAGGAGGGAGAGAAAGAGGGGGAAGGTAATGGATATGCAGCGATATGTTGTATTCAGCACCAAAATGACTGGAACAAAAAGCAACAGGCAAGCTTATTTAACTGCTCCTTAAATATTTTAGTGTGCCTCTTTTACCTAATATGTTTAATTATGTTGCAAAAAAATACCTTTAAAAACATAGTTCTGCATTTTGGGAAATATGCTTATTCGCTGTACAGTAAATATGAAGCTGCAGCCTGGTGCTTGTTTGCTTAGCTTAGCAAAAAGACTGGAAACAGGTGGAAAAAGCTAGCCGTGTTCTGTCTGAAGGTAATAAAAACTGCCTACCAGTATCTTGTTTGTTTAATCTGTACAAAAAAACGTCACCATGAGATAACCAGCGGAGACTCCAGGAGGTCACGGCACCCAGTAAAAGGAATATTTTGTACCTTGTGGCCACAACCAAGCTTGCTATTTCCTGCTTTTTATGCTAAGCTATAAGCTAATTGGCTTCATATTTAGTGTACAGACATGTGAGTGGTATCAATCTTGTCACGTACGTCTCTTATTGTCAAAATATATGCATGAATAGACAAGTTCTATCTCTACCTTATCCCCTATACTTCCTTATATCCTTTTCCCTTTCTACTCCCCATCCTCTCTTCTCTGCACTTCTCTATTGATCATTCTGTTTGTATCCTTGAACAGCTTATTTGTCCTTCCCTGCTTACTTTGTTCTATCATGTCTCTCACCCCCCCACTCTCTCTCTACTTGCTCCTCATAAATTTTATCCTCTTCCTGCCTGACATCCTCCCTCCTCCCTCCCTGTCTTCCCTTTCTCTTGTTTCCTCCCTTCGATCTTTCTTCTGCTTTGACTTCTGTGCACTGAGCTACTTTTTGTCCATTTAAGTGCCTGTGTTTCTGTGTGTGTGTGTGTCTGTGTGCATGCCCTGCCTCTCAGTATCTGAATCAGGGATTAGCCAAAAGTCAGGGGAGCGTGGGGAATCCTTAAAATTCATTCTTTGTGACCGATAACACCTCTCTTCCGAAGCCTGGTTCTGTCTCTGCACATCCACACCCTGCTTGAGATTGATCAATGATGCTACGCCAATTAGCAGTAAAAACGTGAATGTGTGTTTGTGCGTGTGTGTGTATTTGCCTGAGTGAATCTATGGTATATAATCTGCACATCATGTACTGTAGCTCACACCTGCCTTTCCCTTTCTGCTCTGCATCTTTTCTTGCTGTCACTTTATTTCTCCACAGGATACTAAACACTCCTCTTCTGTCTTCTCTGTATGTGCTGCTGTCTAACCTAACAACACTCTCTTTCTATCTCCCTATCTACTGTACCAATCTATCTCTTGCTCTGCTGTCATTATAGAATCAGATCTTCAATCAGTCTCTCCTATCCCAAAGACCCTGACAGATCCTGACACATGATCCTTCACGTCCTCTTTGCACCTCTCTTCCCCACTTCTCATTTAATCTTATCCTTCATTCCTCTCCTCTCAGTAACACAGAATCCTCCCCCTTGTCCCTGGCAGTTTCTGTTGCATCATTTAGCACCCTTGTGTCTCCCACTGCTCAGTCTAGCCTTGTGCATATGCGTGTTTGAGTGTGTCATTGTGATTCTGAAAATGTTTATGTGTGAGCTTTTCTAAGTGTCTACTTGACTGTTCCTGTGCAAAAGAGTGTGTGCGGGCGTGTGAACTGTCAGCCTCCGTTAGCTTTGTGCAACTGTGCCTTTGGTTGTCCTCAGGACTCGGACTTTGTAAATGTCTCGCACTCATGCGAATGTGAGCAGGCTCTCAGTGGGAGGACAAAGGGCCAGATGGGATTTTCACAAAGCTCTCTATTTAGCATGAGTCAAACATGTGTCTTGGACAGAGCAACACATCTCTGAGTGGCAGGACAAGGACAATACAGGCTAAAGTATTTTTGCCTCAGTGCCCAGCAGCTCTTTTTCCTCTCTCTGTGGCTCTCTACGGTGTCTTTCAAACCTCTGTTCTCTAATGCATCATCACTACACTAGCACAGCCGTCAGCCACCAAGGTAATACTTCCAAATGGTCCTCCTGACAGTATATGTAATTTGTCATTGTCTTCCAAAGCAACCCTTGTGAGCATTTTTGTGATCTTGTGCCCTCAGCAGGATGACACCAAGCAACTGAAATATGAGTTCATATGAGGGTTGTCTGATCGGCTACCTTAAAGTTTGGTTAAGTTTAGGCAAATAAGAATACTTTAAGGTTAAGGTTATGGGTGGTCAGAAACCAACAAGGAACCAGTACTGCCAGTTGCAAGGAGGTATCAAATCAAACACTTTATATGTCCAACCACCCACCTGACCTCTTACCAAAATACGTTTTGTGGCATCACGCTAATTCTGCCTTCCCTTCTAAAAGAGGACAATCATTATTTGCATGAAGAGAAGTTTAAGGTTTAAGGTTGCTGTCACTTTTATGGTGAGAACAGTCTAATTGGTTCTATTGAAATCAGTGATAGCTCCTCTGCCACCCACACTGGCCAATTTAAAATCAATAAAACAAAACAGAAAAATTGCAGATCTTTTGACTCAAAAAAATAATAATATGAAAGGTAATCTAATTGGATAACAGTGTTCAATTAAAAGGTCAATCCTAATGTAACAAGAGAAAGAGTGTACAGTTGTGCTGGTAGCTTTAGGAGGCGATACTTTGGCTTTGAGCCTTAATGCTAACATCAGCATACTAACATAATCATAAGGACAATGCTAACATGCTGATGTTAAGCAGGTATAATGTTTACCATGTTCACTGTCTTACTTTATTGTGTCAGCATACTATCATTTTCAAATAAGTATGAAACACAAAGGACAGCAGAGGGTGAAAGCCAGTTTTAGTTTTGCAGGTCTTTGGTCATAAACCAAAGTATTGGACACATTTAAGTTTTGACCTGATAATGGCGCTAGATGAAAAGTCTGGGGATCATCAAAGTGATTAGAATTCATCCTGAGGGAACGGCTGAACCAAATTTCACAGCAATCAATCAAATAGTTGGTGAGACATTTCAGAAATACAACTGTAGAGGAGAAGTCCGGGGATCACAAAAGTCAGTAACATTCAATCTCTGAGACTGACTTGACCCCTGACTCACTATAAGTGGTCATGGGTAGGAAGCACAAGAGTGTAATGCAGAATCATCCATTGTATAATGTTTTTAAAGATCTGAAGAGCTCTTTTAGTGACCGGCTTGTTATGCCCAGGTGCTCTTAAGAGACATTCACAAAATCCTTTGTAGCTGCTGCGTTTTTTAATGAACATTGTTGATCTGAGGTTGTTGACCAGCACTCTTGTGTCCATGAACATCTTGATGTTAATATATCCACTATACTACAGTCACACTGCTGTTTGCACTATTTATTATGCTCTCCCCTTATTTTATACTGCCTCGAGATGTGTACACCTTTTCCTATTGTCCTATGTGTTGTCTGTCATATGTAATTTTGGCACTCAGCCCCCCCGAAGGATTAATAAAGTATTTTGTACAATATAATAACGTAACATGTCGTATTATATCATATTGTATTGTATCAGCACCATGAATGTCTGTACAAAGTTTTATAGTTTCATAAGATATTATGTATGCATGTTGGTGAATATGATAAATGTATGATACAGAGGGGTACAGAGCAACATACAGACACTATGTTGATGTCGCCGTATAGTGCACTTTGACAATAATAGTTTAATAGCATTGTTCAATTATTAAAGCTGACGAACATTCACAACAATTGTAACTAATGGTGGATTCCATATACTGTAACCTAATCCAGTTAAATAATGAGCTTGACTGGAAACAACCACCCTAAAAATCAATAAGGAACAATATAATATGATGCAATCCATTTCCTTATAAGGAGTTGGAAGGCTCTGTGTAGTATATTTGTGTGTTTTCTCTTTGTTATTTCACTGCTTTGAGTCAGTGTCAGCCGAAAAGGTCAGACACTGTGTTCTGTAATGAGGAGGGAAAATAATCACAGACTGGTCCTTCCCATTTGCCCACCCAGCATGGCATATTAGTGAATAAGGGCCTTACTTCCTGTAACAGGCTTGGTTCTGATGTAGGGGAAGAAAGTCACAGTGGCTGCTGTTACTTCCTAAATTGTGTCTCTGTTATTCCACCTATTCCCCAGTCACATCTGAAGGTTCACCCACAAGCTGTGTGTCAGACAGCAAAATGAGCCACCCACAAACCCCTCCCCTCACCCCATCTGGCTACCCAAACAACAGCCAAATAAAGGATGGCACAGAGGGTGCGCTAACTACACAATGAGTCATTATTTGGAAAAATCCTATTAGCACATAGGTCTGAATACAGGTCCACCTGCAGCAATGTAACAACACAAATTAATTTATAACCTCTATTTTAATAAATCATTTAGTCTGCTGTCATTGAGTCGGTGGCTGCTGGTGTGGGGTGACATAATTTCACCTATTTGCAGAACAAATTAACTTGTTTTAAGCATCATGTTCTGCACCTCTAGTGCAGCATTCTGCCTTATTGTGTCTTGTATCAAGACACTTTAATTTCCAGAAAATTAGATAAAAATTAACCTCTGTATAGGGAATAATTGGACCTATTTTTTCATTATTGTTTCATGTAAAACAGGTGATATACACTGAATATTACACTGTGAACCAGAATATATACATATTTATATATATATTATATATTATATATATTTGCATGTGGCACACTACTGAATTATGTTACATCTGCTCCATTATGTGTCCTATAATATTGGTCAGCACTGGCACAAAACCTGCTACTCTGGTAATGGCAGCCATGTTTGTGCATGCATGAAAAGTAATATCTAAGGTTTGTGTCTGCTGTTACTATATCTTGCCTCAGCTGACTGTCTGGTGTGCATCAATATATTTGTGCGTGTGTGTGTTTGTGTGAGTGTGTGTGTGTGTGTGCCCACATAGGAGTTTGCATAAGAGCGCATACTGTGTTATATTAGCTTTGTTAAACAGATAAGGAAGATTCCCCAGGTCCCACCTTATATACAGAAGCTGAGCTGTGTTTCACTTAACTGGTTGTGCACACATCAGCTGTAATGAGGGAGCCAGTGTAATGGAGAATAATCTAATCATCACTCCTGAGAGAACTGGACACACAAACGCCGATCCACACAACCCACACACATACACAGGCATTCCCATAAACACAGATTCTTGAAATTACAGATGCACAAATGGACACTGAATATTTTTGGGAATGCACAGACACACACACATCAGAGAGAGCTGGACTGCTCTCCCAGTAGTTGAATAATGCATAAAGAGGCTTGTTGCCACAAGGAAATGATAAGCCTTACTTCTCATGGTATAGAGGAGGTTTAATTATCCAGTCTCTGTGTAATCACATGGAAACAGCTTCCCACTCGTCTTTTATTAAGCCTTTTATAGCTTTTATAGCTGAGGGGGCACTCTTTTATGAATTATTGAACAATCTTGCAGTGCATATGTACATCTTTCAGCCTCACAGTAGCAAACTTTCTTAAAGGCAGGAGACTAAACAAATGACCTCCACTGGACTAGCTGCTCTCTTTCATGTGAGGAGTAGGAGCCAGGAAGGAGGCTGTTGTGTCATATGCTGTTTTAGGTCAAACACAGGCGGAATGCCTTAAAATAGATTTTTCTGTCTTTGTTTTGCTCTCTGGTGCTGCAAAGATGGGATTTGTGAAGAGCGATGTGTGGAAGTAAATGATGCTCTGGCTGCTATGCTTACATTTTACTGCTGAGCCACCAAACAGGCATTCCTCGCCAACAAATATTCAGTGTTTATACCAGTCAGTTCTGTTAAATCTGTTGTTGGGCTTTGGGAAAAAACACACATCTGTGAATAAATTTGATTTTTAGACAATGCAGAACAGACTGTATAATTCAAGTATTTTCTGCTCTTTTGTACAAGAACCGTTACATCACAAGTAGTGAGGTAACATATCTCGTACCACTCTTCTGTTACATAACCAGTTTCTCTCTGGTGGTATCTACCACAGGCTCAGGTGAGACCAGACAACATCATGAACAAGATAAAGCAATTAGACTTCCTGTTACCACTGAGATTCCGCAGCACTAACGTTGATGCACTAATGCTCTCTCTTGTCTCTCTGTTGATAATCTGCCAAAGTGTACGTATCAGCCCTGTCCCCATCCAAGTCGGGACAGCTTCACAAAACCACTCTTTCTCACATATAGTTGGAAACACTGCTTTGAAAATGCATAGCTTTTATGAGCTACCAGTTAATTCACACTGGATGATATTAAATTACAGAAAAGCTCCTTTCAAGGGAAATTATGTTTTCTTAACTAAGCTACTTAAAAAACAGTTCAAACTACTTTATAGTGATGTAATTGAATACGAAATTATACAAGTGAACTTTACTATTAATTATAACTTATGTTACAACATAAAATAATTATTTTGCACTGCAATAATGACCCAGAGATGGTCTCTATATGTATACTGCCTGGCAAAAAGTCCTTGTTATATCTTAATGTGCTGAAATATACAGGTATCTTTTTATTATACATGTGACTAGAACTTTTAATGGTTCAACTAGTACCCTATGATCGGACAGTTTTTGCAGTGAACCAGTCCAAAGCTCATTGATGCACGTGGGGAGCAAAGGCTGGCCCCTGTGGTCCGATCCAACAGACGAGCTACTGTTGCTCACATTGCTGAAAAAGTTAATGCTAGCTAGCTGATAGAAAGGTGTCAGAACACACAATGCATCACAGTTTTTATGCGTATGTGGATGCGCAGCTGCAGACCAGTCAGGGTGCCCAGGTGGTCATAGGAGGTCATGGCTGATCTTCATATTATTATCTTCATCATGTGCTGTTTTAACTGTTTGAGTTCCTTCTCTCTCTAAAAGGCGGATCAAAAATAACAATAAAGAACCAAATACTAAAAGCTCAAGAAATTACTTACTTTTGCTCATAGATAAAAAATATAAACCCGAATGGCAAATTATGCCTTAAAATGACAAAAATAAACCTCTAAAACACTAGCTGAATGTGGAATTGGCTGAACTGACCCAAAGCAACTGCAAAATGTGATTATCATGGGAACTCCTCAAAGTCCTCCTCTTTAGATTGTGGCAAATATAAGCCATATTTTCTTTCCCTCAGCTGCTGTGATTGCCCAATGGCTAGAATTTATTCCTTTTGAAAAATCCAAAATCAGTGACAGATTATGCGCAAAGCATTTCACAGCAGTGAAACCAAGTGTGGTTTGGGCCCCAGAAGCTTTTTTTCTCTTCCCATGTCTGTTATGGTCCAACCTGCTCAATCCTGAGCTGTCTCTCCTTGCCTGAACGACTTATTTCGTAAGACAAAACAGATTTGAAATTCATTCACATGC
The DNA here is from genome assembly GCF_004916995.1 of Morone saxatilis. Lineage (NCBI taxonomy): Eukaryota > Metazoa > Chordata > Actinopteri > Moronidae > Morone > Morone saxatilis. Next base: position 16,106,730 of record NW_023339707.1, on the reverse strand, counting down.
AGTGGAAACACTTCTCCACACTGCCTCTGGTCGGTTTGTGTGGACGTCTTTATACCTGGATGCCCTCTGTGCCGGGCTGCTGCAGTAGTTTGACGGTGCGTGTGTGTGCTGTCTTCTGGCCACGGCCGTCGTGCCAGGTCAGGTTGCTGCCTCCGGTGCGACGCGGCAGCTGGTAGCTCAGCTCCTCAGCAGACACCGTGTGCTCCAGGGAGGCACGGCAAAAACTGAAGCTGGACGCCGCTGAGAGGAGAAAAGTAGAATAAGAGGCGAGAAAAGCAGAGAGACAAGCAGAGGCAGAAGAACGAACACTGATAAGCACTCACTTTGTATTGTCTTTTTTTAAGGGGTTTGCATTGTCTATGAAGCAGCAACAGGAACACCAAAAAAAAACAAAATAAATAATTGGTAATCCTCTAAGAGCTTAACAGGCTGCGTTCACTCCAGATTACATGCTTTGTGTGCTGACACTCATACAGCTACAAACAGATGGCTGTTTTGGTGATGGTGGTGGGCAGCGGTGCTACTCCACTGTGATCTCCAATTATACTGAGTGCATATTCACTGACGCAGTGCATGATTTTTGGAATTGTGTCTCTTGCTAGATTAGTCCTTGATTATTTAAATCCTACATCATGAATATTTGATCCGTTTCTTCCCTCTCTCTGTCTGTCCTACTCACTCCTTTCCTCCCAGGACTGAGTGTTAGCTGTGAAGCAGGACAAGTTGTCAATGCAGGGTCAGAGTGCAGTTCTGTAAGAGCCACAGGGCATCTTGTGCAGTTCAGAAGATCAAGTTGAACAGGCTACTGTGCTGTGGTTTGTCGTCTGTGGCAGTGGGTTTATTTTAAATGGGACAAATGTGAATAATAAAAGAGGATTTGACTGCACATCAGCCAGACACAACAGGAAGGAGACAGTGGAAGGGAGCAGAAAAGGTCAAGAGAATGCATGAAAGAGAGCGAAGCAGAGAAAATACCCTTAAGTACTTCAGTTTTTAAGAAAACCTGATTTTTTTAAACATTGTGTAAACAAGAAACCCATTCATTAGAGGTCAAGAGAAATTAGATCTGGGTCAGAGAAACCTGATATTTAGTATATACAGGTTTCTGACATGTGACTTCAAACACACAAAGTCTTACTGTGACAGAGGAGGGATGAGCTAAAAGTTTATCACACATAGTATTTGTGACGAATCATTGTAGCCCAAATAATTCAGTCCAACAAAAACTGAACCTAGAATAAATGAGTTACAGTTGCACTCAAAGGCTCTTTCTCAGATCTTTTACAATCAAAAAGCACTCTATAAGGTACAGCATCCTACACCATTAATATACTTTGAATATGCCAGCGTCGGTTCAAAAATATGCTAGAGGAAAAAACATTACTATCACTAACAAGCTGCAGGGTTGCAGTGCACCTGAAGCGTTCTCCATTTTCAAACAACTGGATTTCTCCCAACAAATCCTCGGTTTTGTGTGCGCCTGTGAACACAGTCACTGAGACAGACACAAAGTTAATGATGGTAGAGCTAAAAGTAGAACAAGGCACAATAAATGTTGTATTCATTACTTTTAAATATGAAAAAAGTGTCTTTACTACAGAACAATGTTAGCGCATTCTTCGAGAAAATCCTCATTTAATCTCCTACAAATGACTTCTAACTTTCTTTTCCTCCCTCCTCCTTAAGGGACCAGATAAAAAAAAAAGAGAGATTGGATTTATTCGGATGTAGTATCTATTCTACAGTTATATAAGGTCTTTTCAGTGTGTTCAACCATTTGTCTGTTTATTATGTTGCTTTCTTAAGGTGATTTTTGTACCGATAGTCATATCTATGTCTATTCAACTGTCCTTTTATAGTAAGGAGTATAAAAGGACAGTTGAATAGACATGAAGATGTAACTAAGATATATGCTGTCAAAAAAATTAGAACAAACAAAACAAGTAGAACATGCCATTCCTTCCAACAGCAAGGGAAAACAAGCCTTACTGGACAATTCATTTTAGAATTGCACAACAGACCACTGAGACCTGCTTGTGGGAAAAAACACCTGGTTGCCTTTGAGAGGAGTTGGGGGGGAGGTAAAAAAACACTTTTTCTCAAACCAGGAGTCTGTTCAAGTGAGCAGTGCTGAATACAGAGTTCACACAGCCATGATGGAGGAATGAAAAAGAGGGAGATGAAAAACAACAAAAGGCCTGTCAGGAATCACTGATGTGTAACCTTTTCTGCCTCTCTCCCTTTGTATACTTTCTTTCTCAGCACTCCTGCTTTCCCCATTTCTATATGTTGATACTTCTGTATCTAGAAATATCTTTTCTTGCTTCCCTTCCTTTCCCTCCTTCTCTCTCTCTTTCTTGTTGTCAGGTCTTCGGGGTCGTCGGGACAAACCGAGCCCAGCCCTGATGTAATTACTGCCAGTCAGACTGAGGGGGAGGAGACAGGAGGAAGGAACGTGGGAAGCTAAGCGCCTTGCAACCCTAAAGACCTGCCAATCTCGCAGAAAGAGACAAGAGAAAGCGCAGAAGCAAGAGCAAGGCGGACAAGAAAGAGGGAGTGAGAGCGGTGCTGTAAATTAGCACCAGAGCCACACAAACTGACAATAAACTGATCAAACTGTAGCGAGGTAAAATAGCTCAGGGAGGAGGCAGAGAGACACCTTAATAGACCAAGAAACAACCTAATTTCACAAGCTGTTAAAGACAGAGCTTTCCAATTATTAGACAGAGACCACCCTACACTTTATAGACATCACGATGAAGATAAAGAAATGCAGCATCATGACTTAGTTCCACTGAAATCTCAATCTCTGCCACAGTGCCAGACCTTGCCACCTCCAGCAGTCATAAAACGAAGACAAAGCGCTCATTTTGCAAGCTTCAATGGACTCGGTCAGCTTAACCTCCTGGCACAGGATACGGCAGAGAATTTAGAATAAGCCAAAAGTGATTAAATATCCATACCTTCCAACAGACGTCTCTTTTGAAATGACATTGAAACATATGCATCTGCTGGTTGCTTTTAGAGTCATAAAGCCTTAAGATAATAGATAATACATTCTAAACGAGATTGAATGAGAGGATTTAGCTGTGTTCCTCAGTGCCTCTAAATGCATCTTTGCGTTCTGAAATGATTACCATTCTTTCCGCTCAGCAGGAGGGGTTATCTGTCACCCTTTCTTGTCTGTCTGAACATGCATTTGATCAGCCTGGACAAGCACCAAATCTCCTCCATCCTATTTGTCACTAACTGGTGTTGTATTATCTCTCGTCACCCTTGCCACTGACTTTTATCACCTTCAGTCGAGGAAGGGGAGAAAAGACAAGGGATGATGAAGGGAGGATGGAGAGGGGCAGGATGAAAAGCAAAAAGCATGATATGTGTCTCCTGAGTTTACGGTCAGTGAATAAAAAATAAATAAGAAGATATGATGTAGTAAAAGCTCAGGAATCTGTAATTCCAACCTCACATAGAGAAAGAAGGTGGAGGAAAAGAGCAAGAACTGTTGGTGGTAGGGGTGCCAAAATCAAGGGCAAAGTGTCAGACAGGTGTTTGTGTGTGTGTCAGTGTGTGTGCAGAGGGTAGGTAGGTCAATACGACTCAGCCCAGTGAAGTGTAACCTCATATCACCTCCTCTTGACTGAGCAGCATATCTGCTGCCCAGAGTGGCTGCTAAATCTCAGAGGTATTCCCTTTTGAAAAGGTAATTAAGCGGTTAGGTACAGCACCCTGGAAGGTCGTTCCAAGCCAAATCCCACAGTAGATTAACATGGCATCACTGGACATTACTCATTTGACTCCAAAAGCGAGCATCTAAATTAGCCCGGGTGGACTACTTTGCTGTGTAGGCTTTTTGTAGAAGTCTGATTTTTGCATAACCTTGGCATCAACTTCAGGAGTGTATGTGTATGTGTTTGCCTCTTGCATGAACGGTGAGGGAAGTGGTCTGGCTAATCCACTTTATTTCAGGCGTCACAGAGAGGGTGCCATGGTGCATTCCAGAAGCATGATATTGGCATCAACTCCCTCCCTGACAAGCACCTCTTCTTCCACTCAAAGATAAAGTTTGTATTTACAGTCCTAAAGTTTTATATGAAAGAGGAGAGAGGAGAAAATCACAGTCATCCTCATTCCTCTGTAATCTGCAAGGGGGTGAAACTTCATCATGCAGTGATTTCATGCCTGTGTAACACATTAAACCTGAAGTCCTAAATATAGCATCAAACAGACCAATGCTGCCAAGTCCCACTATGTCAAGTACATCAATCAATGATACAGATTTGTTGGTTCTATAGTATATTGGGGGTAAAGTGAGGGGCTATTTACAACTTTTCCACTCCACCAGACCCGGTCTTAACCCCAGGAATGAGCCATGAAATTACTCCATTTTCAAATAGCAGGGGTGGTAAAAGAAGAATTCAGGTTGAAGCTTTAAAAATAAATATAAAACCCAGGACCCCAGGGGCTTTTCCCATGATGCATTGCAGTCTATTACCCACTCTGACATGAGACACTGTCGCAGAGGCTCGGGCTGAGGTTTACCTCTCACAAACTATCAGCATCATGGGAACACGCAGATAGGGGAATGGGTGTAAACAATGGACATCCACAACGCAGACTGATTGAAGATAACAACACACCAACTCTCATCAGGACACAAACGAGGGAGCTGCCAACTAAATCTGTGTGTATGATTGTGTGCGTTAGCGAATACCGGCATGCTCATGCATACGTGAATGTAACTCATGATGCCAGCATGAGGACTCGCATATCCACACATCTGTATAATCCCTGTCTGCTTTCGTTTATGCCAGTGGATCAGAATAAAGCTGCAAAGAATCTGTATATGCAGCCATGTGGATGGAGGCTGAATGCTGGATTTTGAATGCAGGGCAATTATGGCTCACAATGCACAGTGCAGCCCAAAACACAGGTGGAGTTGGCATTTTTGTTATGATTCTGCCAGTCACTGCAGAGGTCCATCTGCACCCTGAAAGCACAGAGTAGAGAACAACAAAGGCAGGTCTGAGAAATACCAGGTCGACCTTGTCTTCCTCTCTTTGGGCAGAAACGAACTGGAGGGTCCAATGTTGAGGACCCTTATTCTCTAACTCTCCACTCTGGCCCCCACCGCACTTCCACAGAGACAGACAGAACTATTGATTATCCATCACTGTGTCAGAGAACATACAATTACAGATCGCTTTAGATAAAACACACAGGGAGGCACACAAACACAGTCCACCTAACTCCTCCACCTGAGGCCTCTAGGCTCTGGCTGTCATGTCCGCTGCTGCTCAAAGGAACTCACTACATGTTTCACACAAGAGGAAGAAAATGAAGAATGACACAAACGAAGAGATGGGATACAAGGGTCTGACATGGCCGAGGCTTCTTAAGAGGACAGAGGAATTAAGCTTGGGGTGAATGTAGGAGCAGAAAGACGGAAAAACGGGCAACATGACAAGTCACAGAAGAGAGAACAGGCAGAAAATGAAGCTTCAGAGGAGACCATTAATATTAATTGCATCAGGAAATGAAGGGGGAGAAAGAGGGAGTGAAATGATGAGTAGATGAGAGCATGTGATTGTCTGTTGTTTTCTCCCCTTCACAGCCAAAACCCCATATGACGACGGGGGAGGACAGATTAGATCTCACTGACAATCGATAATTCAGAGCGAATGTCAGAGGGAGGAGGAGAAGGACGGAGAAGGAGGACGAGGTCGATTAATAGGATGTGAGGTGTGATCAGGCTTCATCAAACTTGGGGAATGACAAGATCACTGAGTGCCTTTACATGTGCACTAGTATCCCGGATATGTAATTTCTAGTGTTAGTGAAGTATCCCGGTCATGTGTTGTGCATCCTGGTTTTGAGAATTCTAGTTAAAACCGCAAAGCTATAAACACCATGTCCAGGTTGTTCATGATTCTTCACTACTTGTGCAGATGTGCTGCCAACTCAAAGTAGTAGTTAGTAAAACAAATGAATACTTGTAAACATATAATGATGGTTACATGCTGAAAGTAAACTGAAAATCTGACTGGTAATGCATAAATTGTATTGTCCCTTTCACTTTCCATTACAGGAAATGCTAAATCCAGCAAAGAGGTAAAAGCAGCCAGAAACCAACCTATCTTCATGCTAAACTTTCGAGGTAACTCATAAGAATTAAAGACACACCTGAACTCACATGATCAGAGATCAAAACTGGGACATGTGCATGTTAACATACTCATTGATGTTTGTCTTAACAAGACCTTTCAGCAAAAAGAGGACTGATATTTTTATAACAATACATGTCGACATTGTCACAATGTGAAAGGGGTCACTCGTAGTGGTAAACTTACAAAGAATTATCACCTGAATCTAAAGCTCCTCTTCACTTTGCTGAGCTTTATAAAAAAATTTCAGCTCATTATTTAGCTGTCCAGCCTACAACTTCACCATTTTGGTTCACTCTCACTGCTCTCATAGCGTCATTTTTGGTCACATCAGGCAGCTATTTCCAATGAAATCTCTTAAAGAGAGATCGCTTAAAGGATTAGTGAGTAGGATTCAATGGCCTCTAGCAGTTAAGTCACAGATTGCAACCATTTCAATACAGCTC
>NW_023339707.1:16095900-16100020 GCF_004916995.1 Morone saxatilis | reverse complement strand
CTGGATGTGTAAATTAGCAACTATGTGTTATCAAGTTCATATCATATCAACATAAAAAGGTCAATGTTAGGTTCATTATTTTCTCTACCATTAAATAGGCTATTCATGACTAAATAGACAGTCAAAGTTAAATGAAAAAGTGTAGCGTCACATCAACTTGGTTCATCAAGACTGTGTGGGTGTGGTTTCATCCGATTGACAGTGACCTGACAAAGCATGAGCAAACGATCCCACACAGCTGTCTTCATATTTTGATTCAAGTAGTGCTAAATCCGGATTGGTGCACAGAAATGTGAGATTTTCAACCACTGAGAAGAGCACAGACAGAAATGATGACCAAAACTCCCCAATCGTTCATATTTAGAAACTGACTCAGAAAACAGCAAACAAAAACCCAAACCGCATTTTTGGGACAGTACTCAAATGCTGTAATCCAGCAACTGTGCTCCCATCCACATACAGATGAGCAACACAAACTCCAGTTATCTGCATTTGCATAATGAATCTATAGTGTAATCAACATAGCGAATTTAGTAAAAAAAAAAAAGCATCAGTGTTTTTCTAATGAATTCTTAAGTACAAGAGATCAAGGGCACATAGTATCTGTGTACATTTGCAGGATCTTGTTTATGAGATATTGAATTATTATTTGACAAACCAGCCTAACTGGTGAAGTAATCAGATGATGGATCTGTTCACACTCCACTACACCGTTATAATTCACAGATCATGAAAACCTCTGACAAATCCATCCAAATTAACCTGTTCAGGACTTACAAATGGATCGAGCCATCAGATGGGATGAAGCACAAAATGGGGAAAATTACATTAAAAGGTCAGGCAGACAGAGCATAACTTTATCCATGTTTAAACAGTTTTAAATTCACATGACACTGGTATCCACAAGCAAGCATTATAAAGGTTAAGCTAAATTGTATCCAGTCTGATTAGTTGAATAATTTAATACTGTGAAAGGTCAAATTCCAGAAGTTGACTTGATCAAACTCAACATCCGTTCAGAATTTTACACACTGACTTACAGATTTACAATTCCAGATTTCAGATGTGACAATGTAGTAAAAGTGAGAGAATGCCGGCATTATATTCTTCTGTGTATGGTGAATTACAGTCATTTCAGCTGTCACATGAAAATAACAAATTTTTCCTCAGCTTTCAAATCTCAATACATGCTGTGATCTAAAATGTCTTCACAGCTGGTCTGTCATGAAGACCATACTCCTCTGTATTCTACTGTAAAAGACTATGGAAAGCATATAACTTCTCAGCTTAGACAAGATTGGCTTTTTAAATATTTAGTGTTTGTTTACAGCTGTTCCCCTAAGTGGCAAAATTATCTGTCTGAGTGGATTAACGGATGCTTGGGTACAAAATATTAAAGCTCTGAAATACTGCATTTCCATCTTAACTTAGCACCTTGATAAAGGCACACGCTGAATCAATTCAGTTATTGGATTCAAGATTNNATGTACAGTAAGAAACACAGTGGTTTGTACGTACAATGAAAATCTTACTTTGCCCGACTCCCTGAGGCAACACACAAGTAGAGTGAGAAAATATAAAAATTAAAAATGTAAAAAAAAATTATATAAAATATAACTAAATATAACATATTTACATACATAAATATTAACATATATAACTTACAACTTAAGGTGCAACTTACAACTTAATTAAATAGGTAGTTTCCTCAAAAACTGTGTCTTCATGCATTTCAATATCAAAATCTAATTCTAATTTCAAGTGATATTCAAGCTGATCATTTGAAACCAAGAGCTATAAGCCAGATGGTCCACTAATGAACTCTAAAGTGTTTCAAGACAATCAGACAAACCGATTTTGCCATTATCTTTTTTTTTCTAAACTGGAATTAAAAAAGCAGTTTACACAAGCAAAACATGGCAAGCTAGTTCCTTGAGTTCACAACGCAAATACCTTCTGTGATAGCCTGCAGGGCGGTCCGGCAGGGATCCACCACGCTCTGTCTGCTGACCATAGAGATATCAGCTCCTTATATTTTCACGTTATAACCCTTTACATTTGCAGACAAGCAGACTGCTGCCATCTGCAGAACTGCTGGAGTGGACCAAGTGGAGTCTGTGAACAACTACAGTTCATTGTGATTGTCACATGTGGTCTGTCAATCGATGTGGTGCACTCACACTGGGGCCTGGTGATAGAATGGGATGTGGAGGGGTCCAGCACTCAATACTTTATTGAGTGTCCTCAAGCCATGACTATCACACAAGTACCCTACTTTGTTTGTGCATGTGTATCAATGCTCACAGACTTTTTTGACGTACTAAGAAATGTCTGAGCAGTGTAGCGTGGAAAAAATAACAACTAGTCGATAGCGTAAAATGTACATACACACACACAGACACACACACTTGCACAAACAATCACAAAGGTTATTGAGCACCAAGGGGTTTTTGAACAATGAATTGAATAAATGACCGTTGTGAGAGTTTAGTTGACAATCTGCTCTACACCTTTCTTTGCATCCACACAAAGAGACCAGGATGAGGGGATAAAAGAAAATAAAGGCAGATGAAAAAGAGGAGGAAATAGGCTTATAGAATGGGCGGAGAGCTGTTGGAAAAAAATATAAAAGTTAATGCTCCACAGAAGCTGAGAGGTAAACAGAGAGATGGGAGAAGGGAAATGTCAATGAATTGGAAGCTGAGATAGACTGGGAGAGAATGAAAATTGCAGAAAGGGAGTTAGTTTGTAGATTTGTATGCAGCATGAATGATTATAAACAGGAGGTGGCGGTGGAAGTAGTGGTGGTGGTACTTTTTTTTTTTAGTCAGCCGACTAAAGTATTTCCCAGAGCTTTGAAGTTTTTAAAGTTTGTTGTGCTCTAGTGTGATATGATCCAGGAGGCAGCCTCTAATCTTTCCCGGAGGGAAGGGAAAGAAGAGAAAGAAAGAAGAAAGGTAGGTAGATGATGCAAAGGTTGTGGCAGGGGGCCACACAGAGAGACTTATAGGCAGTACCACCAAGACAGGTGAATGGAGGATTGCAGCTCTGCCACTGGCAAAAACTATCAAACACAGACATAAAATATCTCTGCTCTATTTCCTCTGTGCCTTATTTCAACAAGCAACAGAAGATGTAAACTCAAAACTTTGCCTGCACTTTACTTCCTTTTAAAGTATGCAGTTTGAGTGTGAGTTTGAAAGAGATGTGACAAAATCAAAATTGCCTCAGCAGCTGCAGATGCAGCAGCAGCAGCAGGTGTCTTCGGTGGGAGTGTGAATGGTATGTGTGCACAATACAGTCAGACATGTTTGGTACAAGCCCTTCAGGAGCTTCCTTGTTTTCTAACAGCGAGACAAATCAGCTCACACCTGGGGGCACTCGCCCATTCTCCCTGTCTCTGTATCCCACTTCCTGCAGTCCCACCTGTCTCTGTGGGTCTCTGCAGCATGCTGTGCTGATTGGAGGTCTGTCTCTCTCAGCTTAATTGCCATGTTATCAGCTCCACTCCTGCACTGCCACTTCGCCCAGGCCTTTCAGTCAGATGGACATGCCAATTATCCCTCCTCCTCACACACACACACTTGTTTTCGCACACTCACATGGTTTCTTGAGGCTGTGCTGTCAGGTAACTTAGCAGACAGCAGCTGGTACAAAGCGAGCAGTTTGGGATAAAACAGGAAAGCAAATTAAAGCTCTTTGTATTCCTTATGCATACATGCAGACAAATACACCAATCAATACACATAAAGTCCCAGCAGGAGCTTCTTGTCCAGGCCGAAAGATCCCAGGGGACTCTTTCCATCTTAATCCTTTACTCTAAACACCCTCATCATCACTCCTTTTATCCTTATACCCCTCTCTGCTTTTTTCCCAATGGGTTTCTTAACTTTGCTTTACCTTAAAGGCACAGTTCAACATTTTGGGAAATACCTTTATTCCCTTTCTTTCTTTTCCAGCAATTATGAGAAAATTGACACCACTCTTATGTAATTAAATTATTAATTATTAAATATGGATCTAGAATTAGTGAGCTTTAGGCGTGCTTGTAGGTGTTTTTTTTTAACCTTTGAACAGAGCCATGCTAGCTCTTTCCCAGTCTTTATGCTAAGTTAAGATG
>NW_023339707.1:16089209-16095848 GCF_004916995.1 Morone saxatilis | reverse complement strand
ATACAGACATGAGAGTGGTATCAGAAGCACACATTCATAACATATTTTATATGAAACCAGCATCAAATGTTTTTATTCCTCTGTGAATTTGCTCTTCTAATAATTTGAGATATTAGTGTGATTGAACCATCCACAACTACAACAGTGAATCTCTCGAAAAACAATCGCTACAGTAATAGTCAATATAATTAGGTGATTTAGAAACAACTTCCTTTACACATTTGCTGTGGCAAATACATCAAAGCTCGCCATCAATGTCAGGTTTTCAAACACTATTAGCTCTCTATTGATAACTCCCGTAATGTTGACTTCTAATGACGCCAGATGTTTCATAGACAGCACAGTGAAGTAGAGACTGCTCTGGGCTCCTGTTACACACTCACCAATTAATCACCCTCAGTGTGTGTGCGTCCATGTCAACCTGTGTGTGCACTTGCTTGTTAACGCTGACACGGCCACTTCTCATGGTGTGTGTCGCAACGATTTCAGCATTCCCATTCCAACATAGCACTGCCAAACCAGCTCTCATTCCTACTCTCTCTTCCCCTCCACTGAACCATTTCCTTATTATCACCCAGACGTCACAGACAATCGCACACACACACACACACTTAAATGCACTCTAATTATCCCACAGACACATCACACATCATGTTAACAAAGAGACATTAATAGCACATGTGCAAGCAACACCGTTTACTAGCTTTTTCTCTGTCTATGTCACACACATATACACACACACACACAAACATACACACCCATTACATCGACTCATATTAATGTACTGGCTGATTGTGGCCCATTTTCACTTTAGATGAGAGAGGACAAGAGAGAAGAGCTTTATTATCTAACCCTTAATTATTTCAGTTTCAGCCAAATTAGGTGCACCTCTCTCCCGATATCCCTTAGTACAGTAACTGCACTTTTCTCTGCTGTCACCAATTATGGAGGCCTCTAAACCAGTTTAAAAAGTTTCAAAAGATATGTCTCATCCCTGGTTATCCATTTTAAAAAGCTTTCATTCCGTCAATTGACAACACAGAGATTCTTGCAAGCGTAATATGTGACTTGTATCAGTTTTTATTCCCAGCTGAAAATCTTTCTCTGTGCCACAGTTGGTGACTCAACCCGCAAGTGCATATGTGTGTGCGCATGCACACGCACGAGTGCATAAACTGCATGCATATATGTAGCTTGAGTTATGTGTGTAGAAGTGTGTGTCTATTTGTGCGTGTTTGCTCCTGCCAAGACCCGAAGCCTGCAGAGCACCAGTGACCTGATATGTAGGGCGAGACCGAAATGCTGGGATGACAGCTTAGAGCCCGCCCCCACTAACTCTGACTGACAGCCCTGTAACCTCGGCTGCCTCCCGCGACAATAGTTTTGTCTTGCTTCCACTTTAACGTCTGTCATTCCAAGCTCAATATAACAACTATTTCTGGGGCAAAGTTCTATAAAAGCATCGTAACAGGACTGGAGGACAAAACAAAACCAGACGAAGTGGAATAAGAAGAAATAACCCGTGACGCTCAAGATCCACAAAAGTCAAGTGCATGTACAGAGTCAAAATATACAGAGCTGTACATGTATCACTACAAGCTTTTTCTTTTTTCTTTCAGTCTTACAGCCTTTGAGACCAATGCAGCACTTAGGCAATCACATCCCGCTGCTTCTATCTCCCACTTTTACGGGACAAATCCCTCCTAATCTACGGATAAGGTACAACAGCCACATGTCTCAGTGGATTTTGACCAAATCAGGTCAAAAGGGTGAAGACACTCAAAAAAGCATTATTGTACACACAGTGCATACATTCACAGCTAGTTCTCCCACCACTTGATGTAAAGGAAGCAAAGGCCAAAGTAAAGGATTAATAAGCAACCACAAATCCAAAGGGTAAATAGGATAAACAATATCATGCCCCAATCTCTTTCTGAGAATGAATCATTTAACAGGAAGTCAGCAGGGGGCATATGAGGTAATGGGTTACATTTAGGCTAAAAGGGATCTCTTCTGTTCAGCCTCCAGGACATTTTCTGGGCTGTGACATCTAGAAAATCAGAGTCAGAGTGGGTTCTTATTGTGACTGAAAGGCAGAATTTCAGATTATTTGTATATGCAAACAGAAACCTGCATGTCACATTAAACTACTCCCAAATGTCCATGTAGTAGCATTCTATAAATCTCTGCAATATATATTCACCATGGCGTGAGACATTGTTTTGATAGCGCCATATGGCTTTTACATATCTCAGCCAGAGCTTCCCCTAGGCTCAGTGAGTTTGGAAGGGAAAACAAGAAAAGTATGTGATGTGAAAATCTCACATTTTTAATTAGCATGAAAAGGATTGAGGATTTTGTTTGTTTGTTTAAAGCAACTCCAGAGAGATACTATAGGGGGGTGACAAGAGTGAGCAGAGAGCTGAGAGAGAGGAATGTTGCAGAAAAATAAGCAGATGAGATAGAGGTGAGAAGTGCAGTTGGGATAAAACCTGAAGAACAGACAACAAATGCAGCGAATGTGTGAGGAAAAAGCAGTAATGTTGGAAGAATGTTAGTTCCAGAGGTTAAAGAGAGTTGAGCGCAATTTAAACAACTCTTTCTTCCCACCTCAGCTGTGGAACTGACACGCTGACACTTGGCTGCCTATTGACATGGTAAATTGAGGGCCCATTTGAGCAGCACTGTGACAGCCAGCCGCCATAGACCCTGTCAGAGCTGTATATTCACAGGACACTATTACAACCCACATCAGGGGACACAGCAGGAGAGGAGGAAGAGAGAGAGAGAGAGACAGTGGAATGTGCACAAAGAAAGTATGCAGCAAAAGGTGAACCGTATGGAGGTAGGACGATTTTAAAAGGTGTGAAATATAGGCTGGAACAGCAGGAGGAGGAGCAAGGAGAAAGGGAACAGCTAAAAGGCTGATAAGAAGGAAAGACAGAAAGCAAAATTGATTTCTATTTTAGGAAGAGGTATAACCGATGAGTCTAAGCATGTTTAATTTCAAAGTCACACACACACACACACACACACGCACACACACTTGGACAGTTTTGTATATGCATATAAACCATAGCCACAGATCATGCTACTAGATTGCGAGTAGCAATGTAATTGCTTTTGCAGTGGATGAACGTGACTTGTGCTCCTGAGTGTGCACGGATGTCTGCCTTGTTATGGTGTAGCTGGAGCCATTAGCCATTTGGTTTAATGGGCAATCTGAACCACAGGCTCCACTGACCCCCAGCACTTGGTAGGAGGAGCAGGCCAACCTATTAACAAAGAGTGAAAAGCTCCAAGCTTACCCTATCACACAAGGCCACACTTAATTAGAGTGTTTGTTTAGCAGACTCTAATGGACAGAATAGCGAGTGGGGGAAAAGGTTGACTGCCCTCCTTGAAACTGCAGCCTGAAAGACATCTGGCCAAGGATAAGACGGAGGACGCAAGCATATTAGTGGAACGTGGCCTCACCACGTTTAGCTTATCTAATTTTCTCAGGACAGATGGTAATGATGCAGAGAAACAATGGACAATATTCATAAATGGTAAATTGAGTCATTATGATTCCAGTAACATAATTATGGCCTAAAATAAAAGTACACAAGTCCTTTATCTGAAAGGCCAGAACACATTGATTAAGTTGATTAAGCATGTGCGGGAATGAAAAATACAGCGAGTGGGAAAGGGGGAAATAGACAGTGATTGAGTTTATGTGTATTAAGTCAGTAAGTAACAACAGTGTGGTACATGAGGTATACAACACCTGTATGAAATTATACCTAATTAGCGCAATCCTTTAGAAAAATTACATCTCTCTTTTTCATCCGTCCCTGCACCCTTTCAGCCCCTCTCCCTTGATCCCTCTCCCTGTACAGAAGGCTAATTAAGGAAGAGAAATTGGATATGGGCCTGTGCGCATTCTAATTCAGGGAGAGAAAGGAGGAAGGAAGGGGCGGTGGTGGGGATGGAAGAAGTCGGACCCGGGACAAGGGCACTGGATCAGAACGGTGAAGCCTTGTCATTTGTGGAAATATTAAAGGGATGCAAGGTTAGCCGGGAGGGCACACTGGATGAGACAGTTGAAGTGTGACGCCTCCGAACAGAATCCAAAATCCACCACACTCTGCTCCTGTTAATCCACTGCTGATTTATACCGAAGCACTCCCCTCTCTAACCACCCCATCAATCTGTGCAAAGGCCTGTAGGACCAGAGCGTAAATGTTTATCTACTGAATCATCCTCTGTCCATCCCACCCCTGCACACTGGGTCAGAGGTCAAAACAGTTGGCGGACCATCTGAGAGGGCCACTTGATCCATTAGATCAATAACTCACAAATTGAAAATGTTCTCCATCAACACCAACTCTCTAATGGATGTCTGAGTTTGAATGAAATTGATTATTGTGTTACTATTAAAGCAAGCAGTCTTAAGCGCTCTAATCCAATAATACGCATGGTTTCCTTTAAGGATAATTACTGTTTATCATAATTTTGGTCTTATTTCCATTTGGACAAAGTAATAACCTGACACAAGTCAGTGGGGGCAAGAAACTTAAAGGGGGACTCCAAATATTTCACACACCAAAGTGTGTTTACAAGAATTGGGGAGTACTACTGCATAAGTGGAAAAAATGTGTTAAGAAATTGGATAAACTGACGATTCAGAGTCAGTTGGGGCTGAAAAAGAAAAAAATCTGGGAGGTGCAGGGTTTGAAAGATGTCAGCTTACCAAACGTTTGTAGCCCGCACCTCATCTTTGACTGAGGCTAGCAGCTCGAGGTTAAAAGGTCCAATACATAATATAACACACTTGAATCTCCAACTGAACTATCAGCGGTTGAGTTGCATTGTGGAATCTCTGGAATAAAAAAAAATACCATTATTTGTTTTAAACTATCCATTGTGAGTGATGTTATAGTAGTTAAATACTGAATCGGTGGAGAACTCTTCTAAGTTGTCACTGTCACATCATACAGGTTTTTAACAAAGTCCCAGTTTAGCCTAACGTAACTGGAAGAGAAAACAAACACAAACTGTAAAATCACTATCCATCACAGTTTGCAGACCGATTTTTGTCTTGTTTACAACCGGTCTGATCATCTGAACACTTATGGTTCTCACAGCACTCTTGCTGTGTTCCCAGTTCTTCTAGCAAATTACTACTAAGTACATTGCCATCATAACCAGTAAAAATAATGGCCAAAAGCCAAGTCATAATAAAAATCACATATCCTTCAAGACATCACTCAACTGAGCGAACAATTTATGAGCACTTTTCCTGTCAAGGCCCTTTCAAGACATTTTGAGAATTTCATACACTGTACTGTTCAAGTTTATACCAACACTTTGTCTCCTCTCTCTCTCTGTCCATTTTGTCTTTATTCCTCTTTCTGTGAGTCTAAAATCCACAGGCTAAGGCCAGATGCAGCTGTACAGCTGCAGTGGATGAGAGTGTTGATGATGGATGACAGGAGGGTGTGTGTGCATGCGTGTTCTCCAATGCATTATATTGAGTGACACACTCCCTGCTGAAAGGAGGTAGGGGATGATGACGGACAGGGCAAAGAGGTTAACAGCTTGCACGTTCTCTAACACACACACACACACACACACACACATAAAATTCCTGTATAATTCCACTCTGCCACTGTAACTGAGGGGGTTAACACACTATTACCATATTACTTTACTACAGAGGCCAGCAACACATTTGGCTCCAACACCAATTGCGCCAAATGGACGCTGTCTCCAGCAGGCGACATAACGCATGCCAGGAAAAAAAAACAAAGGGTGTATTTGTCTGTGTAAAGCTAACAATCCGCACCCCCGCCTCCCCCATCGTCCCACCCACTGAGGGGGCTGGCTCCCCTTCTGCTTGATCTGCATGCTCGCACACAAACATTAACACACACATGAACCAAAACACATGCACACGCTCACAGGCACACATACAGATTGGAATCCGGTGGCATAGCAGGAGCGCCCCACAGGAAAGGGGCAATTATTTCACAGTTGACTGAGCACACGACTCTGGGACCTGATCAGAAGAAAGGATGTGTTTGTGTGCGGTGGGGGTTTTGAAGAAAGGGTTAACAACAGTCTAGAGGGTTGAGAGTTGCCTGGAAATTCATTATCTATTCTCCTCTAATGCCAGTTATACTTTTCTTAGAAGAGGCATCTTGTGGTAATTGAGTCATTCCAATCTATTTTAAAGGAAGAAAATCCCATTAAATCTTCTTTTATTGGGAAACAGCAACTGTATACACACATTTCTACACGTTAGCCCCCTTCCTACTCACATGTCCATCATGTAGGCATTGAACCCAACCCACATGCTCAGAGCGACATGGGGGTTGAGATAAATAAATAGGTTGTTTTTAGAATCTAATCCAGCTGTGTGCTTTTCTCCATGTGAGGCTATGAGGTTGATGGTGAGCACATATGTTTAGCAGTATACGGATGGATGGAAGCCACTGTGGCATTCTCTGTACCAGCCCAAATCTTTATCCTGCATGCTGAGCTTAGCCAGGCCTACCTCTTGGTGTGGACACACACAGACACACTGGGTTGCCCCCATTGCCTATTCTTGATGTGAACAGGGGATGGACCATGCTGCTCTCTCTCTCTCTCTCT
>NW_023339707.1:16080873-16089165 GCF_004916995.1 Morone saxatilis | reverse complement strand
CCCCCCCCCCGTATGTTGTGCACTGGACAATAGAGTGGGCCAGTAGCATCATCTGTATGGCTGCTTATCTCTGATATGACAATACAGCCAGATGTCCTGAGCGATTTAAGCAAACGTCTGATGAATTTTATCCACTCTGAATAGCCAAACATGGAGGGAACGTAATTATATAGCGTGACTTGCTGTGCAGCAGGCAGCAAGAAGGAAAATGTAATTCTCTCAGCCATTTACATGAAGATGAGACAAAAAATGTCTATCAACCATTTAAAATGCAGCTCAATCCTTGTAATTGATAGTGTCACAGGCCTGTAGATGACAGCTCACCTAACACTGAAATTGCAACATCCTGACAAATGAAAATCAATTCAAACATTACCAATCAACTCAGCTATTATAGTGTATCCCACTTAAAACATTCATGGTTAACAAATTGCTGTCCAGGATGTGGAGAAAGTGGAGTTTGATTTTGCTGACTCTACATTTTGAGGATTGAATGAAACAATTGTGTCTGTTTTTTGTTTTTTGAGTCCAAAAATCTCCTCAAATAAGAATCTGTGCCCTAATATGCACCTGTGCATGAGGATTGTTAGTAAATCTTGGTTCTAAATCAAGCCTGGTCTATTATCTTGACAGTCCCTATTAACAGTTTTTTTAGGGCCTTTTTGGACCAACACTCTTTAAAGTTTAAGTAGCGCAGCACACTGTCAGGGTGGCGTCAATGCCCGGGGCACTGAGTAAATTAATGATGCTTAAGTAAACTATGGATTAATTATAGATAGCCCAATGTGTCACTAGGCATATATGCATATCTGACTGAGTGTCCTACCTGCAGACATGCTAATGAAGAGCTAGCCTGCTTCAGTAGACAGAGGACAGATGGAAAACACACTTGGCACTCTGATGCTCTCACCCACATTATTGCCCTTGAGCACAAAGAGGCTCTGATTAGGCTTCACTTAAGTTTGTTAGCCTGGAGCAAACACCAGTCAGTCAAGCACAGGGAAGATAAAGCTGGATAACGACAACAACAACAACAACAACAACAACAACAACAGTAACAACAGCAACAACAACGGTACAAACTATCCAAAAATACTTTTAAAAAAAGAGCTTTTTATACCTAGTAAATTAATGCCTAATCAGCTTTGTCCCTGAAACTGCAGGCAACTGGGCAAGATTTCTAAAAACAGACATTAGTTTTAAGCTGAGGCTGCATGAATCTGACCTCATCTAATTAATATGTTTCAGTTTCAACATGTGACATTTGGGGTTTGCTGTGAAATCCAAACTACGTTCTCAATTAATCAACAGAATATTAATCAGCAACTATTTAATCTTAATAGTTTCAGTATTTTTTCTCAAATGTGAGAATCTGCTGCTTTTCTCTGATTTACATAACAATTAACTGAACATCTTTGGGTTTTAAACTATTGATCTGACAAAACAAGGAACTGTAAATTTCATCCTGGGTTTTATAAAATATGGGCATTTTCACTATTTTCTGAAATTTAGATGAATGTGAATCTATAAATGGAGATAATCATCAGATTAATGAATAATGACAAAAAATAATTGGTTGCGCATCTAATCCAAACACACATAATAGATACAGAGATAAGAGAAATATATTTTCCTAGTCTAGAGCCTACTGCAAAACAGGATGCCCCTTTTTTTCATAGTGAATTTGTATATACAAAGGAGGAGTTGTCAATGTTTTCCACTTTCAGTTGAGCTTGTTTGGGTTATAAGTTTGGTTAGGGTGTGAGTTTAGGTATGGTTTTACTTACATTACTGTAATAATGTAAACATTAAATTACTGTAAGCACACTACTAAAACACAAGCACTCCTTGGTTAAGTCATTTGGATCCAGTCCTTTCATTTCATACATATCCAAAGAACAAGATATTTGTTTTTGAATGAAAGAGCACATCTGTTCACAGCATTTTGTTTCATTATTACTCAAACAAAAGAATAAAGAACAAAGAACGCTGCCTCATCGTTGTATTCCTGAGCTGAATACTGGCTGTAATTAATCCAGGTGAGCCAGGTGCTGGCCCACAAATATATACTGTTAAGTACAACTATAGACCATGAGAAACACTGAACCTCTAATATACTTCTCTTCCCAGCACTCCAAAGAATTTATGGACTACTTAACTGCAATTAATATTAAAATATTCCAAAACATTGATTGCATCAGTGCTTCACTTTGTGAGTGCCTGGGTCACTCACAAGGGAGGATTATGTCAGATTCAAGTCAACCTGACAGAAAACAGTGGAATCACATTGACAGTATCTAAAAAACCTGACAGAAACAACTTTTATCTCAGCCAGGATCATGAAGATCCAGTGGGTGATTCCAAAATCAAAAATACAAATACAGCATAGTCTCTATTAAGCTTCATTTCCTGGAGCTTACAGTAACGCTTTAGATGATCCATAATCCGTCTTGTATGGATTGTCAGTTTTTTACAACAACTGTATTATTACATTTTTAAGAGGCACATGTCCCTATGGAAATAATGTACGAATATACTGCTGCAGTCTGATGAGAGATGAAAAAAAAAATCTCAAAGTACTGTAAGGTCAGTGTGAACTCATTATTGAGTGCCACATTAAGTCCCTGCGTGAACACTGTGGGGCTTGTTATAGTGAAAGGAATAGTAAGCGCTCTTACCGTCCACAGCCATAGTCGGTCTCAGCGTGTATCTCTCCGTGGTGTCAACAGGACTCTCCCATTCTTTTGCCAGATGGATCAAATGTACAGAGTGTGAGGATGAAGAGCGCGTCTTGCCCTTTCTAACATACTATGTGAGCATGGAGGCAGCTCTCACTGTAGTCGCACTGAGAGAGAAAAGAAAAACCTGGATCACACTCTGCCTCTCTCTCGGTTCACGGCCATTTGTTGTGCGGGACGCCGGGACCAGTCCGATATGAAGCGGCTCCTTATGAATCTCCGCCCCCCTCTCCGTACCTGACCGCCGGGAGACAAAAGGTCATTACGCCCCGACACCAGCTGCTACTGGATACAGACAAAATCTCTCTCTCTCTCTCTCTCTCTCTCTCCCTCTCTCTCTCCTCTCTCTCTCTCTCTGCAGCAAACAGGCAGCACACACTCTCACGCCCCATTTTATCATTATAGCAACCACAGGCTACAAAAGGAAATGTTACTTGGGATTTTTTTCTTCTTCTATTAACTCCCAACTATAACACCAATGTCACTTTAAAGTTTCTGTGCTCCCATACACTTTGCCCCATACAACATGAGTTGAATTTTGTTGTTTGTAAGTGTGTGTTTTGGTGACAATTACTGCAACTGTAGCCAGTGATAAAACTGTGCATTCTTTGGGTAAAATCCATGCACATCTTTTCTATCCAGTGCTGAGTCCAAAAAAAAAAAAAAGCCCCAAAAACTGTAGGATGCATAGAAAAAGCACAGCCTTTTAGGCACTGGTCTGGTTTTTAATCAGGTACAGAGGCATCAAGATAACTCAGGTGTGTGTCATTAGATAATTACCTACATAGATCACAAAGATCACAAGCAGTCAAAAAAAGGGAGCTATGATGTAAATATAAGGTCAAAATTAAACTGTTCAGTCAGTTTCCCCATTTTGAAAGATGATACTGTCTACATCAACCTAAGAATAACAAGGGAGGGTGGGTTGATTATAAGTACATTCCAAAAAATGATAAGTTATAACCATATAGGATACACAAATATAAAGAACAATAATAGAGGAAGTGATCAAAAAAATCAAATATGAACTAACAGATAAACTTTTTCGTATTAGTGATAAAACTGAGCCACACAAAAAAGACAAAGTCACTTTCAGAATAAAAATTGTGTCTGCCTTTTGTGGTAGTGCTTAAAGTGAACTTATGGCATTTTTCAATTTGGGAGTATTCCTCATATTTTTGTTGTGATAAAAGATAGAATCTCACTCAACGCCTCCATTGTAGAGATTTGGGGAATGCAGGCTGTAGTAATAACAATGTTCATGAGGGCAATAAGCCTCCTAGTTTTCCAAAAAAACTTCAATTTAACCGAGATCTTCTGAAATACAAAGTCTGACTGAAAGTAAACACAGAAAGTAGTCCCCTTAGAATCCCTCTATAATGGCTCCTTTTATTGTAACTTGGCAGCAATGAAAACTGCTGGATGTGTAGCTTGTCATTTTATTTTTTCAGGTTGCCAACTTGCAGACACAACCAGTTGTCTTGCATACACCACCACTTCTCTATGCAAACAAACTTAATCACAAGTGAGCTCCCATCTAAGACTAACATAAACAAACCTGCGTGCACTCATGAATACGGCAAATAAGTCAGCCAGCAAGTTTACAACATAGATAAGCAATGCTATGCAGCTTTTTGTGTTTTTTTTAAGCTGTAAGAGACTTGCACTCCTTGACCCAAAACGTTCCCATTTCTCTACAATCCACAATGTTCGCCTAACCATAACAAAGTAAACTTATTTGAACCCAAACCATGATCTTTCTCTAAATCTAACCAAGATTTTTGTGCCCAAACCTAAATACACTTTTAAAAACTGATTTATTTTCCAAAAGTAGGTGCAGACAAATTATGCTGACCTGCTGATTAGGGCGTCAAATCACAAAACACTGTGTCGCTCTAGAGGGCTTAAAGGGCCCGTTTAATTTAGAGGACTTGTTGTACAATTCCCATAATGCAACAAAAGAATGTCCTTCATTAGACCTTTCCTGCTTGGTAATAATTATTATTATCATCTATCAACCCCACACCTTCAGTATGTAACACTAGCTTTCTGTCAACAATTTGAAGTCTCAAACAAATAATATAACCCTGATGATGCCATTCAGGTTATCTTGGGTTGGGCTTTTTCTCAGGATTTAGACAGCTCCCATCTAGGACAAAAAAAGACATAGCTGTTTTTTTTGCAGAATAGTACTCTCCATGATGATGAGCTAACCTTTTTTGTAAAATCACAAGTGCCTCTATAAGGTGTTGAGCTTCCCTGAAACAGTAGAAGAGTCAAGAGCAAGTGTGGGCTACCATCTATGCAAACACATGATCTTTGCACAAACCAAAAAACAGAAACACTGCGGAGACCCACAGGAGACTTGCAGAAAAGCCTAAAAACAGCCGTTCCCCGGTAGACACCCACATCAGCCGCTATTTGCCCGTCAAACAGCCATGCTTCACTTCAAAGCAGAGAATTTGGGAGCAAGTTGTGAGCGCGTCTTTGTCAATGTAATCTCACAACATACCCAGCTAATTGGTTCTGCTGGCATTCAGATGCATGCAGACTGCTCAGCACTGTTGGTTTTTTGCAGAACAGTGAAAAGATATGTCCCTGAAAGACTTCAAGACAGTCCATCAGTACCGTGCTGGAAGATGAGGGCCCTCCCTGAAGCCCATGCACTGGATCATCAAAGGGCGAACAACGAGGAACAAAGGACTAGCTGGTGCATCGGGGCTTCACCAGATCACATGCTGAGTGAAAGCACTACACACTCACCCCCACATACACAGAGACACATTTGCACTCATACAGATTTATACCTTTATACCTGCTGCTCTTACTCACACACACCCATGGACATTGACACACACACGCAGTCACACACACATTTGAACGCCTTCACTCATACTCTGAGAGACAGAGCTTAATTTAGAAGTGTGCTACTCTGTGCATGTAAGGACATTTTGTCCTGTAAAAAATTGAACAGTCAAAGCTTGTATCTTTAATTCAGAGGATGGTCAGTGCAGTGAATAATGCATAGACCAGGACCTGCAGGGATCAAGGGGTACGACTTGCTCAGCACCGGTCCACTGGGTGTCAGGTGGCATAGACGCAGCAGCTAAAGCGTAAGCAACTCCTGTGGAAAAAAATGTTTGTACAGTGTTGTGTGGCAAGGCACAGATAAACATGAGGGAATAGGAGCTCAGGGGAATGAAAAATGTTATTGTTTATATTCATTCTTTACTCTGTAGATATTCATTCTTTACTCTGCAGTCAGGAGTTTCCACTGAGAGTTCGGCTGAAGCATCTTGGTGATAAGCAGCTGTAGAAGGGAAGATCGATGGTCCCTCCATACGGCCTATACATTACATGCTGTAACTAACAGATGATGCCATTAAACTTTTATTGTCAGTGTTAAACCATCACACAAGGCCTGTACTGCTCGTGCCAAAAGACCCTTGTTCTTTTGCTGTGACAGTGCAACACACTGCATGCATATATACATGCACACACATTCACACGGGTACACACACCGCTTAAACCGTTTTATTTTTTTATTTTGGGAAACAGCTGTAACACACAAAAAAACAGTATGTTTATACTGGAAACAGCCAGATTGTGGCTGATAACATGATGAAAAAGCTTGGGATTGCTCTCTCTCTCTCAAGCACTTCCCAAAGAGACATAGAGAAGCTATTGATACTGGAGTGTGACATCAGCCTTGCCAAAGCTGGTGTCATGGTGAATGGCTGTCCCTGAATTGGCACTTAGAAATAACGGTGCCAAATAGGACAGAAAAATGGAAAGAAAAGAGCAGTTGAGGAAAGACTGGACCAACCTTGGGTGCATCTAAATGCTTACATACAGAACAAATTCAAAGAGGTTGGATTTCAATAGAACATAAGCATTCTCTTCTGCCTTTTCTTAATGTGATCTGAAAGAGAGGGCTCTTTCAGGTGGAAGTGAAAGCAATCTAATGAATTCCCACAGGAAGCTATTTACTCCACTAAGATGAGTGCAGATGATAGAGAGGAATCCACTTTATAGTGTTAAGTTGTGGCTCTGAGCTGTTTTCCTAATCAGAGACCTGGGGGAGTTTTCCGTACTCCTGTGTGCATATTGTATAGAGGACTCCTTTGAAAAAGCCGTATCCCCTCTCTGGACTTATTCAGGTTGGGGAGCAAAAGATGACAGAACCTATTTGAGAGATATATTCCCTTAGCCACTCCCTGATCATCACCTATTGTCTCCTGCTCTGCACCCTGTGTATCTGTGTGTGTACATGTGCGCAGTGTATTTGTTCTTCTTTTATGTGTGTGCATGTGTATGTATGCACATATGTGCATGGAGGGAGGGATGAAAAAGGAAGACAATTCTCATTCCAATCACTCTCTGATGGTGACCTCACTGTTATGCAAATGCCCACAGTGTAACAGACAGTGTCTGAAGCTGAGCTGATACAAACACCCTATCTCTCTCTCTCTCTCTCACACGCACACACACCTTGTCAGACTTTATCTCTGTCTGTCTCCTCCCCACTAACTCATGACTGAACAAATTGCATCAGGAATGGGCCTCTGTTGTGTTTGTGTGTGAGTGTGTGATGATTCCAGTTGATATTTCCATGGATTAAATGTATTGTTGCTGTTGGTTTGGTGGAAAATATACTGCAAAGCCGTCTGGTGGTTGATGTGAAAGATTTCTGAGGCATGGTGACGTGTGTGTGTGTGTGTGATTGTCAATGTAATATTTATATTTGAAGATACATTCCAGACAAGGGAATATATTTTGTATCATTCCAACAATTATTTCTTTATTGATTTAAATCATTTTTTTAATCTGTAAAAAACAATAATGAAAAATTTTTCCACAGTCCAAGATGATGTTGTCAAATGTCTTGTTTTGTTCGACCAACAGTCTGAAACTAAAAAATATTTAATTTACAATGATATGAAAGAGAAAACAGCAGACAATATTCACACTGGAGAAGCTGGGACCAAAAAGTCATTTTTCATAAATTGCTAAAGTTCTAGATAAGGTAGCACTCTAACTAACATTAGGTGTGTTAGACAAAAACATTTCTGTTAAGTTAAAGTCTGGATTTCACAAACAACACAGTACCCAAACTGCTCTCATTAGGGTTACAAACAGTCTCCTGGTGTGTGCAGTTTTATTGCTCATCGACTTCAGTACTGTGTTTGACATTATTGATCATAAAACTTTTATCAATAGACTAGATCATTGTGTCGTTATCCTGAACTGCTCATTAGTCATATCTGTCAAATAGAGAATTTTCTGTTTCAGTTGGTAACTATGTTTGAACTTCAGCTTCACTGATGTGCAGAGTGCCACAGGGATCTATTCTTGGTCCCATTTTGTTTTCCCTTTATACATCAGATCAGCAACATGTCATCATACGCCTAGCACTAAGACCGCACCCCCTTTTGGGTGAAAGAATAGTGCCATTACATACCCAGAACAGACAAACCAAACACTGGCTCTAGATAGGGTCTTTTATGAGTTTTGCAGCCACTATAGTTTCTATACACGCTTCACAGCCCATTCT
>NW_023339707.1:16079903-16080817 GCF_004916995.1 Morone saxatilis | reverse complement strand
ATCCTGCATACTAGTCCTTTAAGAGAGACTTGAAAAACTGTTAACGTATCCTTTAATATAAGGTGGGGTCGGACAAAAGGTTATAGAAAGTCAAAGAAGCTGTGTCATGCTGGACCAGCATCTCTCTCTCTCTCTCTCTCCCCTCTCTCTCCCCCTCTCTCTCTCACACACACACTGCAGTAGATCAATATGCTGTGACGGAGCCAAGCGGTTGTGAGTCAGCACTGACTCTTCAGCATCTTTCTCTCTCTTTGTTCTGTTCTTCTCATTCTCTCCATTGAAAATCTCTCTCTCTCTCTCTCTCTCTCTCTCTCTCGTTAGCAAAGCAGACTGCAAATACAAACATTCAGTTATAAATCAAACCGCTGTGTTACTTGTCCAATCATGTTTTTTTTTGTAAGCATCCAAACCATCCAAGAACTTTGTCAGAACGAATTCTAATTACATTTTTGTAAGAAAAAGTACATACAATAAATACTGACATAAGAATGTACTTGAAGTATCAAAAGTATTATGCTAAAATGGCCCCATTCAGAGTGTTGTAATTATTCTATTTTTAATATGATTCAATATGTTAGAATATTATTACTAAATCATTAATTTATAAGCAGAATTTGAATGTTGTCAAGGGAGAGCTAGCTTTAATAACTTTATATACTGTTACTGTCGTTAAATCTATAAAAATGTATATTTCATAAACTGATTGCACATAAAATCCAAGTAGCCCTAACTATAGATTTTCCTCAGATATACAGGATCTAGAGAAATATTCATGGGGTGCCAGAGGGGAGAAATATATGCTGATTCAATCACAAAATATCACATATATCAATATTTGCTTGGAAAAACCCCAAATGAAGATATTACACAACATTACATTTTCGTTGCCCATTAGTAAAGCATTGAATACAAAT
>NW_023339707.1:16078162-16079748 GCF_004916995.1 Morone saxatilis | reverse complement strand
ATCTAAATTAAAAAAAGAAGTTCAATTTCATTGCATTTGACACTAATCTGGGGTGGCCAGGCCCTCTAGAGCTGCCCCTGGAGATATAGCAGAGTAGCAAAGTATAAATTATCATAAAACCAACAAACTACTCACAAATAAATTTAAATTCCACCACTGACTCAAACAATCATCAGCTGGTGAGCATGTTGACCTGTTGGTTTTAGCCTCTGTCTGTTAGCATGGTATTATGTATGGTAGTCATCAAGTGGACATATAAGACCGTTTCACATGATTTATAATATATATTCACATATTGTTGCATATAAAAAACCAAATACAAACAGCTGGAAACATTAAAAAGTCAGCTGGGGATAATTTTCAAACTCAGAGTTTTATGCTAGCTAGCTAGTGGCGATAAAATCTGCTAGCAACAATTGTCATTTAAGGTTGTTTCAAAACTTACGATGCTAAATCTGCCACTGTTATTGCTGAAAACTGAATATGTGCCGTGTGAGAACAAAAAAAACAACACATTTCCTGGGGAATAATTGGTAAATTATAGATAATGTTACTGAAACGAAACAACAATAAAACAAAAACACCATGTAAAACCTATTGAAGTGCAACTGATTATACGGGACTACGTGTCTGAAGCCTTTAAAAAAAAATGTTTCAGAATGATCCCTTTCTCTGTTTTGGGTTCCACATTAATCCCTGATAAAAGATGTCGGGACAAAGGGGCATTATACACGTCACATTACACTCAGATCTATCTGACTGTTGTATCGGTTGAGGTCACACCAGAATAAAAGCTATATTTCCTACGTTTTTGCCAGAACAGAGAGGATGCTGGGTAAACAGTCGGCCTACTGTGGCTGCAGGCTCTGTTTATAGACTGGTGGGAGTCTGTTTGTTCAGTGTGTGTGTCGCTTTTATTCACTGCGATGTGGCTCAGATTGAGGTCTACGCCGACACAAAGGCTCCTCTGTTTGAGTGTGTGTGTGTTTTCAGGTTAGATGGACTTGTGAGGACACATGACAGCTACTACCCTTATGAGGACATTTTGGAGATCTTCATACTGCCTGTAGGAATATTTGTAACAGATTAGGGTTCAAGTTAGGTTTAATATGGTAATCCTCCAGGGAGTCTGTGTTCATTCATTTTTCATTAACATTCTTTTTTTCTTGTAAAAAAAAACGTTTTTGTTTACAAATAAAAACTAAAAAATAACATTAAAGACAGACAAATGTAAATTTGCTAGTTACTGTTTTGATGCAAAGTGTTATTTATGTAGCTCCTGGTTAATCAAACAGTTTCCTCCACCAGCCAATAATATCTCTTGTTCAGAAGTTGATTGATCTGTTGCTCTGCCATTAATAAGAAGCATCTCATTTTTAGTAACATTATCAGTGTTACAGTAATGTTATCAGGAATGTTATCTGATTTTCTTTAAAAAACAGACTGTGCACTGTTTGTCAACATTCAATTTAATTTTATTTGTATAGCACTAATTCATAACAGAAGTTATCTCAGGACACTTTTCAAATAGAGCAGGTCTAGACCGAACTCCTTTTAACATTTACAGAGACCCAACAGTACCACCA
>NW_023339707.1:16077832-16078062 GCF_004916995.1 Morone saxatilis | reverse complement strand
CTATCTATCTATCTATCCACCTCCTGTAAAACAAAGTCTTAACTGAATAAGGAAGAATGTCATCCTAAGCCTGTGGCTGAATGCTATTGATTCCTTTACTGTAATGCCGTGGCACAAACCAACTGCTCTAGATGTGTGTTTACATGTGTGTGAGTGTCAATGAGAGTAAGAGAGACAGAGATGGGAAAGTTTCCTATGCAGATGGGGACAAATTAAAGGAAAAATCTGAA
>NW_023339707.1:16077492-16077786 GCF_004916995.1 Morone saxatilis | reverse complement strand
GCTTCCACACAGGTGCACTGCATGATACAAATTATTCAAATGCATTAACATCCTGTCATGGTTTATGACACATACAAACTTAGCTTAGCACGCTTAGCACTGATTTTGTATCAAAATGACATGTCTCCTCAAACTGAAGGGTCAGTGCAAATCAATACAAATTTATTCTGAGCGATTATCTTTATTCTGTGTTGAAACATTTCTATGCTGATGAGAGTGATCTCTTTCAGGATGACAATGCCCCCATCCACAGGGCAAAGCAGGGTCACCGAATGGTTTGATGAGTATGAAAAT
>NW_023339707.1:16071436-16077406 GCF_004916995.1 Morone saxatilis | reverse complement strand
CACCAAATGAGGGAATATTTTTTGTAAAAATGCTGTTTCATTCCTCCAGTAGAGTTCAAGGGACTTGTAGAAGCTATGTCGAGGAGCACTGAAAATGTTCTGGCAGCTTACATGACAATTAATGTTGTTTGTTTGTTACCTTGCTGTAGTTTACTGTAATTTTGAACCCATCTCTATCTCTGTCTGTTTGGATGTAGTTGGAAGCTGGACTGGATGAACAGATCAGGCTTGAAAATCAAACAGTAATAACGTCTTTTTGCACTGACTGAGAAAAAAAGTATGTTACACAGTTGGTAAAGTGGTATTACTGATTTTGTACTTATTAGCCCCTTTCATGAAGCACTTATTGCTTGCTCAGAGTAAGCACTGGCCCAACTTGAAAATAAAGACAAAAAAAAATTAAAAATAAATCTAATGAAAACAACAAACCCTGCAAGTCAGAAAGAACAGAAAGGCAAGATTTAGACCATCACTCATCTTCCACTCTCATCTCAAGTCTAATCTTTGAAAGTCAGTGTCACTCACTCTAGTAGGCACTCTTGTCTGTCTCCAGAGATGGTTCCTTTTGAGCATGATTGCTTTACTATGAGTGATCTATCTTTATTTTTCTAAGAACTTTTGCTTTTCTGTATATGTTCACTCATACTATACCTAAATGTTTATTTATTTTTTTTGCAATAATTTCAGATTAAGTACCTTTGATACCTTTACAAATAAATAGAGCACATCAAAATAATAACAACACATGAAAACTGTAACTAGCGGTTTTAAGATAACTAAGTATAAGTAGTTATAATTTCAAACAGAAATAGCATCTACATGTATGTATGTATGTATGTAATATAACTAGTTGTATTGCTTCTGAACACATAGTTCAGAAGCAAACTTGTTTGTTTGTGTTAGTGGCATCTATAATGGTAGAGTTGCAAATTGCAACCAACTGAATATCTTCTTGCGGCTTCCAAGCGGTGTTAGGAGAATTGTATGTTCTCTTGAAACGTGAAAAACTGTGTGAAAAACCCAAAGTAGGAGCAACCACCCCTCTGTACACAAAGACAGCTATATCTAAGTAAGAATACACCATGTTTTATGTATGTTTCAGGTGATTGATACACCAATGCCTAAAACACACGCTTACAGCTAAAGTATATATATTCCATTTCTGCAATAGTCCTTCTAAATGTTACAACACTGGACCTTTAATCCTCTCTACTGTCATCCACAGACACTGATGGTGGCTGATTTCAGAGCAGTACAATGAAATAATCAACTCTTTCAGTTCTAGGTCATTGTATTATCTTCCTCACAATGTCTGTTATTATATTCACAAGGGAACGATTCTCTGAATGCATAGCACTAAAATGTGAACAAATATAAAAAATACACATTGTGCCATGGCTGAATTGAGACAATACAAAGTCAGAATTTATGGCATCAAACAGCAGAAAAGAAGACTGTTACATTCACTTCATCTTTATATAAAAAAAGACCTCTTTGTGTCGGGTCTCCAGGGAGGTTCTGATTGGATAGAATCCAGGTTTATTCAAGCTCCATACTTTTGAGTAATGACAGGATGCTGTCAGTCCCTCCCTTCTTTTTTTTAAATCACTCTCTTCTCTCTGTGAGTCTGTGTTTTGCTGTCCATACCTGTCCAAACTCATATGGTGTTAGTCTCTTTTCTCCTCTCCTCTCCTCTCCTCTCCTCTCCTCTCCTCTCCTCTCCTCTCAGGAAAGGCAGGGTCAGAGAAAACAGGGAATGCATCATGGTCTGATCCACTGTGTCTAAATAACCTAGCTAAATACCAATCTCACTCAAACAACAGGTCAGGAGAACAGCTGCAGTCAATAATCCCATTTATCTGCTCAGCCATCAGGGAAACAAATCAGCCCCACTTTGGATCATGCTAGCTGTCAGACTTTTAATGTGAATAATATGAAAACCTCTGCGAGTTTCATTCACTTGCTCTCTTTTCTTCTGTCACACTAAAACTGAATGCTTGCAGGGAAATGTAACATGGCAGGAGGGAGATGCTGTGACATTCAGTGAAAAGTGAAGTACACGCTCGAATACAGTAGCCATTCCTTATCGCTGTGAATGTTGCTGTATGCGTCTGTAAGTCTCTGCTGTGCAAGTCTTTTCCCTCAGACTCAAGGTGAACCTCTTACTGCTTAAGGAGAAGAGAATGGCTCCTCCATTTTACACGACAATTAGCCTAATGAATCATTTCCAATATGACTGACCCATGACGCACATATATGTCACTTTGTCAATGCATCAGTATTCACAACACAAAGTCAACCATCTTTTTCTCCTTTGTACAGCGTCTCAGATCCTGCCCTAGACTAATTACTGGACTGTCCTCATTCAAAGCTTTGTTGTCTCACTAAGCTCAGTGGATCAATGAAATTCCATTTGAGCATCTGTTTCCCAAAACGACTCTGGTTGGCCACTAATAGCAATTTACTGTTGTCCTTTCTGAAAGACACTTCTCTTTGTTCCAGAATAATATACAGTCAGTAATCAGCACTGAATAAACCATAAATCCTCTCAGGACTTTCTTCAATGTATTGTGCAAAGGCTGCTTTCACTTAAGAGATGGTAATTAAGTTTAGCGTGTGTGTAATAGTGAAAAATGATGATGTCCGTGTCCTATTTTTTTTTCTCGCCCACATTGCATTGTTGAATATAATTAGCTAAAATTAACTCACAATGCAGCTCAGGCAGTATGAATGATGTGTCTGTGTTTCTGTGTGTGTGTAGGTGTGTGTTTGTAGGTGATGCGTGAAAGTATCAATAAACCTGTCATCTCGACACATCTCCTTCTGTGCTTCTTTCTTGCAAGCCTCAGTCAGTTGACCGTACATGGGACATTTGCTGCAATATTTCATCTTTTAATTCTTGGTATCTTCCTATAGACTGTTGCATTCATTTCCATCTACATTCTGCATCTACATTTATTATCACACTATGGACATCTGCTGTGACAGATAGTCCAGTGGTCCTCCCCTCTAGCTTGAGTCATATGCACTGAATAAACAGATTAAATGGAGTCATGCATGCATGCAAACTGGCACACACATGAATGGATAAACATGCAGAAACTTGCAGATGACTCCATGCTTGCACGGAAATACACACACACACTATCATGTGCACAGTAAGCTATAATTTGCCTTGTTTATAGAACATTTTCGATTCACCAATTACACATTTTGTCACGCATTAGTTTATCACCAAATCACAAATTAAAGCATTGTTCATAAAAAATAAGAATATTATTATGTGAATCTCCCTCATCCAAAATGCAATTCTATCCAAATTAAGTGATTAGTCTTTGTTCTAAAAGAAATAGGCTTAGCCATTACATGATTGTCTTTCAGCTTTTCTTAAATAGATAAACCACACTAATGGATTGCTCTAACACAAGGAAATTATTATTACTTTTGCTTTCAGCATAGCAAAATCTACAATTGGACTGTCAATCCCAATTCCCATTAAGATCTCTTTAACTTATTTAGAAAAAATATCTAACAGTTGTTATTTCACACACTATAAATCATGTAATGATAATGACAGCAGTCTCTTTTAGTGTTCTACATTATGATGCCTATAGTTGCCTATAATCCAGGTAAACTATTAAAAAGTGTTTTTAGAGTGTCTTCACGCCACACTCTGTTTCCAGCTCACAGCTGCATTTACAAGAAGCACTGCCAAATGTTTTATGGCAGCACATCAAAGGGAATGATTATAGTACGATCTCTGGCGAGACCACAGTTACTCAGTCAGCCTTCACGACCCCCAAGCAGATATCAGCTATCTTCTTCTGCCACTGCCACCACAACTGTAGATTTTAATGTGTGTGCATCTCTGTGTGGTGGAGGATTCCTGCTGAATGTATTTATGCTCATCGAAACACACTTTTGCTAACAAAATCCAAGTTGTCAGTTTATGTGGTGTTTCTATTTTACATTGTGGTTACTACTCATGCATTAGTACAGCAGAGATAAAGGGACCCATTCTTGTGCAAATTAAGCCAGGGACTTTGTGTGTGCTTGGACCGGGCTCTGAAGGATTTTCTTCATTGTTAATACTGGCTAGTATTACTAATGATTTTTTTTTTATCACTAATGAGAATGACCTGGATCACTCATCCATGGGTCAGCAGGATCACGATCTTTACTGTCTTTCCCTTATTGAACAAAACATATAATGTGAATTCAAGCTGCATTTTATGTCAGTTTATGTGATTATAAAATCAAAATGAAATGATCATTGAAATAATCAGAGGAAAGTAAAGGGGGCTGGGTGTTAGAGATGAAATCAAGGCTTTGTGTTTAAATTGGTCCTCGGCTGTGTGAGCTATATATCTTCTAATGTGCCTGACAGTCCATTTTCATCATAACGTTCTTCTCCCGGGAGTGAAATAATGTCTGCCCTCCAGGCGATGTAAATGAAGAAAAATGTAAAGAGCCTGTGCCCAGGCTCAGACTGTGGGTTAAGTTAAACCTGATTGAAACTAATTGATGTATGGCTTCACTTCATCTCAAGGGATGAAACCCAGAAATGTCACGTTAGAATGTAATTACCTTCATTGCAGTCTCCTGTCTATTGCTTGAATATAGACTCTCCGACATGGATATTTTTCACTCATAATACAAGATAGGCCATCGCTGTAACACGTGTCTGTCAGAATTACTCTAAATTCACTTAAAATGTGTGGCTCAATGAACTAACAAATCTAAATATCCCCTCTGCCCTAAATTCTGATTCAGTATTTTATTTACTGCCCTTACTGAGCTAAGCAAAAGTGTGCTTCAGTTTGTGTCCAATAAAAATGATCTTAATGTGGAGTACAAGCTGATCCTTTTAGAATCCATGTTAAAGCCCTGAGATTATTAAGGGATATGGGCAATATGCAACCTTCAGGGCCTGATTGTTTATATATAGAAATATCTGCTGTATATGGAATCACTGGGGGCGCAGGTCCATTTATGTCAAGGAACAAAATGAAATTGACTCATGAAGTGCACAAAGACTACATTCTGTTGATGACTAAATTGAATTTAATTACCAGGCGTATTATATAAGCCTTTGAAGTTTGCATTAATTTCCCTTAAGAAAATTAATTATGAGAATATTACAGCAGAGTAAGTAGAATAATATACAAAGGCATCAAAGTTGAACTTTCTGTATGTATCTTGTATAACAATATCATTAAGTTAGTTCAGGTAATACACTTCAGAAGAATTAAGAACGACATTAACCAGCTTCAAAAACACCATTATGAATACTAATCGATAAAGCCTGTAGGTCTACTTTAAATATGATCGATTGCAATGTTTCAATAGGCCTATTATTTTCCAGGATGTGGCGCCCTCCTGTGGCTTCTGTGGAAAACTGATATTAGTATGAAACACTTGAAATATCCTAAGGAAATCATTTCTATAACATAGTCACACGGCGAGACGGAAAATGAGCGCGTTACATAATTAACATGAACAATTCAGGAGTCAAAAAACACAACAAGAAAAGTTGAAAATAAGCACAAACCCGCCTGTCCTGTGGGGGGCGCTGTTTACAACCACCAACGGAAATGCCGAGAAGGACCGGGTCGCCGTGTGCTGCTAACGGAAGTGCGACTGTTGTTTATCCGGCAGTAAGTGAGCGTCCTCGTCGTCGCAACTATGGCCAGCGCCGCAGGAAAACAAGCGCCCAAAATTGTCTCCAAATCGTCCGCGGGAGGCGGCGGGGCGGCGGGGGCCGGCGGTGCGCCCCCGATAATGCCCCTCGCCTCTCCGCTCATGGGGAAAAAGAAGAAGCCGTTTCTGGGGATGCCCGCTCCGCTCGGCTACGTCCCCGGTCTGGGCAGAGGGTGAGCTAAAGGGCTAAGTAGCGAGCGAGCTAAGTTCATGGCTGCTAGGTGAAGTCCGCGGTTTCAGATAGATGGATAGATGGATAGATAGATGGAT
>NW_023339707.1:16071149-16071336 GCF_004916995.1 Morone saxatilis | reverse complement strand
AGAGTTTTAGCTGGTATTGTACAGAGCCAGTAATACGTTACACTATTGTGTCAAGACTGTTTTTACTAGTGCATTTCTTCTAAGTACACCTCATTAGCTAGGTCAGTCAGTGAATGTATTATATCTGTATTGGATATCTAACATCTAACTTGCATATTAGAACAGAACAGAATGCCTTTATTGTCAC
>NW_023339707.1:16063872-16070999 GCF_004916995.1 Morone saxatilis | reverse complement strand
TGTACATTTGTAAAATAAATATGGTGCTATATACAGTTGTTAAATATATATATATATATATATATATATTGCACATTATGTTATGAAATATTGCATATGGTGTATATATTTTTCATTTTTAGACTATATTTTGTGTTATATTTTGTGATATTCTTATTTTGTGATTCTTATTGTACTCTTTGCACTACAATGATTCCACTATGCTGCTGTGTTTGATTTGAATTTATCCTACGGGGGATCAATAAAGGTACAGGTTATGTTATTGTTTCTGACCCCTCATGCTGACTTATTATAGGGGAGTTGACGTCTCCTGACTATGCTGGTCACATGACTACTCCTATCTTGCTGGCAGACTGGTTTAAGTGTCTTGATAAGGCAGCTTGATCTAATGTTAGTTAGTCAACGAGCTACTAAAAATAATCAAAGCCTACTTAAGCTTGTAAAGTCACCATCATCAGCTGCTTATGCTTTAATTTGAACAGCTCTCTCTCTTGCGTGCTCATCACAAGACTGTCTGTGTTTACTTGTGTGATATTTACATTAATTGCTCCTCTTCAGAGCAACTGGTTTCACCACCCGATCGGATATCGGTCCTGCTCGTGATGCCAACGATCCAGTGGATGACCGACATGCACCCCCAGGGAAGAGGACGGTTGGGGACCAAATGAAAAAGAACCAGGATGATGATGATGAGGATCTGAACGACACAAACTATGATGAGGTGCCTATGACTGGACTGTTTCTGGCTGGTTATTTCTTGTTTGTTTGTTGTAGGGATGTTTGCAAGGACTTCCTTCATCCATTCACGATTCAAAGTTGTAATGATAATTCATTCATGACGATTCTGATCACATTTTGCTGCCTTTTTTTCTTGTAGTTTAATGGATACGCAGGGAGCTTGTTCTCCAGCGGGCCCTATGAGAAGGATGATGAAGAAGCAGATGCTATATATGCAGCACTGGACAAGAGGATGGATGAAAGACGCAAAGAAAGAAGGTGAATAAAACATTTATCTATTTTCCCACTTGGTTTTTCAGAAACAGTATACCCCTCCCAAGTTTTACACGTTGAGCCTCATGCAAGAACCACTCGTAGGAGTCATATGCAGTTATTCTGCTGTTATCCAAATATTTATTTTCCCTAAAGGAATGTATACTGCATTACTACAAAGCATATTTGAAACTACACTTCTTAATTACGTTGGCATTTTGGTCGTCCACTAATTGGAAGGTTGTTGTTTCGATTCCCGGCTCCTCCCCGCATGTCGAAGTGTCCTTGAGCAAGATACTGAGCCCCAGAGTTAGTTTGTGTTCGATGGGCTTTGCCATCACTGTGTGAATGTGTGTGAAAGGGAAGACTAGAATGGCGCCATACAAGTACAGTCCATTTACCATTTACATTCTGTTTGACCAAACAGTTGTATAATATAATAATTATAGCTTCATCGTTAATTTAAACTGGGTATTGATGGGGTAAGGGTTCTCTTCACATTAAGTTGTGTATAGGTTGCTGTCCAGGGGAACATCCTCTCTCTGTCGTGGCTCGTATTCTTTCTTCTATGTCTGTGATGTCGATTTGCCCTTGACTCCCTCTTCTTGCGGTTATCGATCGCCTTGCTTTTCATTCAACAGTTAACAGGTGACACAACGTTAACAGCACTCATTATTTTTTCATATATATTTTCCTACTAATTGGCTTTAGCAGGTCCTTTACTTCCACAGCTGACGCTTTTAAAAACGCTTTTCCTGTGTTGAACTCCCAAGAGCGGTACATCAATCTCTAAACTTAGTGTAGATCTTCCTTTTACTCTTCCTTATAATTTTCATGAATGAACTTCCTAACACATGGGGCAGGCAGTGTAGCCTTATGTGGTATTACCGGGCATTAGTTAGACAGATTTTCTATTTTCATGAACGTGCGCTCCATTACTCACAGGTGACATTCATCATTTTCACATAGGTGATTTACACATAATTCTAAAGTTAGGAGCGTTTGCTGAATCTGACATGGAAGAGAAAGTTCAGATATGAATACAAAAATGTTGTTGCATGAGGCCCATTGTTTTCATGTCGTACATTCTGTGCACTCGATACAGCAGAGATGTGTAATTTTGAATGCTGTCTTGTGTGTTTTCAGGGAGCTGAGAGAAAAGGAAGAAATTGAGAAATACCGTATGGAGCGACCCAAAATCCAGCAGCAGTTCTCAGATCTAAAGGTACAAAAGTGCACATGATACACCCAACTACTGCCTTTCTTTTCCACCTGTGATTACATTTAAATTTCCTTTGCTGTCCTCTTGTTACAACTGTCTTTGAACATTTTATAGATGATATTTTATCACTGTTTGTTGAGAAACCATATCTTCCCAACCTATGAAAATCACTCCAATTGTATTGTACATTGACAAGACAGCAACGGTATGCTGCTATGAGTCTGTTATTAGGAAACCACGTCTCTTTGTGTAATCAATTAAAGGAGGGGAAAGCCACACACTGATAACATTTATGAAATGTTCTTATTTTAAATTTTACAGATTAACCTTTCAGCACATCTTGCCTTCTTAAGCACTTAAAATGATTCTCTGCTGACATACCAGCTTAGGCCACATATTTTTTTCATCCTGTTTTATTCTTTCTTTTTATCTCTTCACAGAGGAAGTTGGCAGAGGTGTCAGAGGAGGAGTGGCTGAGTATCCCTGAGGTGGGAGATGCCAGGAATAAGCGCCAGAGAAATCCCCGCTATGAGAAACTCACCCCTGTCCCCGACAGCTTCTTCTCAAAACACCTGCAGACCGGAGAGAATCACACCACTGTTGACCCTCTGCAAGGGGTCAGTATACATACAAACACTTACTAACATAGTGTAGACATCCTCATAAAAGCACATGATGTAGTTTCCGCTTGCACCAGCAGGAGTCAGGATATGTTACTGGAAACAAGCAAATCATTTCACCTGTACACTTTATGCAGTTTGCAAGTTGCATGCAGTCATGTTATCTCACCAGACCCCCTTGTACAGTGTGGAAAACATCACAGCAATGTTTTGTTAGATACCAAGATTAAGAATGAAAATAAATGTTTGACATGTTGTAGAGAAAGCATAAATAAACGTTTTGTAACTGGAAACAGACACATATTTCTGCTGATATTGATCACATCACCTCTCCTGGCACTTAAAATATACAAGTAAGGCAACTTGAATGGTCTGATTCATTGTACATGGCAGCTGTATGCATTACACACTACCTGCATGGAAAAGAAATTGGAAACATTCACTACCCAGTATTGTTCAGTCTTGCAGCGCATGAGAGTCTTGTTCACACTTTTTCACAGGTATCGTTTACAAAGGCGAGAAAAGTGTCATATGATCTAGGTCTATGTTTCATAAGCCTCTTAACTATGCCGTAACAAAATTCTCACAGAGTGTAATGCTCCTCTCCATTATCATTGTTTCTTCCCTCCACTAGCTGGGAGGTCTGAACACACCTTACCCAGGAAGCATGACCCCCGGCTTGATGACACCAGGGACAGGAGAACTGGACATGAGGAAAATCGGACAGGCTAGGAACACACTCATGGATATGAGGCTCAGCCAGGTAACCAATGATCATCCTCTGCCCCGTTATATCATTCATACTTCACTGTCATTATCCTGATACACAGGTTTTATTATTTTATTTAACCTGTGTCTGCCTTTTATCTATCTTCAGGTGTCTGACTCAGTGAGCGGACAGACGGTGGTGGATCCTAAGGGTTACCTGACAGATCTCAACTCCATGATCCCCACACATGGAGGCGACATCAGGTAGAGACACAGGACGTTCTGAGGGTGTATTTGTGTTGAATAAGTTGCTGTCGTTGTGTGTGCGTGTCTGATTATAAATTTGGCTCTGCATGTCCAGTGACATCAAGAAGGCTCGTCTGCTACTGAAATCTGTGCGGGAGACTAATCCTCATCACCCGCCCGCCTGGATTGCTTCTGCCAGGCTGGAGGAGGTGACCGGCAAACTGCAGGTGGCCAGGAACCTGATCATGAAAGGCACAGAGATGTGTGTTAAGGTAAATGATGATAGACACAGATACAGTATGTGTTATTAGCTCATCCAGACCATAAGCTTGAGAAAAGTTTCTTTATTTGTTTGTTATTGGTTGATGATATACACTTTTGCTTTGAGGAAGAAGCAAATTAAACTTAGAACATGAATGATGAATAACACTCCTTTCAATCTGGTTTGATAGGTGTTTAGTAAAATTACAAAATACTGTCCTGCTAAAGCTTCAAAAGTCTTCCGATCGCTGCACTGTTCACAACTACACAACTTTCTGTCTTGTAATCGTGATTCTTTGAGTAATCCAAGAGTCTGTCTGGCACATCACAAGCACATCGTGTTCTTTTAGGAAAGTAGTTTATAAAAAACTAAACCCCTTTCATCTCTATCTTCAGCTGTCCAATCCAATAAAGGAAAGCCCCTCCAAAAAATAAAATAAATAAAGAAATATATATATATATATAAAAAAATAGAGAAAAAAACATGCACAACATGCGGTTTCTGTGGTGGTGACAAAATGTTAAAAAATATACATATTAGCAGTTTTAATTAAACTAAAAAATCACTGTGCCAAACTTAATTTAAGAAATATAACATTTTAACAATTCCTTACGTGTCCGTCACAAGACAAAACTCTAGAAACACAAGCTAAAGAGCATTGTTTTAATTGTTAATATAATCCATAAAAAGAAACTGTACAAACTTTCCATTTTGTTGCCTCAGCTCACTCAGCCTCCGTTATAGCTGCACTCTTTCAGTTAAAATATTAAGATTTCTCACTAAAGTAAGCGCTGGTTCGTGGGTCACATACACATTGAACTGAAAACGGACTCATAACAGTGTTAATTCACCAGCTATTGTGTGTGATGTCTTATTCGGAAAAGTTACTAAAGTAACTACTCGGTTCGCTGATTCCGCTGTCTGGTGCTGGAGAGAGACATAAACCTTTGTCTGCTCTCATTGGCTGTAGCTCATTGCATGGCTCCCCGACATGACCAAATATTTAGCCTGCTAGATATTTTTCAGATGTCTGCGAGGCATCAGTGAGCCCTCTTGTAACGTCTTTAAACAGTTCACACATAGCAATCGTTCTCCCAGGATAAAGTGCCCGTTTGCCTCTGTTGACTATTGTTAGCGATCTCCAAAAACTGTCAATGAGTGGAAAGTTTAGCAAAAAACATTCAGTGTAAATTGAATTGCAATGGGGGAAATGGTCCTTGCCCCCCTGTTGATTTAAGCATTTCTCTCTTCCTACCAGAGTGAGGATGTTTGGCTGGAGGCAGCAAGGCTCCAGCCCGGTGACACAGCCAAAGCCGTGGTAGCCCAGGCTGTCCGCCACCTGCCACAGTCTGTCCGCATCTATATCAGAGCTGCAGAGCTGGAGACAGACGTCAGGGCCAAGAAACGAGTTCTCAGGAAGGGTAAGGCTCCCAGATAGTATCAACTTTGTCTTGAAGTAGCTTTTAACTTGCTTTCCTGTATGTGTATATATTTCATCAGATTGTGAGAAAATTGTAATTTGATATTTTCACTAGAGGTGTTATGAGGAGAGTTTTGTGTGTGTCATGATTATCCTGCCAATAGGAAGACACTTAATTTCTGCTGGGCAGTTCAGTACTAGCCTCCATCTGTCCATTGTCTCGTAAAAGAGCCACAACCGCACAGACCTACTCAGTCACTCCCTGAACACACAACATTGCATAAAAGATTGTATAAGCATTACATTTGGCAGCTGTGCTTCTGGCTTTTTGTCAAGGCCAGGCACCCTATTTGAACCATCATGTCAATGCCCTAACGCACACACGCACACACGCACACACACACACACCCCGATATTTCCCAGCAGCATACCCCACTGACAGAGATGGATGGGAAGCTTCCTCTGTGTAAAAGCTTTCTTTGCCTCTACATGTTCAGTTGCCTTTGCTCTACTTATCGCCATCACATACGCAGCCCTCTTCCCACTCAGACGCTATCGAACTTTACTACTGTTACAGTACTAGTCGTTTTTGGTTTAGTTTGTGTATTTTCAGTATTAAAAAATAGTTGTTCATTATTGTGCCAGAATCACCAATTGGTTAAATGTGCAGCCTGTAACGGCAAGGTCCAGGGATTTTTATGTATTTAACAGTAAATTGTCTTAAGATAAACACTTACCTGCTGTTACATGTTATAAGTCACTCAGAAGAAATGTGTCAATAAAATGACTCAGCCGTTTTGTAATTGTTACCCATGTAGCCCTGGAGAATGTATCCAAGTCAGTTCGACTGTGGAAGACGGCTGTTGAGCTGGAGGAGCCAGAGGACGCCAGGATCATGCTTAGCAGAGCTGTGGAGTGTTGCCCTACTAGTGTGGAGGTACGCCATGCCATGCTGTCATTTCATCCCCCAGCAATCAATGATACCATGCATATAGGGCTAACAGGATGCCACACACTACAATGCAACTTATGAACCTTTGCACCTACCTCTAAATCTAACTACTTCTGTCTGTCCTCTCTAGCTGTGGCTAGCATTGGCCCGGTTAGAGACGTACGAGAATGCCCGTCGCGTCCTGAACAAAGCTCGAGAGAACATTCCGACAGATCGCCACATCTGGATCACTGCTGCCAAGTTGGAGGAGGCCAATGGCAACACTCAGATGGTCGATAAGATCATTGACAGAGCTATCACTTCACTACGTGCCAATGGCGTGGAGATCAACAGAGAGCAGTGGATACAGGTGTGTTCCTGCATTTTTTTGTGGTTTCTTTGACATCATAGAGAGAGAGAGAGAGAGAGAGAGAGAGAGAGAGAGCAGGGTTTCCCTGCAGCAGTGTATCACTGAGGGAAACTTGCTCCACAGAATAAATGAGATCCCTAAGGTCGTAAGAAATTAGTATGCTTTCATGATAGGAAATCTCCAAGATAAAAGAGTACATTATTTTAAACAGCAAGGCCCTTATATTTAATGATTGTTTTGATTAGTGCTAGGTATTGTTAAGAACCTCGCGATTTGATTCGATTTTGATTCTTTAGGTCACAATTCGATTCGATATTGATTTAAATGCTTTGATATCGATTCAGTAATAAGTAGAATT
>NW_023339707.1:16045400-16063772 GCF_004916995.1 Morone saxatilis | reverse complement strand
CCTTACATACAGTATGAAGAGGGCACAGACTACCGTTACTATCTGTGCGTGGGCAGAGTTTGGCAGCCAGTTTGCAAAGGAAGGATCTGGTCGGTTGCGTCTGTTTTGAATCCACAGGTTAAGCGCGGGTTGCTGCAGAGCCATCTGCATGGTGTCGGCTTAAGTGGGCTTGCCGCAAATTTGTTGTGTTATTGCCGTATTTTCAGTACTGCCTGGGCACAGTTATACACACTACCTTACTTTTGCTCTATTATCCTGTGTTCCGGGTTTACCACTGGAATCCAAAAGGACTCTAAACGTCTGCCTTTTTTAAAGCTTGAAGGCCGCTGCGTTTAACACTGCTGGCTACCTGCTTCGTTTGCCAATGTTGTTATTGTTTGTTGGTCGAGTGCGGCCTCCGGTCCGTACAACGCAAATCACACAGGTGTTGCTCACTGCGCCCCCACTGGCCAGGGGCTTGAATCGATTCAGAGGATTTAATGAATCCATATTGAATTGGGAAAAAATATATTGCAATGCATTGATGAATCCATATTTTTACCCACCCCTAGTTTTGATTAGATTGCATTAAATTGAGAGGTGTTTCTAATCTCTCACTGAGATCATAAACTATATATCGGAATGAACCTGCAAATTATAAGGTTAAAAAAAAAAATAATTATCGTGCCTCTAAACATTGGTGTTGAAGGAATACCGACTGCTCTGTGAGTGTGTCAGCTTTGATAGCACGCCAGCATACTTTGGCAAAGCTGCCATCTGCTATTTCATCTGGGCGCAACAGAATACAAGTCAGCACTGTGACTGACATTTTGTTTAGCGCAGTTCACAGTTGTTTTGCAATCATAAGCCTGTGCTGCAATACTTTTTCTTTCTTTTCCTGGCTTTTCCTACCCCTGGCAGAGTATGTCGTTATTGTGGTAGGTTTATCAAGGCCATTTGCCAGTACACTCATAACACCAGCAACAGATGTGTGCAATGGGACCCTAAGCTCGTCCTTTGTTTTGCCTACAACAATTATGTGTGCAGAGATTACCTCCCATGAAAGACTCATTATCTATAAACTGGATATCTATC
The DNA here is from genome assembly GCF_004916995.1 of Morone saxatilis. Lineage (NCBI taxonomy): Eukaryota > Metazoa > Chordata > Actinopteri > Moronidae > Morone > Morone saxatilis. Next base: position 16,062,698 of record NW_023339707.1, on the reverse strand, counting down.
AATTATCTAAGTTCATTTGAGGTATGTATTTATTTCCATGTAAATACCGCCATCATTTCTTGGAATTTACTGACTACTATACTACTTTATTGGGGTCAGTAGTTCATGTCATAACTCTCTTGCATTCTCCTTCAGTGTACACCCACATGTAAATGTTTGTTCTTATCCTGCAGGATGCAGAGGAGTGTGACAAAGCCGGCAGTGTGGCTACCTGCCAGGCTGTGATAAGGGCCGTCATAGGGATTGGCATCGAGGAAGAGGACCGAAAACACACCTGGATGGAAGATGCAGATAGTGTGAGTATCAATATATCTTTTTACACACCTAGAAGGGTCATTTACATACTAATTCAACCTAATTAAATTGAGATGATTATGTTATGTTCCAGTGTGTGGCCCATGGAGCGCTGGAGTGTGCCAGGGCCATCTATGCCCATGCTCTGCAGGTGTTCCCCAGTAAAAAAAGTGTCTGGCTTAGAGCTGCCTACTTTGAGAAAAACCACGGCACCAGGTGATCACATTTGGTTTCTAAGAGTAGTAAACAGTAGTAGTCAAAAGCTGGCTGCTGATTAGTTCACGTCTTCATTTGTTTATGTTTTAATTACTTTTTTTTCTTTCTCCCCTCCATTACTTTTCAACATCTCGTTGCATCTCTCAGGGAGTCTTTGGAGGCCCTGCTCCAAAGGGCTGTGGCTCACTGTCCCAAGGCAGAGGTCCTGTGGCTGATGGGAGCCAAGTCCAAGTGGCTGGCTGAGGATGTGCCTGCAGCTAGAAGTATCCTCGCTCTGGCCTTCCAGGTGACAATGAGGTTATGTAAACATTGACCTGTTCATGTAGTATCCATGCGATCCTGTGTCTAAGTTTGTTTCCCCCTTTCCTTTTTCTCCCTCTCTTTCCCTCACACACTCTCTGTTCTTCTTCATTTTACTTTCCTCTCTAGGCTAACCCAAACAGTGAAGAGATCTGGCTGGCTGCTGTTAAGCTGGAGTCTGAGAATAACGAGTATGAAAGAGCCCGTCGACTGTTGGCCAAAGCTCGCAGCAGTGCCCCAACAGCCAGGGTGAGTGTGTGTTTGTTAGAAAACGGCAAAAACATTTCCCTAATTCAAAATCATGAGGGGGACCGATTCCAAATCCATCCATCATCCAAATTGAATGCCTCCGAGCTTATCAATTATTTTATCAGGGATGTTTTTCTGACAGTTGTGCAAAACAATTATGTCAAACTGCAGGCTTAGTAAATTTTTTGTTTGACTAAGGAAACCTAAAGGGCAACTTTTTCAACTGTTTTTTTTTTTCTGAACACTGTTGAGACTCAGAGATGATAAAACCTGTGTAAGCATACTTTTTTCCACACGGAAAACTCATCAGGAATCAATAAGGAAATCGATAAAGAATCAGGCCAATAAGTAAAATCGACAATGACATTGGTATAAAATATATAATTTATTCACATCCCTAATCTAATACAGAATAGGAGTAGAAATCTACACGAATATACTGGATAAAATTTGGGAAATGTATATGTTTATAGTTTAATATAGTGTTTTTGCCAATCAAAACCTCCTCCATCATCTGATATCTGTTTGATTGTAACACAGACAGAAAGAACTGAAAAAGATTGATGGAATAAACGCACATTTCCCTAACTTTTAGGGGAAAGATTGTTTGTGTTTTGAACTGTTCTGTCCTTTTACTCTCTAACTGCCCTTCTGTGACTCTGTGTACCAGTACACACAGTTTGTTTTTCATTGTGTAATTTGGTATGAATAGAGTTCATTCCTTGTTTTGCGGGGGTGGCTTGATTATTATTATTTTCCGCTTGAAAGCCAGTGTTAAATAGTAAATTAATAGTGCGTTGTATTTGAGGTATCTTCTACAAATGTGCTGTCTTCAGGTTCAGGCTTGCCAGGTTTCTACACTTCAAAACAGTAGTCATGGTGACATATGCTGTCAGCAATGCTCTTAAACTGTCACTCTCTCTATCAGGTGACCTGACTTCATTCCCTCAGTTATCTGTATTGTATTTGTTGACAGGTATGACTAAGATAACCTGCTTTAATGTTGGCGGCACTGATTGTCTTGTCAGATAAGACAACTGTGCATTTCAAATTGTTTTTCAGCAATTTTAGTATACGCCAAGTATATGTCAAGCTCATGAGAGTTCATGGGTCCTGTTTATACATATTCTTTGACTGAAAGCGTGTGTGTGTGTGTGTGTTTTTAATCTCTACAGGTATTTATGAAGTCAGTGAAGTTGGAGTGGGTGTTGGGAAACATAGAAGCTGCCCAGGAGCTGTGCACAGAGGCCCTGAAACACTACGAAGACTTCCCAAAACTTTGGATGATGAGAGGCCAGATAGAAGAGCAGTGTGAAAACATGGATAAGGCCAGAGAGGCTTACAACCAAGGGGTGAGGTGGGGGTGGGAGTGTTTGGGGCAATGATTTGTTCAGGTGTTCATTAACCACAAAGGCAATAGAACCAAGAGAGTTGGACTTTGAAGTGTTTTTGTGGGTGCTTAACTCTAAAAAATAATCAAGTACTTTTGTGTTGCTGCAGTTGAAAAAGTGTCCCCACTCGGTAGCCCTGTGGTTGCTTCTGTCTCGTCTTGAAGAGAGAGTGGGACAGCTGACCAGAGCCAGAGCGATCCTGGAGAAGGCGCGACTCAAGAACCCCCAAAGCCCCGAGCTGTGGTGAGGAAATACACAAATAAATAAACAGAGAAAACGTGGTAAGCCACTTGAATACAAACGAAGGAAGCTGCCTTAGGAAGTGCTTTGAATTAAAAATGTGTCACCTGTGTAGAGATTACACCAAACAAATGAACAAAAAATCTTTGTGCTCTATGCCTGTAAAACAAGTTTTTTTTTGTGCACTGAGCATTTAAAAATATTTGCTGTGGCATTCAAGTGACTTCCCTCTTCAGTAACACTTTAAGCACAGTTCTGTAGTATGTATGTTAGAGAACATGTACATTAGAAAATTACAATTATGATTAATTTGCTTTCCAAAACTAGACACCATGTGCTAAATGTACTTTTCCAACATTTATTTCAAAACAAGTTTTTCTTCAAATACTGCACCAAAACTGGGATCAATGTGAAATTGAAAATTAAAGTTGCAAGCAGCATTGGGCGGGACCTCGCCATCAACCTACGTCGGGGCCTGCACGGCGGTCGCCCACCGCAGCCGCGCCACGCCACGTCACCCCACTCCCAAGCTCTCATTGCCAGAAGCTGAGGGAGACCGCTCTACGTCATACGTTTCAGACAATGTGCAAAAAACGGAATCTTTCATAGTGAGATTCTTCACTGCGAAACATGGAAATTCAGCGCCATGGACACGCCGTTTGACGCACAGCAAATATTTGATTAACTTTCGATCACCAACGTGTCTAGATTGCAGTGATCGAATTTGAAGTCAATCAAGAATAAAGTCTGTAGGGAGGAGTTAGTAAAAAGAAGCACTGAAATGCCGAAATGCGATGCACAGTTTGACGAGCAACTTTAATCAACAGACATAGTGTGTAACTTTTTACTGACTAATTTTGAAGCAGAGTCCGATAAATGTCCTCTGAGGAGGGAGTTGTTCGAGAAGTCGAAGGGCAGAAGAAAAAGGCTGAAGAAATCAGCTGCAAGAAGTGCCGGGAGGGAATGCGGCATCAACAGGGTTGTTGAGCGAGTTTGAGGTTCAAGAGGGGATGACGAACTCTGTGACGGGCAGCGGCCCTGGTGATGTGCAGGTATGGCGGATAGGAGGAGAGTGGAGTGGGTCTCCGCACAGTGATGGAGCGGAGCGCAGGAGCCAGCCGTAGTGGCGATGGTTAGAACGAAGAAAGAGAGGGGAGAGGTCGACGCGGCAGACCAGGCAAGCATGCGGCACCAAGTGTGCCGATGTGGAAGCAAGCGTCATTGCAGGAATAGAAGGTGCATGTGTGCAAGAGCGCCAGCCTTGGGGGCAGAGTGGACCTGAAATTGGTGCAGCGAATGCTGTAAAGGAAGAAACAGAAGATGGGGCGAGCATGATGTGACGAAACATGCAGAAACAGTTATTAGCGCTAAACGGCACGTGTTTCATGATAGTAGCGCACCTTACGTTGAGTCGACCTGAGAAGCAGCACATAGAATATCCCAATTTTCCCCCAGGCCTGACAATCTCTTGACCAAATAAGTAAAGTTGAGGTTGAGTTGGCGTATATCGTGCAGGCGGCAAAAGACCAGGGCGAGAGAGCGCGAGAAGAGAGAGAGGAGAAGAAGAGAGAGAGGAGCGAGCGAAGAAGCAATAGGGACCTCCAGCGGTCGTTGGCTCGGCCCCTAATTAGCCCAAGTACTAATCCTGACCTCAGTCCACATCTGTTGTTATGAATACAACACATTATGAAGTGTAATATTGTCTAATGACACGATGGGAGCTGAGCATGACGTACTATTTTATTTATCCGTCTGAGAGACCAACAGCGTCCCCTTGCTTAATAACCCCTTCCATCTACATACAGTCGCACAAGCAGAGAAACACGCTGCTCACCTGCTTTTGTTGCAAAACGGAATCGTGGGTAAAAAAAAAAAAATCCAAAATGCAAGTTGTCAACAGTGCAGACACAGCTGGTGTCTGTCCCTGTATGATACTGCAAAAGAGAAACAGAAAGAGTCGAGGCGGGGCAAGCTGGTGTGTGTGTGCAGCATTGTGCAGCAAGTGTCCGTGCGAATATCCAAATCCCAAAATTTAAAACTAAACACCTACCCAACGAACGAATATCTGTGTGGTCTTATATGGGGCCAGCCCTTAAATCGCAGTAATCCTGTTCCCGGATGAATGTGATCTTAATGTCGCTTATTTCCCTATTGTTGACATTGTTGACATTGTTGTCATGGCAGTCTTAACTGCTGGAGAGAGAATGTGAGTTGTTGCTGCCAAGTTTACACATTAACCAGATAATTTGATTTCAGCTCCTTAATCACAGATACAGAATGTTTTTTCTCTAATACACAATTTTACAACTAAATATAGGTGACTGAATCCTATTTTGTTATCAGCAATCATTCCAGACCTGTGACTTTGGACCTTTGAGTAATATGTTTGAGAACCCCTGCTCTAAAACTATGCGTTTGTCATCATAACCAGGTTGGAATCGGTCAGGCTGGAGTTCCGAGCTGGACTGAAGAACATCTCCAACACGCTGATGGCCAAAGCCCTGCAGGAGTGCCCCAATTCAGGTGAGAATATATTCCTCCTCTTTGAGCTGCTTCTACACCTTTTTTTCCCCCAGAAAACAAAGACAAAACCCTGTTTTACTTTAATGACTGTATGTTTTGAAACTTTGTTTACCTGCTTACAACCTACCTGATGGGAAAGACAACAGACACAGCACCTCTTTTCTGTTCAAGTATATTTAATTGCGAATTTATGTGTTTTAGATAGTAATTTTTATTACTTTTTAAAAATACTGTTTTACAAGACTTCTTGTGTAATCTCAAATTCTCCCCCCACTCCCATTTCCTTCCTACAAGGTATCCTGTGGGCTGAGGCAGTGTTTTTGGAGGCCAGGCCCCAGAGGAAGACTAAGAGTGTGGATGCTTTGAAGAAATGTGAACATGATCCCCACGTCTTGCTCGCTGTCGCAAAGTATGACAGCAATCTTTTCACTGTTTCCTATTCTCCTTCCCAGTAATAAGTTCTGCTCTTTTTGCAAATCTTGATTATATGACATTTTGAATTTGTATCCATTTCAAATGCAATCTTGTGCACGCATTTTAGGTTGTTCTGGAGTGAGCGTAAGATCACCAAAGCCAGAGAGTGGTTCCTAAGGACTGTAAAGATTGAGCCAGACCTGGGAGATGCTTGGGCTTTCTTCTACAAGTTTGAACTGCAGCACGGCACAGAGGTAAAGATCTTATTGTTGTGTGTCCTTATCTGGGTGTAGAACTTGTGCCACTTTGTGTGCGAACCACTTTGTGTGCGAACCACTTTGTGTGCGTCAGTGGTTACATTACATTTACAGTGGAATATGTCATTTTCACATGGTTCAGTTTGACATTCTGCAGTTAAATACAAAGATTCAGTTAATGTTTCAGAGTAGTAACAGCTAGGGCTGCGCAATTAAGAAAAATATTAGCAAAATTGCAATATGGCAAATCCAAGTCACAAAGGCTGCATTTTAAACTGCTTTGTAAAATCTGTGACAAAACAGCTTAGTGCTGCAGAGCTGCCCTGGGTTCTAAATCTTATTCTCCAGATGTCAGAAAACATGTTTTTTTTTGTACAGACCTTAACATGATTTTTTTTTTTTTTTTATCATATTGTGCAAGCCTAGTAACAGCTATGACTACAATGGACAACTATGCTCTCATTGTATTATTTACCACAAAACAATATTGAGTGCAATTAAGACCAAGGAGTAAATCTAGAAATATGCCTTAAGCAACAAGCTTTCTATCCAGTTTTCTTCGGTTGTTGACATTTTCTTTCAAAGTACCAGGTTTGTAAGAAAGAAGAGCCTGACAGATGTACTAATAACTTGATGCCTCGAGTTACAAGTGTTAGCAGGCATTCAGTATGTGGGCGTGAAGATGTGCTGATGTGTGTTGTCATTCTAACCAGTTTAAGTAAAGTGTGTTGGGGGGGATTATCTGTTATGGATATCTAACCTCGCTATTCTTCGTCCATCAGGAGCAGCAGGAAGAGGTACGAAAGCGCTGTGAGAATGCGGAGCCCCGCCACGGAGAGTTGTGGTGTGCCGAGTCCAAACACGTCCTGAACTGGCAGAAGAAGACAGGAGAGATCTTAGCGGAGGTAGCCAGCAAGATCAAGAACACATTCTGAGACTGGGGAAATTTGGACTGAAAACACCTGGAGGACTCTGGCAGTCACCAGTCTAGCAGGAAACAGCTATGGACACGCTCAACTATTGTTCCCTACCAGGACTTGCTCATCTTCGGCAGATGCAAAGTATTCACATATACCCCCCAGTCTTTTCATGTTTTTCTTGTTTACAGAATTGACAGTTTTGTACTTACCAACTGAAAATGATCATTTGATGTCAAAGTGAAAACAATTCCACAAAATTGAACACAAGTACCAATGTATAATAAAAGAAAGTCCTAGCAACAGAAGTAGCTTTCTATGGATAGGTCTGTGGTCTCTCAAGTCCTCAGATGAATTAAGGTCTGGACTTTAACTTGACCACTTTAGGACATTATTTTGTTGTTTTTAAGCCATTCCTGCTTATCTTCGGCTTCATGTTTAAAGTATTTGCCATGCAAGGAAGTAAACTTGCTCCCACGTCTGGCTGCAGACTGCAGCTGGTTGTTCTCTTGGATTCCAGTGTATTTTGCTTCCTTCCTCCTCTTTGTTTCAGCCCCCTTTCTGGCAAGCACTCACTCAGATGTTGCGTGAGGTTTTTTTTTTAAACACCTTGTAACACCGCCATAGAGCTGCACCTGGTGAATCACCTGGGCAACAGTTGTTTCATTAATTTCTGATTGACTAAAGAGAAACACACCTATTCTAGTAAAATGTTTATGGCCTAATTCATGAATCGGTAAATCAGCTTTAATTTCATCTTCTGACAACTGTTAAGTGACGGCAGACACAGTACTGTACCTTTTGTTATTCGGACCCAGCCATGACCTCTCATGTTAAATACATGTAATTAGTGGTATCCATTGTTTAGCCATCCTGTTGGTCCATTTTTGTTTAACTGCTGCACAAACCTGTCTGCTCGGTTAAATCTAAACAGTCCGTGCCAGTTCTGTGTCTCTTATCAACATATAATGTGATGTGAATTCTAATAATAATTTGTTGCACCAGTAATGATGTCGGTGTGTCATAGTAAAAGCTGTTAAAAGTTGGATGCAATTGTTGTAGTTTTATATTTGTACTAAATTAGGATGAATTTGTTTATTTGGGATTGTGTTCACTTTGACATTTGTCTGTTTTTCTGCTGGTTAGTGTTGAAATTCTAATTTCAGTCATTGTGGTTGCTGTGAAAATGAAACAGAAATGACAATGTAACAGAAATAATAACAATGACAATAATCAAAACATCTCAATTTTGAGGAATCTTATTTTTCTGTCTTGTCCACAGAGATATGCAAGAATCCAGATTTGTCTATGTCCGTTTGGTAGTGTATATAAACTTCTTGTCAGGGACTATTTCATGATTCATCATGTTGTAATGAACTGTTTTTTTACTTAGTTTGCTTGAAATGTGTTCAAATACTTTGCAGCCATCCAATAAACAACACTGTTTGTTGCACAGTTCCCAAGCAAGTCTTGTTATGAAATGGTTTGTTGTTGTTTAACGTCAAATCTAATTCTTATAGTTGGTTTCTTTGTGAGATGTGTTTAACCAAATATTTCAGTCCAGCAGTTGTACCTGCACCTTGCTGTTGCCATGCATGTTCGGTTGCCCTGTATGGGATTCAAAATCTTTTTTTGGTTTTTGGCTGCAACCAGTTTGACTCACTGCGTTATGTAAAATGTCCAACAAAACAAATTACAAAATTATTAAACACAGTTTCATTATTGCACTGCTTTCTATAGTTTACACTACCGATTAGAGTTCCCATCGCTATTTACACCACCCTCCCCGAACATGTAAAATCATCCACCAAATTACACCCGCTCCTCCTCGCTATCACGTCTTCCCAACGAAACCGAAAGGATGAAGGCGAGTGATTGATTGCAGACGTTTTCCTAGACTTGATCGGACTGGAGTTTGGTGAAATCCAAAGCTCGGCGTCAGCAATCCATGACGGGGAAGGAAATTGGAGCAGCAGTGCCTTTGGTGATGTTGGAAACCACGGAGCACCACATCGGAAGTGTATCCGCCACCGCGTTAACCTATCCACCGGAGAAAGTCTAAAAATACTGGAGAAGAAAAAGCTTTTGGGGGCAATGACCGCGGTCGGATGAGGAGTAATTCCTTGGATCTCCCTGCTACTGATAGAGATGGCTTTGCTCGTCTGAGGATCCCGCAGTAGAACATGATAAATGGTACGTGTGGTTTTAACATTTGGCGCGTATTTACGCAACAGATGAGCTGATACAGAAACGTATTGAAAGTTGCGCAGCTGACTATAAAGTCCTGTTTATAGTGCACTGCTGTACTTTAAACATGACTGTATTCGCATTAGTCATGATGGCATATAGTGCAAAGGGCTGCAAACTGACTCAATCTTTAATGCACGTCAAACTGAGGCGCACCGTGCGTCCGAGCCAACTGAACATTGATCCACGGTTGTTGTTTTTTTACTGTTAATCTAGAGTGCACTCCTTTACATAAAATCTGTCATAACGCTTCTCTCTTTCATAGTGTCTGACCGGATCTCTACTCCGTAGTGTCCTGGTGGTTCTCTTGTTGGCCAACTCCTGTGGTAAACGTGGATGTAACTATAAAGAAATCCTGGGCTCCTACAGAGAGGTCATCTTCGTTGAGCTGCAGAATCTTGTATGAGAACATTGTTACAGATATGTTTTGGCGATTCTCTGTGTGACTTTGATAGAGACATATTTAAGTTTACTAAATAGTAATACAATTAGTAATTGTATTCATTTATTTGCTCCATTGACCAGAATTGACCAGAATTGCCCAGAATTGGTCTAAATGTTAGTTTAATCGAGTCAGTTGCAGCTGTAATTAAACATGTGGGAGCAATGCTTGAATCTGTGACAGGCTGCAGGTAAGGTCAAACCTGTTTTTTCTCTTCTTTCATGACATTTTTAATTTCCTTTAATAAATTCACATTTGATTGTTCTTTTACAGAATTTGGCTGGCTCACGTAACACCTCCAAAGAGAGAGACCCCTGTCCTTCAGGAAAGGTAAATGCCACTACAGTATGTGTGCTTTCAGCACCATGGACAGGGTAATGAGGATAAAATCCTAATTTGTCCTGATACTGTTGTACTTTGGATTTCACAAAACCGGCTCACATTGTCTGCATGTGTTCCTGTCTTACATTAAAGATTTGGAAGTATAACTTTAATTTGCTGTATAGTGCCATTAACAGATAAACCAGAGGGTTTAAATGCTGAGTGTTACTGTCCCGTGGCAGGCACGTCGCATTCTGGGTTCCATCTATGGTATGACACAGGAGATGCGGTGTCAGAGGAGTGGCAAACAGCAGGCTGACCTGGAAAAGCCTCTTAAGAGCATGGAGCAACTCATCATTCACAACTGCAGCCCCACTTATCTGGTAAGGGGAGGTACATTCTTCCATTTTGTTTTCCATTTTCCCACAATAAATAAGGACACCAGATCACTTGATAAAAGCCAACATTATGCTGCATAACATTACTTCTGGTTGCATGCTTTCAGGACAAGAAAACCTCTTGTTCAGCTGTCAAGAAAATACGAGGAAAGAAGAGAAAGAGGATCAGGTTAATCAAAGTTATCAATGCACTGATCACTTGTTGGCAGAAACTTCAGAGTGCCCATATGCTCTCAAAGTAGGACATGTTGTGTCTTCCGGTTCCTGTAAGCCTGTGCTACTGTCCCATGAAGACACTCTGTGAATTTCAAAAGAAAGCTCACTCAAACAGAGGATATTACATGACTAATGACTTACTGTATTTAGATAGCTGTTTTTCAAATGCAATGTCATGAATGTTTACTGTTGTCAAGTTCTCAGTGTTTTGTGTTTTAAAACAATACCAGACTTTGCATGTCAGCATTGCTCTTTGTTTTATGGAATAGTTTTATAGTAACCACAGATAAGCTAAAAAATATCCACAATGCATTCAGATACTTTCAGAATATGCACATTGTCTACATTATCTAATATCTCTCTTGTTGTACCAACCATTTTTGTCTTTGTAAGCCATATATATGTATATCACCATACCCATGACATGTTCTTCTCTCTGTTATGTTTTGGAATATATGCAATATAATAAAACAAACTTTTTAAAATGTCTTACTTCTACTCACATGATATCTTGGTTCTGTGATTGTGATGATGATTATTACTGGAATTATTATTATTATTGGTGGTTGTGGTATAGGTGTAGTATCACCACCTTAAAAACATCTTTATTAACACAATCAATGTTCAACAATCAGACAGCTTCCAAGAAATTATAAAAAAGATAATAGAGTAAAAGAAAAGTGATTATAAATAATAAAGAAGTGATTAAAAATATGACCTTATGTCACACTTGTTAACACTTTTTTGTACTGATTGCTGCTTGTCCTCACACTGATATAATTTGAAGATAATATATTATAGTTATAATAATTATAATAATAAATAAATAAATACAATAATAGTTAATATAAATACGTTAATCATATATTTTTGGAGTGAAATAATACAAGAAGACAACAAACATCCTCTAAAGCTAATACTATAGGGGCGGAACTCTTCTACTGCAGCGCTGTTTCCGTCCGGAGCAGAAGACTTGTTGCACAGGCTCGACCAAACGATTCCCTAACGATACGAAACATCAACAACCAGCAAACACAAGGTACGGTTGTGGTCAATGTGCTTCACTGCTAACGCTTTTACACAAATGTACGTTTAAAAAAAAAATTATTTAAGTGTTTATTTCCGTCATATTTTCTCTTTAATGTTTTTCAGAGAGAAATAATAAAATTTAAAAAAAACCCGAATCCATCCGAAACGTTAAAAGAGCAGCATCAGCACTCTGTGTTTACTGTTGAGTGAATATTACTGGATGTTCTGACCATGGAAAACTCAGACTTATAAGACTTATAAGCGCAGTTTGGTTCTTGTGTTGTCTGGTGTGTTTGAACTTTAAGTCGGGAGCAGACATCGACAGAGCAGACATGGCCAACAGCGGCGCTGCAGTAGACATGGACCCAGATGTTGCTCGGAGGCTGTTTGAGGAGGGAGCTACCCTGGTGCTGCTCGGTGTCCCTCAGGGTACAGAGCTGGGGATTGACTGCAAGAGCTGGCAGGTCGGTCCCCGCTTCAAGGGTGTGAAGATGATCCCCCCAGGCCTGCACTTCCTCCACTACTGCTCTGTCAACCAGCCAAGCTGTGGAGGAGAAACTGGCCCGAGGACAGGCCTCTTCCTCACTCTCAAACCCAGAGACATCCTGCTGGCCACGTGGGATCCCAAGGAAGAAGATCTGGACTTCTCTGCCTCCCAGAATGAAGAGGAGGTGAGCCGGATCAGGGCGACGTTGCGGGACCTGGATCCTTTTCTGGGGCCCTATCCGTACGAGGTGATGAGGAAGTGGGTGTCCCTCACTGACCGTCTGAGCGAGGAGGTGGCCAAAAGCTTGCAGCCTCTTTCTGGTCGCATATGTGCCTTCAGTGACGTCATCCCAGAGGTTCAGCTCAGGCACACCAAAGACAGGGCAGAGCAGCCGAGGAATGACACCGCCTGCCAGAGCATGAAAGAGGGACTGGACAGGCTCCCCAGGATGAAGCCGAGGGAGGGGACGGAGTTGCGCTTCTCTGCTATCCCCCAGAAGACCTACCCTCCTGGGGCTACACCGGCCGAGATCACCCAGTGCAGCCTGGACCTGAGCTACGCCCTGGAGACTGTGCTGGAGAAGAACCACGAGCTGCAACCTCTTAACCTGCTAGGTATGTGTCAGATACACTCCTGTTAGACCATCAAAATAGCACACAATTACATTTTGTATATTTAAAAAAAAAAAAAAATCCTAAATCCGTTTCTCCCCTCTCAGGTGAGCTGCAGTTTGCCTTCGTGTGTTTCCTGGTTGGAAATGTGTACGAGGGCTTCGAGCACTGGAAGAGCCTCCTAGCACTGCTGTGTCGATCAGAGGAGGCAATGCGAAAACGCAAGGAGCTCTACCTGGGGCTCATTGCCGTGCTTTACCACCAGCTCGGAGAAATCCCACCTGACTTCTTTGTTGACATCGTGTCTCAGGATAACTTCCTCACCTCCACGCTGCAGGTAGATACACAACTTAAGATATATTTCCATATATGCTGGGATGGACGTGATCTCAAAGGACATACAAATGAAAGAAACAACTGTAAAATGTCTGTCAGTAACACATTTTGGTGTAAATAACATACCTTAAGTACTGTGATTTATCATTTTTAACATTTCTTTTACTATCACATCTCAACATGTAAATAGTATGATCTTGTTTTTTAGACTTATAATTGGTTTAATCACAACTGTGAATGTACGTCACCTATGAAATTAGTGACATATTAGAAGAGGTAAGTCCCAGGTTTTTCAAAGATCACGGCTCTTATTTATCAAGTGTCTGAAGAATAGACACTTGAATAGTCTTGTCTTGCATTTCTCACACTGACGCATACGTGGTCATACTTTTTGGTTTAATTTTTTTTTACCTAGGAAAGTAATGTTATCTCCACCAGGATTTGAGAAACCTGGAGAGCTGCCTTAACTTGTTAGGAATTCAGTTACTGTGGAAAAGTTCTTCCTTTTTTTTCAAAAAACTTAATTTATCTAGAGACACTTTGCTGAGAACAATGCTTTCTTTTTCACACCTGGAACACACACACACTTTCAGGAATGTTGGTGATAAGGGATGGGCAAGCGATGCTCCTCTAGGGATCAAACTGGCAACCTCTCGGTCACATGCCTGCTTCTCAGATGGAGGCTGCCATTGGCTGTCCCATTGATGTTTGGTTTTTCAGTAACACATTTTAGTCAGCTAATATTGCCCAGAATGTAGTCATTATATTCAAAGAAACAAGTTGACAAACAAAACAAAACAAAAAATGTTTTAATAGATGAGCTCAAGCTACCACAGTAAATGTGGATCCCATGCAACTCTGATTGTGTTTATTCCACCTTAAAGATTGAGCAATTCCCATGTGATGTCATGAATAGCTCCTTTAATATCACTATTATTGGCCTAGTAGATCAGGAAATGCATTTATGATCCTGATGGTGTGGCCAAATGTTCTAAGCGGACATATCTGGACCATGACCACAAATCAACAACATCGCCTAAATTAGTAGTAAAGTATTTTATTTTTATTTTTATTTTTTACAATTTTACAAATCATTACATTGTTTATCACTTCTTCTCTCACAGGACTTTTTCCAGTTTGCCAGTGGGCCCGGTATGGACGGCACACTGCGTAAGAGAGCAGAGAAGTTCAAAGCTCACCTGACCAAGAAATTTCGCTGGGACTTCGATGCAGACTTGGAAGACTGTGCACCTGTGGTGGTAGAGCTGCCTGAAGGTGTCACAGTGGACTGAGACTCTAGTATGGTCTCAATCACACAACTTTCATAACAGGACTGAAATAATATGACGCTGAAGGAGACCAGTGAAGCCTGGTATTTAATACGGGATTCAGAAGTTCTCGGAAGGCTTCAGGACACGTAAACAACCGGGCCACTGCAGTGCCACAGTCCTCCAAATGACCCGACGCTCTTAGTTTCAGTTACACCAGTTGTTCTCATAACACTTATTACATGCGGGCTGAAGAACATCTTGTATATGTACGAAATTTGTACCCTGTTATGAAGAAAGCACACATGTTATGAAGTCATTCCAAGTGTTAACTCATTGCACAGCTGCATTATACTTAATGTCAGTGGTGCCCTCTGCTGGTGGTTTTCTCTAAGCTCAGTGTTGCTGTTGACACTTTCAGAACCACAACTGCAACACATTTATTGCCAAAATCACCCCCCTAATATTTTAAAGCTCACTGTAGATGGTGATTTTATTAATGGCTATGTTAAGAACTGTAACCTTAATATCACCTAAACTTTATGAGAATTCCAGATATATACTCGATTTTACTAGAAGTAAACAGAAGTATAGTATTGTGCGACTGTAGTGTTTCTATACCTCATATATTGAAAATGAATAACACTGTATGTTGATGAACATCTTTTGCTGCCACACTGTTTAGAAAATGGTTCAGAATTGTAAATTAAAAGCCCAAATCTCATTTATTTTCTTCAGAGATTTTCTTAGACTAAGTTTTACTTTTCTATGATTTACTGGATCCAACTTTAATAAAAAACACGTTTGATAAAAAATAGCCTTGTAGTGCTTGCTGTTAGTGCCATTTATTGAATGTTGGTGCATGTTTTCATATCTGCTGGGAGTCACAGCTTTTTCCTCCACTAGATGGCGGTCATGGGCTTTTTGTGATGAATTAAAACTTTGAATATCTCTCTAAGTATCTTCATTGTAAATGTACAAATGTGCATTCACACAGAATGAGAAGCTGTTGTCTTTGGTGCTGGTAACAGCCGGGGTCTGGCTTGAACTGGCGGTGGGGTTCGGTGCACAATGTGACTGTCAGGGGTGGAAATCATCTCTAAGCTTTCTGTTGATCTCAATAAAGATGATTTGTGAGGACTAACAGGTGGGGGGATAAGTGTGGGGTGAACAACTGGATAACGTAATTACATGCTATCTATTAGCTCTCTGTGAGTGTGTGTGTGTGTGTCCCTTCTTTGACAGTGATGGATGGGACAGGCCTTGTATTAGCCTGTTGGTCCATCAATTCATTCGCTCGTTAATTTCTCCTCTGCCCTTCCTGAACCTTTTTTCTCTCCAGCTGGACGTCTGGGCTTTGACATATCCCAGCTCCATGAGCCCATCTATAACCGTAAAGCTGCTGTGAAAAGGACTAAAGCCATCTAATGTAATTATGTGAATCAATAGAGTCTGGGCCTGTTGATGGAGATCCAAATGCCAATACAAAAAAATAAAAATCCGTTCTCTTTCCAGAAGACAGATGGTATTGTGAAATGGACGGTAATGCTAGGCTTCATGATGAAATTCCCCCTTTTGAAAATTTACGCACATCTTAAAAGAAGATCAGTTCAGTATTTGTGGTCCACTCTGAGACCACTGGGGCCCTGTGCTGGTTGTTACTTTCCTCTTGAATGCAATTAGATGGAGAAAATGGCTTGGAACACATGGTGGAAACATATCAGCACAACATGGAAGGAAATGTACACCAATTATTTGTAGATTCGTTCTCCTCTCTGGGGATGAAATACTGTACATTGTCAACGAAGACAGTCTCAGAAATTACACTTTTGGGATGTCCTTGGCATTCCAGCCCCTCCATTAGTGATGGAATCACAGCGTACAGCAAGTCAGTGGACGACTCATTAAGTGTCCGGCTTTCCTGTGCCTTACACACCCCTTCACCCTCGGCAAGCGCTCTCCTGCCATGTTTCTGGTATGGCAACCATTTTCCTTTTAATGTCTCTTATTTGTTTCGTTTGGTGCAGCCGGCCCTGGGGGGAGTGAAGCACGCTGGGAAACAGACTGCGCTGATTGTGAATGACCTCAAAGACACGCAGGCCCTGTCAGTCACGGTGGAGCTCTCTCTCCATTAGATGTAAGCTGGCCATTTCCATGGGGCTCACAAGCTGCTCACCCTGCCAGTGTAAACACAGGCCCCTCTGTTTCTCTCTCAGTCTCTCACCCGCTCTCCTCCCCTTCACGGCAGTAAGGAGCATGGATGTTGGTGCGTGTGTGTGTGCGACTTCTTGACCGAGCATTGACTCTGGTTTTAATATTAATCATTGTTGACTGAGCAAATCAGGTGTTTGATCATGCACATATTGAATTACTCAATTATTAACTGACCCAGTGGTCTCTGATCACACACACATCTGCAATAAATGGGTAAATTAGATCAATTGTGTTGCCTTACTTTAGTGTAAGTTTAGAAATATAGTGAGAGATTTGAATTAGAGATTCAATGCTATCTGACTTCTGTTTTTGCATCGCCCTGTGTCATTGTATTTCCCTGAACAATATATTTTTGTAGAAATTTTAATTTCAGGTTGTCATTTCTGATGTTCTCTCTCTCCCCACACGCATTACTTGTTGTCATTTCTCTGTCTGCTGTCTGTCTTTCACTGATGGCTGTGTTTCTTTCTATGACCACTTTGATGTATGGCAAGATCCATAATTATAATGAATAGCTTGTCTAAAAGTGGGCTTTTTGGTAATTGCCCATATCCTTAGCTTACTTATGGGAAAGATGTGGGTACAAAAGTTGACCTCTCTGACCTCTTTAACTGTTTTGAAGAGATTGCACAGGCAGAAGTATAATTACTAACATTTGTGATTCAGTTGTGGTGAAAACAAAAATGTCCAGCTAACAGTTAAATGACCTGCTGTCTTAATGAAATAGGAAGGCAGGAAATGTGATGTGGGTCGAGGTTATCCCAGTTAACTAAAACTAAACTAAAAGCTAAAAATAGGTGTGAAACTGAAACAATATACAGGAAGTATCTTTAGTTTCAGTCCTTACCAATTTGGTCAAATTTGACAGCAAGAGGAGTCACTGGTGCATATGTTTATTTTAAATCTTGCCCCTGATAAATATTATAAT
>NW_023339707.1:16039113-16045300 GCF_004916995.1 Morone saxatilis | reverse complement strand
GTTCAAGGGGGCCGAATACTTTCGCAAGGCACTGTAGGACTACTGTGGCTTAGATGGCAGGGCAGATGGATCTTTAATGATAAGGTTGGTGATAAGATTGGCAAACCTTTTTGGCTTAATCCCTTAAAACAAAGAGAGATTCAATCAGATTGCACTCATTTGAGACTTTCGTCCAAAGCCACTTACAATAAGTACATTCAAACTCAACAGTTTCAAAAAGAAACTTAAAAATAAAAAACAAATGATAAATAGGTTACAGGTACAGTGGATGTTAGAGTCCAGGTGTTATTGAACAGGGATTGTTCCTGACACAGTGTGTCGGAAGTTAAATGTTCATCAGAGTGATGGCCTGTGGGTAAAAACTGTTCCTGTGTCTATTTGTTTTGGCTTACAGTGCTCTGTAGCGCCCACCAGAGGGGAGAAGTTGGAACAGGTTCTGTGCAGGGTAATGGATCTTTCCTGCTCGTTTCCTGACTCTGGACAAGTATACGTCCTGAATGGAAGGCAAGTTGGCATCAATGATTCTCTCTGCAGTCCTGACTGTCCGTTGTAGTCTGTTCCTGTCCTGTTTGGTGGCAGATTCAAACCAGACAGTGATTCATGAACAGACTGAATAATGGCTGTGTAAGGAAGTACATCCTCTGTTGCGCCTTCTTGATGATGGTGTCTGTGTTGGACTCCCACTTAAAGTCCTGAGAGGTTGTGGATGGTGTTGAACACTGGACTGAAGTCCACAAACAGGATTATTGCATATGACCCTGGAGAGTCAAGGTGTTGCAGGATGTAGTGCAGTCCCACGTTGTCTGCATCATCCACTGAGTGTGATGCTGGTCAGCACAGATTTTCAGGCAGGATGGTGATACTCAAAAAGTGAGAATGCTGGAGTAGCTTGAGGCTCATATGGACTCACAGAGAGAGAACGCTACAGACTACAGCTCCTGCTTTGGGCTTATATTGTGGTATAGCCAAAGTGCATTTTAGAGTGAAGTATTTTGTTTCAAGTCATTTCCTAGTTTTAGGGAATAGTTTTGTTATATTTTGTTTGTTTGTTTTCTTTACATTTTGGCTAGCCATCTTCAGTCCACTGTAAATATCTGCACGGGACTTGTAAAATAAAATCCACTGGGACTGCTGAACTTCGCCTGCATCTCCTCATCCATGTGCCTGGCTACTCAGCCAACCCTCACATGGGGTATTAAGGATTAGTCAGAAAAGGTGACAGATCCAGTGACTTGCACCCACTTGTCATTGGTTGCACACCTCTATCAGTTGTGCCCAGTTAAATTACCTCATTTCATTAGGATAACTTTTAAAGTAGTAAAATTAAGTAAAATTATTCAGTATGAATAAAAAAAGCAAACAGCAAAGCTTCTTTTATTTGCATAGATACGTCTGTTCTATTTTCCTCTTCCCCCAAATTTGTCTTGCGACTGACCTTGGGCTGGGAACCACTGTTGTAAAGTTTAATAGATGACTGCTTTGCCTTGGCTTGTGCTGGTTATTTTTGGTTTTTCTTGTGGAAAAATGAAAAAAAAATACATTTAATTAACTTCCTTTTTGGACAGGCGAAGCTGCCCATTCATCTTAGAAGGAAACTGAAAATAAAAAGTGGTCAAGAAAATAATTCGAG
Source organism: Morone saxatilis (assembly GCF_004916995.1). Taxonomy (NCBI): domain Eukaryota; kingdom Metazoa; phylum Chordata; class Actinopteri; family Moronidae; genus Morone; species Morone saxatilis. The sequence continues at coordinate 16,043,670 of NW_023339707.1, read as the reverse complement.
CTTAGTGAGTGAAAGACATTGACACATTTCTCATGATGAAATCAATTTTTTTTTGTGAAAACAGTGTAGAATTGAGCATGAAATTTCATTCTCGACCTTGGAAGTAGTTTGACTTAATAAGCTCAGCTCAATTACCTGCTATTTGTGGAGCACTCAACCACATGCCACAGTCTTCATCAGTGAATGGGTCATCTCAGCGTCATGCAGATTGACTTTTTGTGACTAGTTCACACATAATGAACAGTTCAGGAATGTTAATTCACACATTAATTGATATGCAACCAAATTACATTACATTACATAAAGCTTTGTTTCTGGACCAGGCATTTGTTGTGCCTCTCTGATTAAAAAAAGGTTAATATTTCTATGAAAACAAACCCAATTGTATTTTTGACACATTTACAACATATTGGGGAAATTACAGGAGAACGTGAGACATGTTTAGGCTCCACTGCTCAACAACACAAACAAAAACAACTTATGTTCCAACCACTATGTTGTAAATGTGTCAAAAATACCATTGAGTCTATTGTCATATACATATGAAGCTGTTTTTTTTGCATTCATCCATGAAATCATCATGAGCCATGCATTAGTTAAGCGTAACTGAAGTGTGTGATTTGTACCCTTTTTATAAAGTGTTATCAGATTATGGCGTGTATAGATCCACTGTAACTTAATGTTAATGTAAACTCAATATTTAAAAACTCAACCTCTGTTTCATGCTATTCCAGTTCTCCTCTTTACAACTCCACCCCTCTCTCTCAGAGGGCAGTGCAGGTGTTTGTAGTTTTCCCTCATGAATCCTGCCATAGCTCATTCTAAAAAGGCGCAGGATTTGTTTTGTGACACAGGGAGCTTTTAAAAAGCTGCAGAAACATCCCCACCTCCCCTGTTCTTATTCCCGCATCTCTTTAATACAACAGTAAATCTTCCTCTTCCCGTCTCCTCTGTGTACTTTGTTTCCATCCCACTCTTTCCTACTGTATTCCACTTCCTCCATCCCTTCGCTTTTTCCTGTGCAGGCTGAAGTTGAGTTATGGGACAATCATCCAGAATAGCAGAGCAGGGAGAGTCGGAGTCTGATCTGTTGTCAGTATTTTCTAGTTTGCTGTTCCTTCTCCATTCTGTACTCTCCAAATTCTCAGCTCCCCAAAATCCACTTGTAATCATTCACAGACCCAAAAGACACATCAATTCTCATCAGGGTATGTTTATTAAGGATATTAAGTAAATAACTCTTGATTACAATTTTGTTTAAAGTCTTTCCCTCATTCTCTCTAGCTCTAATTCTCCCTCAGTGTTGCTGGCCAGAATCCGACACTCATTTTAGCTGATCGTCTCTAATCTGAGCCCTAGCTGTCTCCTGTCCTATCCTACTGCTGTCACCACTGCAATTAAATCTGTCTAATAGGACAGGCTTCTGTCAGTGTGTGTGTGTGTGTGTGTGAACGCATGTGTTTGCATCTATGTTGTGGCCAGGATTACTGGAGCCAGGTGGCCACGTGTTTGGCACACAGGAGGCCATTTTTCTTTCGTTGTTAACCACAGGCAATAAACAGCCATGTGATCCACACAGTGCAAGGTTTGATAAAACGCCAAATACTTGGCAGCAGATGCATGGGAAGATATTACCAGGAATGGGACATTTGGCCAGTAAGTTCGAAATTTGGCTAAAGCTCATATGCAGATATGACCAAAGCGGTTTGAGTTTTTTCCAAAATGTTAATGCAACTGTGAAGAAGAGATAATGGCCCTGGATGTGAGATGTGTGGCCTAATGGCTAAACCAAGATAAGCTGTGAATTCAATGGGTCTCTGATGAGTAGGTTGGGTCTTGAAGCTGACATGGGAGAGGTTCGAAGAGTCTGGGGTCAGAGAGCAAATTATTATAAACAAAACAGAACTGAAAGTATTAAATCATTTAGAATTGTTGAAGTATTTTGGCTTCAGCAACAATCCAGCAACATGTTAGGTGTGGTATAATTGTGGTATGTAAGCTTCAGGACAATTAAGGGGCTTAAGTCGCTCAAACCCAAATCACTAACAACCAGCAGCTGCTCATCTGCCATGATGCTGCGACAGAGCATTTTTCTACCATCAACACTTTGGCAAACAGCTCCCTCTCTCTGCAGTAAACCCAGGAGGAGTATCACTCAGATGTTTCCACACTCTTTCTCTATGCTGGCCCCCTCCATTCTCCTTTTCACGTCACCCTCTCTCTGTTATGTGGCTTTGCCGGGAGCTGCTGGTGATGTTTACCTCTCTGACCCATGGTGTCTGGCCAGTAAACAGATATTGGCTCGGGCCCTGGTCTGGACTGGCTCCATGTTTCTGCTCTGGGCCTTCTCCATATCCGCATTACCACTGAACCACAGCTGGCTAATGAAAGTCAGGCCCTGACTGCCCACAGAATGCCTGCACACTAAACTACTGGAGCGTCCTGAGAGAGAGTAAGATGACTACTACTAAGGACATGCCAGCAATTTTGGAGATCACAATGTAAAAATTTATGGCTGGGTGGAATACAGGAACACAAGGACACAATTTTGCACACTGTATGAATCAATCAATTTTCTAACATACTGTATTTATACAGAAAAAAAAAACATTAGTATAACATTTATATGCAATGATGTCTTACTTCAGCCTTAGTTCTGTTCTGTCTTCAGCTGATTAAGCAATAGAGCCCATGATAGATATTAAATTGCCTTTACAAATGTGTATGTATGTGTGCGCTGTGTGATTTTTGCATGTATGTATGTACGTGTGTATATGTGTGTTCGGGACACACTAAAACCATTTCCTCTGTTTTGCCAGGTGGGGTGTCAGAACCTGACAGGGGTATCCAGCTCTCTGTTCAGGGTGTCTTGTTCTTGTAGTTTCTTAAGGGAAGACGTCCAATCCAAAGTAAACATTTGATCTGAGAGCTCACTCAGTCACATGCTGCTGGCTCTACAGTAAAGGCGGCTCTGGCCATATGTTGAGTTTATATACAGGGATGCAGAGAGAAGATCTACTTCATGGCTAATGATATTCTACTCTCACAGCTTCCAGTCTGCATCCCTTCCTGCACCCCCAACATAAGGGCTGCCCGGATTCATGGGTAGACAAACAAAGACCTGGGCTGAGGCGGAAACACGTGCAGCGATCTGGTCGCACTTAATGGTCAGAGAGGGGGAAGGAAGAGGTGTTTTTATACAGAGGATTGGTGCTAGCTGTCACTCCTCAATCTGTGGGGTGCACATAGACATCCAACCTGACCTTTACTGATGCTAGTCTTATATTGGCATACCTAAATTACAATTATGGTAAAGTTTTGATACAAAAAATTCAGTCCTCATATAGTTACAATTATTTTAAAATAGAAAAAAAAAAGATCCTTAAGTCTTAACATTTCATGCACATGTGTGTGCCAGTCAACAGCAGTCTTAGCAGTATCTCTGTATGGTATTCAGCTACTGTTTTGCGGAGAGACAGGTCATCTTCCTATGTTCAAAGACAGACAGGGGAATTATCCATATGTTTAAATGTTTGCCTCTCACATCTACTAACAGTACAACCATACCTGTTGTATGATGTACAGGCTCAAAAGATGAGGGATAACATGGGACACAAACGGTAAGCTTTGGAGATTCATCAGCTGACATCTCTGCTTCTGTAATACGCATTTTTGTCTTTTTCGATTGTGCATGAATGAAGCATAAACACACATTGTTACGCAGCTCTCTCCGTCTTGGAGAGTTTTGGAGAATGTTCACGGGCAGTTCATGGATTTATAGAAACAACTAAAGCCTAGTTTCTTAATAAAGGCATTATATTTGAGGTTATTTCCACTTGGTTTTGTCTTTGTATGCAAGTATTTGTTTCTTTTTCTGTCTTATTTAATTTGCAGGCAGTGTTTCACTCTCCTTTTCTTTTGGCAGCCCTGTCAGTCCCATAAAAGCAATGGAATGATTGGCAAATCGGTGGCCGTCACACCCAACCAATTTGGAGTCCAGCTTTTCACACAATTTTTCACACGCCCGGGAGAGACCTCAGTCTCCAGCAAGGACATGGGAGCATATTGTAAATGTGTTTGTTTGGGCTTTAATGTTTAGAGATCTCAACTTTTTATAAGTCAAGGGATTGGTGACTGGGACATGAGTACTGTGAGACCATATATCAAATGTATACATACCATACAAAGCAATGAAACCGCCTTTCCCTTTGGGATGGACTACTGACGCCTACATGCTTTAGGGGGATTGGGGACTAATCTAACAGGATTCCTGACTGGTGCATTTGGGAATAGCTTCAGTCGTAGCCATGCCTCAGTTTTAGCAGTAGTGCTGCAGAGCTAAGTGAATACAGTCTGCCATAAGTTGGATATCTGGGGTCACCAATGCACAAATTCTTACCTTAATAACCAATAGCCTGAGAAAACACAAGGCAGTCTGTAGATCAGCACACTGGGGTTTTCTTAATCCAAACCACACAAATGCACTTACATGTGCATGCATGCACTCTTCTTTCCCACATACCTACAAATACACACTCACACACACACCTACACACA